>NC_141549.1:20746000-21075750 GCF_021556685.1 Rattus norvegicus
ATGTTTTCTTTAGCTCTGTACCCTATTTTTTGATAGGGTGATTTGGCTCTCTGGAGTCCATCTCCTTGAGTTCTTTGTATATTTTGGATTAATATTAGCTCTCTGTCAGATGTAGGATTGGTAAAGATCTTTTCCCAGTCTGTTGGTTGCCATTTTGTCCTAATGACATTGTCTTTTGCTTTACAAAAGCTTTGCAGTCTTATGAGGTCCCATTTGTTGATTCTTGATCTTAGAGCGTAAGACATTGTTTTGTTCAGGAAATTTTCTCCAGTGCCCATGTGTTTGAGATGCTTCCCCACTTTTTCTTCTATTAATTTGAGTGTATCTGGTTTGATGTGGAGGTCCTTGATCCACTTCTTTGTACAGGGTGATAAGCATGGATCGATTTGCCTTTTTCTATATGCTGACCTCCAGTTGAACCAGCACCATTTGTTGAAAATGTTATCTTTTTTCCATTGGAAGGTTTTAGCTCCTTAGTCAAAGATCAAGAGGCTATAGGTGTGTGTTTCATTGCTGGGTCTTCAATTCTGTTGCACTGATCTACCTGCCTGTCTCTGTAGCAATACCATACAGTTTTGAAGACTATTGCTCTGTAATACTGCTTGAAGTCAGGGATGGTGATTCCCCCAGAATTTCTTTTACTGTTGAGTATAGTTTTCGCTATTCTGGGTTTTTTGTTATTCCAAATGAATTTGCAAATTGCTCTTTCTATCTCTATAAAGAATTGAGTAGGAAATTTGATGGGAATTGCATTGACCTATAGATTGATTTTGGCAAAATGGCCATCTTTACTATATTAATCCTGCCAATCCATGACCATGGAAGATCTTGTCATCTTCTGAGATCTTCTTCAATTTCTTCAGAGATTTGAAGTTCTTGTCATACAGATCTCTCACTTGCTTGGTTAAAGTCACATCAAGATATTTTCTGTTATTTGGGACTATTTTTAAGGGTGTCATTCCCTAATTTCTCTCTCAGCCGGTTTATCCTTTGGGTAGAGTAAGGCTACTGATTTGTTTGAGTTAATTTTATGCCCCGGCACTTTGCTGAAGTTGTTTATCAGGTTAAGTAGTTCTCTGGTGGATCGTTTGTGTTCGCTTAAGTACACTATCATATCATCTGCAAATAGTGATATTTTGATTTCTTCCCTTCCAATTTGTATCCCTTTGACCTCCTTTCGCTGTCTGATTGCTCTGGCTAGAACTTCAAGAACTATATTGAATAAGTAGGGAGAGCGTGGGCAGCCTTGTCTAGTCCCTGATTTTAGTGGGATTGCTTCAAGTTTCTCTCCATTTAGTTTGATGTCAGCTACTGGTTTGCTGTATATTGCTTTTAGAATGTTTAGATATAGGCCTTGAATTCCTGATCTTTTCAGGACTTTTATCATGAAGGGGTGTGGAATTTTGTCAAATGCTTTCTCAGCATCTAATGAAATGACCATGTGCTTCTTATCTTTGAGTTGTTTACGTAGTGGATTACATTGATGGATTTTCATACATTAAACCATCCCTGCATCCCTGGGATGAAGCCTACTTGATCATGATGGATGATCGTTTTGATGTGTTCTTAGATTCAGTTTGCAAGAATTTTATTGAGTATTTTTGCATTGATATTCTTAAGGGAAATTGTTCTAAAGTTCTCTTTCTTTGTTGGGTCTTTGTGTGGTTTAGGTATAAGAGTAATTGTGGCTTCATAGAAGGAATTTGGTAGTGCTCCGTCTGTTTTAATTTTGTGGAATAGTTTGGACAGTATTGATTTGAGATCTTCTATGAAGGTATGATAGAATTCTGCACTGAACCCATCTGGACCTGGGCTCTGTTTGGTTGGGAGACTTCTAATAACTGCTTTTATTTCTATAGAGTTACGGGGTTGTTTAGATGATTTATTTGTTCTTGATTTAACTTTGGTACCTGGTATATGCCTAGAAAATTGTCCATTTCCTCCAGATTTTCCAGTTTTATTTAATACAGGCTTTTGTAGTAGGATATGATGATTTTTTAAAATTTACTCAGATTTTGTTATGTCTCCCTTTTCATTTCTGATTTTGTTAATTTGGATACACTGTCTGTGACTACTGGTTAGTCTGGCTAAGGGTTTATCTATCTTGTTGATTTTCTCAAAGAACCAGCTCCTGATTTTGTTGATTCTTTGTATAGTCCATTCCATTTCTACTTGGTTGATTTCAGCTCTGAGTTTGATTTTTTTCCTGCCTTCTACTCCTCTTGGGTTTATTTATTTCCTTTTGTTCTAGAGCTTTAAGATGTGATGTCAAGCTGCTGACATATGCTCTCTCCTGTTTCTATTTGTAGGCACTCAGAGCTATGAGTTTTCCTCTTAGTACCGCTTTCATTGTGTCCCATAAGCTAGGGAATGTTTCATCTTCATTTTCATTAAATTCTAAGAAGTCTTAATTTCTTTCTTTATTTCTTCCTTGACCACATTGTCCTTGAGTAGAGCATTGATCAACTTCCATGTATATGTGGGCTTTCTGTCATTATTGTTGTTACTGAAGACCAGTCTTAGCTCATGGTGATCTGATAGGACGCATGGGATCATTTCTATCTTCCTGTATCTGTTGAGGCCTGTTTTGTGACTGATTATATGGTCAGTTTTAGAGAAGGGTCCATGAGGTGCTGAAAAGAAAGTATATCGTTTTGTTTTAGGATGGAATGTTCTGTAAATATCTGTTAAATCAAATTGGTTCATAACTTCTGTTAGTTTTTGTATGTCTCTGTTTAATTTCTGTTTCCATGATCTGTCCAGTGATGAGAGTGAGGGGTTGAAGTCTCCTGGTATTATTGTGTAAGTTACAATGTGTGCTTTGAGCTTTAGTAAGGTTTCTTTTATGAATGTAGTTGACCTTGCATTAGGAGCATAGATATTTAGGATTGAGAGTTCATCTTGGTGGATTTTTCCTTTGATGAATATAAAGTGTCCTTCCTTATCTTTTTTAATGACTGTTGGTTGAAATTCAATTTTATTTGGTATTAGAATGGCAACTCCAGCTTGTTTTTTTGGCCATTTGCTTGGAAAATTTTTTCCAGCCATTTACTCTGAGGTAGTGTCTGTCTTTGTCTCTGACGTGTGTTTCCTGCATGTTGCAAAATGCTGGGTCCTCTTTATGTATTCAGTCTGTTAGCCTATGTCTTTTTATTGGGGAATCAAGTCTGTTGATGGTGAGAGGTGTTAAGGGATAGTGATTGTAGCTTCCTGTTATTTTCATTGTTAGAGGTGAAATTATGTTTGTTTGTCTCTCTTTTGGTTTCAATGCAAGGAAATTATATTCTTGCTTTCTGTATGGTGTAGTTCCTCTCCCTGTCTTGGAGTTTTCTATCTCTTATCCTTTGTAGGCCTGAATTTGTAAAAAGATATTGTGTAAATTTGGTTTAGTCATGGAATAGCTTGGTTTCTCCATCTATGTTAATTGAAAGTTTTACTGGATACAGTAACTAGGGCTGGCAGTTGTGTTCTCTTAGGGTCTGTATGACATCTGTCCTGGATCTTATATCTTTCCTAGTCTCTGGTGAGAAGTCTGGTGTAATTCTTATAGGTCTGCCTTTGTATGTCACTTGACCTTTTTCCCTTACCGCTTTTAATATTCTCTCTTTGTTTTGTGCATTTGCTGTTTTAACTATTATGTGACGGGAGGAATTTCTCTTCTAGTCCAATCTATTTGGAGGTCTGTAGGCTTCTTGTATGTTTATGGGCATCTCTTTCTTTAGGTTAGGGAAGTTTTCTTCTATAAGTTTGTTGAATAATTTACTGGCCCTTTAAGTTGTGAGTCTTCACTTTCTTCTATACCTATTATCCTTAGGTTTGATCTTCTCATTGTGTCCTGGATTTCCTGTATGTTTTGGGCTAGGAGATTTTTGCGTTTTACATTATCTTTGACAGTTGTGTCGATGTTTTCTACAGTATCTTCTGCCCCTGAGATTCTCTCATCTATCTCTTGCATTCTATTGGTGATGCTTGTGTCTATGACTCCTTGTCTCTTCCTTTGGTTTTCTTTATCCAGAGTTGTCTCCCTTTGTGCTTTCTTTATTGTCTCTATTTTCATTTTCAACTCTTTCACCTGTTTTGTTTCATTGTGTTTTCCTGTAATTCTTTCAGTGATTTTTGTGTTTCCTCTCTAAGGGCTTCTACTTGTTTACTTGTGCATTCCTGCATTTCTCTAAGGGAGTTCTTTATGTCTTTCTTAAAATCCTCCATCATTATCAAAAAATGTAATTTCAAATCCAAATCTTGCTTTTCTGGTGTGTTTGGATATCCAATATTTTCTTTGGTTGGAGAACTGGGCTCTGTTGATTCAAAGTAGTCTTGGTTACTGTTTATTATGTTCCTGCGTTTGCCTCTAGCCATTGTGTTGTCTCTGGTGTTTGCTTGTCTTGCCATATCTGGGAGTGTCTTGTCCCTGTGAGAGGCCTGTGTGGCCCCACTTCTGTAGAACTGTTTTCCTGTTTTCTTTCAGCCTTTCCTGAGAACAGGTGCTTGCTCTCAGCTGTGGCAGCACTCCTGGAGACTGTATTCCAGCTCTAGGCATGGGCAGGTATCAAAGGGTCCTGCCCCTGATTGCTCATGTAGGTCCTTGCACCCAGCGGGCACACTTGGCACTATTCAATTCCCTCTTGGGTCTGGACTGTGGGCAGAGGGTATTCTCCACTGACTTCTCAGGAGTATCCACACTTCTGAGATTCCAGCTCTCTCCCCCATGGGATTTGGCTTCAGGAAGCTGTTTGGGGGATCAGTTCCGTCCTGGGCGCAGACCAGAACTGCAGGTACTGGCAGTTGTCTGTTCTTATATCCCTCTGTCCAGAGGCATTGTGCAGTTTCCCCTTGGACCAGGAATGTGGGCCGAGGTGTTCAGAGGTGGCAGTCTGTCCTGGGGCCTTGGGATGTCTGCGCGCCTGGGTGGTCTGCTCTCTTTCCCAAGGGATTTGGGTGCAGGGAACTGTGGGATGGTATTAGTTCACCAGCAGCCTTATTTGTAGTAGCCAGAAGCTGCAGACAAACCAGATCTCCCTCAATAGAGGGATGGATACAGAAAATGTGGTATATTTGCATAATAAAGTAATTTTCAGCTGTAAAAAAATGTCTATGTGAAATTTGCAGACAAATGGATGGAACTAGAAAAGATCTTCCTGTGTAAGGTAACCCAGACACAAAAAGGTCACATAGGGTCACTGATCATATGGTCACATATCACTTATCTCACTGATAAGTGGATATTAGCCCAAATTTCACAATACTCACAATATAATTCACAGATCATATGAAGCCCAAGAATGAAGAGCAAAATGTAGATGTTTCATTCCTACTTGGAGGGGGGAACAAAATAATTATGGGAGGTAGAAGAGGGAGGAACCTGGGAGGGAGATAGCAGGCACAGGGAAAAATGGTGGCAGGAAGAGGTCTGGGAGGAGAAGGGGAGATGTACTAAGGGTCAGGAAAATGAACAGAGGTGTGCAGTAGTGGGGTATGGGTACTGGTGACAACTACTAGATAGTCCCAGATGCCAGGGAAGCAAGAGTTTCCTAGGACCCAATCGGAATGACATTAGGCAAAATACTCAACAAAGAGGAGAGAGAACCAGTAGAGACTATATCCTGTTGATAGCATGGCCCCAGCTGAGGGATGTGGCCACCCACCATTTCAAAATATTAACCCAGAATTGTTCATGTCTAAAGGAAATATAGACAAAGAGTGGAGCAAAGACTGAAACACCATCCAGGGACCACTCTACCTGGGGATCCATGCCATCTGCAGACACCAAACACAGACACTATTGCTGATGCCAAGAAACACTTGCTGATAGGAGCCTGGCATAACTCTCCCCTGACAGGCTGTGCCAGAACCTGACCAATTCAAATTCAGGTGCCCAAAGCCAACCATCAGACTGGACATGGGGGCCCCATGGAAGAATTAGGGGAAGGACTGAAGGAGCTGAAGGGAACTGCAACACCACAGGAAGAAAGATACCAAGTAATTACACACCAGGAGATTCCAAGGACTAGACCACCAACCAAAGAGTATACATGAAGGGAATCCATGGCTCCACATACATATATATCAGAGGATGGCCTTACCTGGCCTCATTTGAAGGGGAGGCCCTTGGTTCTCTGGAGGCTTGATGCCCCAAAATAGGGAGATGCTAGAGTAGGGAAGTGAAGAGTGAGTGGTTGAGTGTGTGGAGGAGCCCCCTCATAGAGGTAAATAGGAGGGGGGAGAAGGGGATGGGATGGGGGGTTTGTGTGGGGTTATCCGGAAGGGAGATATCATTTGGAATGCAAGTGAATAAAATGATTAATAAAAAAGGAAACTGGTTAGCTGTAGCATGTATTGTCCAGGGTTTGTGTGCTGAGAAAGTGCAGGTATAAATGAAGCTTTGATTTGAACAAATGATTTGAACAGTCTGAAATGGTGGACCAAGTGACCAACTGCTCTGAAAATGTCTGAGACGCAAGTCTTTAGAGGAAAAACTTCAATGCAGTTGAGGTAGTATGAAGCAGAGAGCTGGAAAAGACCCTCTGAAGTGCCAGGGCAGCAGGGGCAAGGGAGGTGCCTCACTTCCGTGGCTGCCCAACACCAGCTGCTGTGAGGCCCTGTGCAGCCCTTTTGCCTCTCTACCTGGCACCAGCCTCTCCAGCCACAGAGTGTGCCAGGATTGAGGCAATTGTGGGGGAGGGGCTGAGGGGGCATGCAGTCAGAGCCAGGTGCACCTGCCCTCATCTGCCCAGGAGCAGCCTTAAAGTAGCCAAACTTACTCTCAGGAGCCCATCCCTAAAAACTCCTGTTTCTGTCACAGAGAGCCTCCCCCAAATCCCAGCTATCACCCAACTGCCACAGTCCATAAGATAGTTTTGAATTTGTCCCTGAATAATGTTACCTTTCTGCATCATTGGTTTGCAAGTCCTGGGCTGACTTGTTTAGATTTCCAGGTTTGGAAGCTGCTGGATCTTACTAGTCATCAGCAGATTACTGATGATTATTGGAAAAAATTGCTTCCAGAATTCAGAATATATTTGAGATCAGCATTTCTGGTTGTCTCAGTATGTCTGATGTGTGTTCTAGCATTTAAGTGTCCTGGACTTCTTAGGTATACAACATATAGGTGTAAGCAGCTTCCTGACACCTCTCTCATAGTGGTCATGCCTCACTGCTCTTTACTGCAGAAAGTCCAAGTAGGCAACCAGGACAAACTCACTGATGAAAGACTCAAGCAGGTAAATCCACAGGATTTACTGAGAGCTCTCACACACCGACTGAACACCTGTCCCAGCAACATTTTGAAAGGTAGTTGCATTAAAAGGAATTACTAGACACTAAAGTGGGCTGTTTTCTATGTAAAAATGAATATTTGATTAGGCTAGTGAAACTACAGTGCTGTGGTGATGAGCAGAAAATATCAATTCTGCTGTGTTTTACAGTGAGTGCCTAATCAGTGTGGCCAGCCATTTTATTAGCTCCTGATTTTGTTAGCTCCTATTTAAAATTAAATTTTTCTTTTCATTTATTCATTTTTTAAGTTGGTCAATACCATACTGGGCCTTAAGTTACAGTACTCAGTTTAGGTCAGAATAAGTTGTTCAAAGGTTTTTCAAAAGCTTAATTTACCTTTCATGCTATCAGATGGCATATTTTAAACATGGTTTAAAATACCAGTGTTTTTTTTTTTTTAATGAGCTCCAATCTTTATTGCATAAAGAAAGGAAAAGGTTCAACCCTTTTAATGCTAAATGAATTAAACCCAGATGTAAGAAGAAAGCTTTCTTCTCTTTAATAAGGATAAGCTGCCTTGCCTTATTTATAATAGCCAGAAGCTGGAAAGAACCTAGATGCCCTTCAACAGAGGAATGGATACAGAAAATGTGGTAAATCTACACAATGGAATACTACTCAGCTACGAAAACAATGACTTCATGAAATTCATAGGTAACTGGATGAAAATATCCTGAGTGAGGTAACCCAATCACAGAAAAACACACATGGTATGCACTCATTGATAAGTGACTATTAGCCCAAATGCTCGAATTATTCCAGATACACAGTACACATGAAACTCAAGAAGGATGAAGAAAATGCGAATGCTTCACTCCTTCTTTAAAAGGGGAATAAGAATACCCTTGGCAGGGAATAGGGAGGCTAAGTTTAGAACAGAGGCTGAAGGAACGCCCATTCAGAGCCTGCCCCACATGTGGCCCATACATATACAGCCACCAAACTAGATAAGATGGATGAAGCAAAGAGGTGCAGGCTGACAGGAACCAGATGTAGATGTCTGCTGAGAGACACAGCCAGAATACAGCAAATACAGAGGCGAATGTCAGCAGCAAACCACTGAACGGAGAACGGGACCCCCGTTAAAGGAATCAGAGAAAGGACTGAAAGAGCTGAAGGGGCTCGAGACCCCATATGAACAACAATGCCAAGCAACCAGAGCTTCCAGGGACTAAGCCACTACCTAAAGACTATACATGGACTGACCCTGGACTCTGACCTCATAGGTAGCAATGAATAGCCTAGGAAGGGCACCAGTGGAAGGGGAAGCCCTTGGTCCTGCCAAGACTGAACCCCCAGTGAATGGATTGTTGCAGGGGAGGGCAGTAATGGGGGGAGGGTGGGGAGGGGAACACCCACATAGAAGGGGAGGGTTTAGGGGGATGTTGGCCTGGAAACCGGAAAGGGGAATAACAATTGAAATGTAAATAAGGAATACCCAAGTTAATGAAGATGGGAAAAAAACCTGTCCCATGGCCCTGAGAAGCCTGCCCATTCCTCCCGCTCTCTGCAGCCTCCTTCTTATTTCCTCTTTTCCTCCGCTATGCACTTTGCTCTCTTAAAAATACCAGTGTTTTAAGATATAAATGGAGCTTCAAGTTGAAGAGCATAAAATGAGAAAGAAAAGGCAGTAATTACCTACATTTGGCTTAATAATTGGAATTACATCAGTTCTATAATACCCTCCCTGTTGACACTCTTCCTTCGGAATAGCATTTAACATCTCCTGACAGACTGGCTTACTCGTTTGTGAAGGGAGGCTCCTTCAGTTTAATGATTATATATGGATTCATTGAAAGTTAATTGTGAGGAGAACTTTGAGGAGACTGCCTTGAGTAGAGTCTACTGAGTGTGGCCATTCACTGTGTTTGTCAAGGATGCAACCCACTAAGAATTGAGCCCATGCCAGGCATGCTGTGAAGTGACACTTTTCTTTATTTTAACATTTCCTGAATAGTTTCCTCTGTTACAGATAAAACATTTTTAACATTCTTAAGATAATTCATTTACTCTTTTCCAGAAAAATATTCATATTAATGGATATGCTGAGATTTCATTTATTGTGATGATTTTCTTTCGGCATTTCAAAGCAAAATATTTTTTAATTCAATGTATTAACAGTTGGATTATCTTTTCATAATTAGGTGTCATGTTAAAACAGCAGGCATCATATTAGCAGACTACTAGGGGTGTTCAGAGTAATACTTGGAAGAAATAAAATCATAGTTGTAGTTAAAGTAGAGGGAAAGTAGTAAGTTTTTAAAGGACTGAATATGTTGTCACAATCAAATATTATAAACTTTACAACCTTGAAACTGATAATGTAAATAATCTCTATTAGGTCAGTTGTTATATGAGTCAGTTAGCATTTCACTGTCTGTTTTAGCTATTTATGGTTTTTGAATCATGAAGTGGGTATACAGAATGCAGTATCCTAATAGAAATAGGAAAGCCGTATGAATATTTCCCCTGTAGTAACTTTGTTCTTCACTGATCAGACTGTCCTTGTACTGTAGGGTACACTTTTCCTGTTCTTAACTGTTCTGTAGCGAGGTGTGGGAAAATTGGGCCTTTATGTTAGATTGCTCTGACTGACAGAGTGGTGTTTTGGGTATTGTACAAAGAGAATGGTTTTCATATCGATATAAAACGACGTTTGTGTGGGTTATTTATTCATGTTTCCTCATTTTTTCCATATTATGGTGCTAAATAATAGTTTAATTTGGATACTGTATCCATAATTTTTAGTTAGATTGGTTAACAGTTTATCTGCTTTGTTAATTTTCTTTAAGAATCAGCTGTTGGTTTTTTTGATTCTTTGTATTGTTCTCTTTGTAAATGGTTGATTTTAGTCATGTGCTTGACAATTTCTGGCTGTCTATTCCTCTTAGGGATGTTTGCTCCTTTTGCTTCTATAGCTTTCAGGTTTTCTGTTAAGTTTTCAGTATAAGATCTCTCCAATTTCTTTGTAAAGTCGTTTAGTGGTATGAACTTTCCTCTTAACATTACTTTCATTGTGTCCTCTGATTTTGAATATGCTGTGCTTTTATTTTCATTGAATTCTGGGAATTTTTTATTTTTTTCTTTATTTCCTCCCTGATCAAGTTGTCATTGATTAGACATTTCTTTGGTTTTCAAGTATCTGTGTGCTTTCTGTTGCTTGCTTTCTTTCTCTCTTTCTCTCTCTCTTTCTCTCTTTCTTTCTTTCTTTCCTTCCTTCTTTCTTTCTTCCTTCCTTTCTTTCTTTCTTTCTTTCTTTTTCTTTTTCGGTATGGATGTTCATTATTAGACCCTGGTGATCCAATAGAATGTATGAGATTATTTCAATCTTCTTGTATCTGTTGATGCTTGTTTTGTGTCCAATTAACTGGTCAATTTTGGAGAAGATTTCATGAGATCCTGAGAAATTTTGTTCTTTTGTATTATGGTGACATGTTTTGTGGATATCTGTTAAATCCTTTTAGTTCATAACTTCTGCTAGCTTTTCTGTGTGTCTGTTTAGTTTCTGTTTCAATAACTTGTTCATGGGTGAGAGTGGGCCATTGAAGTCTCCCACTATTACTGTGTAAGTTTCAATATGTTTTTTGAGCTTTAATAATGTTTTTGCTTTTTTTTTTAAGAATGCTGGTGTCCTTTCATTGGGACTTAGATATTCAGAATTGAGAGTTCATATTGGTGGAGTTTTCCTTTGATGAATATGAAGTGTCCTTCCCCATCTCCGTTGGTTATTTTTGGTTGAAAGTCTATTTTATTGGGTATTAGAATGGCTACTACAGCTTGTTTCTTGGGACCATTTGCTTGGAAAACTTTTTTTCTAGACCTTTACTCAGAATTCTTTCTGTATTTGTCAGTGAGGTATTATTCTTGTATGCAGACAAAAGCTGAATCCTGTTTGCAAATCCAATCTGTTAGCTTGTGTCTTTATTTTGAATTTGAGTCCACTGATTTTTATAAATATTAAAGATCAAAGATTGTTATTGTTTTTTGGTTGGACATGGTAGTGTGTGTGTGTGTGTGTGTTTGTGTGTGTGTGTGTGTGTGTGTGTGTGTGTCTTATGTTAGGTTTATTGTGAGTTGATTAATTTCTTGTTTTCTTGGGTGTAGTTACATACCTTGTGTAGGAGTATTGGGTCTAGTGTCCTTTGTAGTGCTTTATATTAGAAAAATACTGTTTAAATTTGGTTTGATCATGAAATATCTTTGTTTCTACATCTATGATGATTGAGATTTGTGCTGGGTATTGGAGCCTGGGCTGGCACTTCTGGTCTCCTATGGACTGCATGACATGTGTCCTGGATTTTCACGGTTTAGTGTCTCTTTTGAGGAGTGTGGTGTAATTCTCACAGTTCTACTTTCATATGTTACTTGACCTTTTCTCCTTACACCTTCTAATATTCTTTCTTAGTTCTGTGCATTTTGTGTTCTGATTTTTGTGTGACAAGAGGATTTTATTTCCTAGTCCAAAGTTTTTGGTGTTCTGTAGGCTTCTTGTATGTTTTTGGCCATCTCCTCCTTCGGATTAGGAAAGTTTCTTCTTAAATGTTGTTGAAGACATTCTCTGGCTCTCTGACCTGGGACTCTTTGCCCTCTTCTATTCCTATTATTCTTAGGTTTGTTCTTCTCATTGTATCCCACATTTTCTGGATGTTTTGGATGAGGACGTTTTGTATATTGTATTTTCTGACCAATGTGGTAATATCTTCATATATTATACTTGTGATTCTCTCTTCCCTCCCTTGTCTTCTGCTGGTGATGTAGTTCCTGAACTGTTTCCTAGGGTTGCCATCTTCAAGGTTGTTGCCTCCATTTGTGATTTCCTTTTTCTGTTTCAATTTTTTGTGTCTTGAACATTTTTGTTCAATTCCTTTACCTGCTTGGTCATGTTTTCCTGTATATCTTTAAGGAATTGACTTGTTTTCTCTCTAATGGATTCTACATGTTTGCCTGTGTTTTCCTGTATTTCTTTAAGGGAATTATTTATATCCTTTTTAAAGGCTTCTTTCATCTTTATGAGTTGGAATGTCAGGTCAGAATCTAGTTTCCAGGTGTGTTAGGGTATCCAGGGCCTGCTGTTTTAGCAGAACTGTTTTCTCATGGTGCCATATTACCTTGGCTTCTCTTGCTTATATTCTTGTGCTTTTCTCTTATTATCTCATTAACTGTAATGTTAACTGGATTGTTTGTCTCTCATTGGAGCCATTCACCTGTGTCCCTGGTTAAGGGAGACCTCCTGAAAAGCTTGTGGCAGATCTCCTGGGAGGTGCTCAGGATGTAGGGTGTGGTAGCAGGTCAGGCAGTCTAATCTGCTCTGGTTGGAAGTGTAGATCAGAAAGAAGACGGGACTTGATCAGAGAGGTGAGTAGTCTCCTGTGCTGGGCTCTGTGGTGATCCCAGCTGGCATGTGTACTGGGATAGGGATCATCCCTGTGTCCCTGGTGATGGCAGATATTCAGGGAAACATGTAGGCTCTACAGTTTGGAAAGGGGCAGACACATCTATCTGTCCTGGGCTTCTGTAGTATTTTCACTCAATTCATGTGTGCTAAATCTGTTGGTGCTGTGGAGGAAGTATGAAAGAGAGCAGCACTACAGATTTGTCTTGAGGTCTGGGGTCCTCCCAGGCTTTTCCCTGAGGCTACAATGTATGGAGAAGAAAAGTTGTTTCATCAACATACATGTTAGTTCCATTAACATTTGTGTGTGCATGTCTTTGCATCCCTTTTCTGAGGCTCTTATGTATATTATATGCGAAATACTAAGTTCCTTCTCTATAACAAGGAGCATGCTTGGCAGTGCCTGTAGAACAAGGCCAACAATTTTGTGGATCATTGGCTTAGGATCAGAAGAACCTATTGTTTCTTCTCATACTAGGTTATAGTCACCAGCCCCAAGGCTGCTGGGTACTCTGTCTATAATGATCCAGAAGTATCCTTTGTTGCTTTGTGCAATCTTGCTTTATTAGCTTCCTGGTGTCTGCATCGCATTGTATGGTAATTTCTGCTTACCTCATCCCATTCCTTTATTAAAAATAAATATTCTACTTATGAGTCATCACTCTTGGCATAAGACATAGCTTGTATAAGACATTGTAATACCAAACAACACTATCTGCCTGATCTTTTGGTCTCTTGGTCTTCTATCACAGGACAGTGTCACTGAAAAATGACTTGGTGTATCAGTCCACAATTGACATCTTCTGTTTTACCTCAAAAGCTCATGCAACTGTGTGATCTAAAGAAACGAGGCCATTTCATGAGTTAAGTAAGGAAGAGTAATTATCATCTGTGTGGTACTAATATTTGAGAATATGAAAGAGAGCCAATGTCCTTCAGGCATATGTGAAGTCTCATTAGAGAGCCCTGGAGAGGACACTATTTGCAGTGGACACCTGAAGATATGATATACTCTAGAACATAGGAGAAGAGCAGGTATGGAATGGATTTGGCATGTGAGGGAGGCTGTGAGTATTACAGGCCAAGCTTGAAACACGGAGTTTCCCACGTCTTTTTGAGTCCAGAGTATCATTATGTGTCATCGAATTTGCACATTGTGGTAACAGAAGCTATTCGGTTTTGCTCTCTTTAAGTAGGATTGATTACACTACTCTCTTTTTTCCACTTTGAAATATTGGGATACTAATCATTTGTTGTTGTTAATTTCAAGGAATCTACACAGGGAACTTAGGGTTTCAGTTTTTTTTTAAATGTTGGTATTTTTAAAGACTATGGGTATCATGGCTATTCCAGGTTGTCAACTTGAATATATCTTGAGTAAATTACAATACAGCATTGGAGGGTTCACCTCTGATCCTGATCTTGAAGATGGGAGATACAAGTTTTCTGACATGGATCTTGGGATATGAGATCTTGAGGCACAGTGGCTATGAATCCCAGGAGACCAAGGCAAGGAGATCTCTGAGTTCAAGGTCACCTGGAGCAAAGCAAGTCCCAGATCTAGGCATGGTGGTACACACCTTTAATCTGGGACACACCTTCTGCTGGAGACCTACATAAGGACAATGGAAGAAGGAAGAATCTCTCTTTTTCTCTCTACTGCCTTGTGGGACTGAGCCAAAGCTAGATCTTTGGACTTTTATTCACAGCTGCTTCTGACCATTGTTGGGACTTGGAGTACAGACTATAAGTCATCAACAAAGTCTCTTACTATATAGAGATTACTCATAAGTTCTGGGACTCTAGAACCCTATTTAATCCATGGGATTTAAGAATTTAGAAGTGTTTTTTGTTAGGAAAAACAGGACTCCTTGGTTAATAGGGATGGACAGGCAAGCTTGTGAAGGGTGTTATTCAAGTTAAAAGTTGTGGAATTTCAACTGTCAACTTGACACAAGCAAATATACTTGGAAAATGTCTGACAGTTGACCAGGTTGTCCTGTTTGCATATGGGTGTTAAACTGTGTGACAGTTCATTGATATGAAATACCAAGCCCACTCTGGATATGTCTGGACAATAGGCTGAGCCATGACTTGTCAATGAGTGAAGAAAGCAGGAAAGAGGAAAGCAAGTATGTGTTTAATATTTTTTGGATTTGACTATGAATGAGATGTGATTAGACTCTATTTTTCAGCATTTGTAGCCTTGTATATGATGAGCTGTCATTTAGAACTTTGATACAAATGACTGTTTTCCCATGTATTTCACGTTGGGTCAGGTTACTTAATCAGCTCAATGGGAATGAGGATGAAACTCTTTTCTGTGTTTGGTTTACAGAGTAAAGATAACCAGGACATTAATTCATGGGACATCTCCAACATCCCCTTTTGAAACATAGTTTGCATAGTGAATCCTGGCATACAAGGCTAAGTCTTTGAGTGACTAAAGTATATTTCCTTACTGCTTTCTTGTGCTTTTCCTTCCTTTCCTTGTGCTTTGCCTGTGAATGTGGCAACTGTTAGAAGGGACTTGTTAGGCCATGGAGACAGAAAGTCAGTCACCCACCAAGAGATGAGAAGATATATTAAGTTGATGACATACAGTTTTAGGTAAAGATAATGAACTAGGAGCAGGTAACAACTTTATATAAATGGGACTGGAGACATTATTGATTATGATTCAAAAGCATATATGGAAATGAAGCAAGGAAAAACTTGAGCCTGTTGTAAAACTTCTAAAGTAGTTTCAGAAGTGCAGGGTGGCTATAGATAGGATGCTTAAACTATTTTCCTTAGGTTAAATAGAAGGTAATTGCATACAATAGAACAAAAATATAATGGTCATAGAGAATGCAGTTAATATTTTATGGCACTGTATGTTGAAAACATATCAGTGCCATTTAAGTTGGCACTAACTAAGAATTTCAGAAAACTGTGTTGGTTAAATGAAAATGGCTCCCATACTCTTTTCTGTTTGAATAATTGTTAACCAGCTGCCTTAACACTTTGCGAGAGATGAGAGGTGTGGCCTTTTAAAGGAGGGGCATCATGTTAATAGTCTTGGATGTGGATTCCTATAGCCATGCCCAGTGTATTTTCTACTTTCAACCTGAGGTTCCAGATGTAAGCTCTCAGTGCTTCCTGCTGCCCTGTGTTTATTGTGCCAGCACCATCTCTAACTGTGGATTTGTAAGCCCAATTTACTGCTTTCTTTTAAAACCTGCCTTGGCCATGTTATGTTTTATCACAGCAGTAGAAGGGTAACTGTATGAAAGTGTTCTGTGGAAGATCAGAATACTGATGTCTCTCCATCCAGGTACAGGAAACCAGGAAGGGGTGTGTTTTAACTGTAGCTCTAGAGCAGGTAGCATGAATACCATGACCTTGAGGGTAGAAGAGATCCGAAGATGACGAGTGTAGACTGCCATGAACAACCACATAAGGAACATTCTCATCTACTCCTTAACAGAGTTAGCAATATTAATTTATTCATTAGCTCTCTCTTTTATAGAAGATTGGAAAGCTAGCAATGATAATTCACAGGCACTGAGATTAAATGTATATGAGAATTTGTTAAAGATTCAATATGTATTATGATTATAGTATAAGAAGTAAATCAAAGTCAAAGTTCTTGTGACATCTACTGTCAACCAATGAATCAAATGAAAATTACATTTACTTTAAAAAATTCGGGGGTATTCGTGAGGTTAGTCTGATAATGTGAGTGACTAAGTAGATTAAAATGCACTGTAACTCATGGAAATCAGACTGTCTTAGCCTCCAAGTGCTTGCATTAAAATTTGTGCTACTGTTCTTGGCAATGTTCGTTACTGAAAATGATTATGGGCACCAAAATAGAATTTCACTTGTATTTCATGTATATGGGTTTTTTTTTCCTGTTTATGTGACTTTTCCCCATTCCTGCCTGGTAAATTTTTGCCTGACTAGGGAGGTGAACAGCTTTTCTCTGAACCTCTAAAACTGGAATTAGAGGTAGATGTGAGCTACTCTTATGTTGCTGGAAATGAAACCTGGATGCTCTCAAAAAATCTACAGTGTTCTCAGCTGCTCATGTGTTTTCCATCCCAAGGTTTTTTTTTATATATATATATATATATATTTCCTCTCCAAAGCTGCTAGGTCATTAGAAGGGTTATTCCCCTACTGTCCTTTCATTCATTTGCAAGTCAGAGAATCAGCCTACTGGAAGAATAAACCCCCTAATTGGCAATTTAATGCATTGTGATCACACCTGAAATTATATACACACAATCAATAACAACAATAACAACAGCAACAACATCAACAAATGACTCAGCTGGTTGTAGTCTTATATGTATGCTTACTCATAGGCCTATGGGGGGCGAGAGGAGAAGGAGACCAAGCAAGATTCTATTGTCAAGGTCTCATTTATTGGGGTGAACGTTCCAGCTTTTAAGGCTTTCAGGTAGGGGGAGTGTCCTTTGTGAAACACAAAGGATGGAGGGATGAGGATATAGTCAGTGATAGCAGGAGGCAAAGAGGTCAGGCGGTAGACGATGAGGTCATGCGGTGGAGACACCGGGTGTTGACTCAGGAGATAACTGGTATCTGCTCAAGCTGAGGCATCCCTTGAATGTTATCTTCCTGTGCTGTAAATTCATGGGAGAGGCTTTTGTCCAACAATCTCAAGACTTCATGGCAGTCATCTTAGGGGTGAATATCTGTGGCCAAACAGCCCAGAGTCACCTAGCCACTTTGCGCCATGGAGTCAAAAAGTGGCCAGGCCCAAATCCAATATGGCTCCCTACATTTCCCCCATTTTTCTTTATGAAAGACCATTAGCTGGAAGTAGTGGCCTAAGAGAGATTAGACATGCCTCACAGAGTGCCCAGCTCGGCCATGGCGAGCCACTCTTGCAGTTAGGACTGCACCCCAATGGCTAGGAATGAACTTATGCTGTAACACACCGTACTGGGCTATACGTGTGTGTTTATTGGGGGAGAAACTGGGCCGAGGAGCATTTGACCAACCCATACGTTTAAACAGGGTGTAGCCACCTCTGTCTTAGGATCTACCTCTCGAACCCCAGCCTTATCTGTCATAGGATCACCTTGTTGCCCTCAAGGCTCCATGTCTTAGATTGGTCAAGGGTCAGAGGAAGTTGCCCGTCGTTGATGATGGCTACATTGGGTCATCTACTCATTCCTCTTATTTGAGCCCAGGGGCGAAAGAGTAGGGGCCAGATGGCAATAATATAAGAGATTGTGGAAATCGAGCCTCTCCTGATATGTTGTAGGCACCTCATCTTGTTCATTGTCTCTCTGGTTCTCCTCAGCTATTCTGGTCTCCAAGCAATGATAAGGTACTGAATCAGAATTTCTAGGCAAAGCAGAATCTATTTGTGATTTAATAAAGCATATAAGTCGCTGAAAGGCCCAAGGACCAAAGGAAATCTACAAAAGTAGGCCCACAAGGGGTCCCAAAATTGAGGGCAACAGGGTAGAGAGCCATGGGGATGTAGAAAACCAGTTTTTGTAGCAAGACTCTTGTTGCTCTCTCTCTCTCCTTCGTTTTTCTAGGCTAACTCTCACCTTTTTTAGACTGTCTTCTACAAGTCCAGTCTTATCTACATAAGCACAGCATTCCTATTTTAAGGCTGCACAAAGTCCTCCTTGTTGTAGGAAGATTAAGTCTAGGCCTCTTCTATTTTGTAAGACTACTTCAGACAACGAGGCAACTGAATCTTTTAAGTTAGCTAATCCATCTCTTAATTCAGCAATATCCTTATCTATGGCTTCACTAAGCTGGTTATAGTATTGATGGGAGGTAACTAGGGAAGTGATGCCAGTGCCTGCACCCGCAGCCCCTAGTCCTAGGAGAACCGCGAGAGTGATGGCAGTTACTGGTTCTCTTTTTACTTTGTGGGGAAAGCCCTTTTCCTAGGATTTAAGAAAAGTCTCTGGCTCATGTATGCTGATTCTGGGGAGTAATTGTACTCATACACAATAATCGTGCTGCTGCAGGAACTCAGATATTATTACATAGGTAGTCAGCCCTGATGAACATGCCAGAGAAGTATGGTTTGGGGCGAGCAGGTACTCATGATGTTTATTAACAACCAAGGTATGGTTGTATATTTCTAACAGCTGGTGAGGATGGAGCATATGTTCTCCCAAAATATAACTTTCCACCCCAGATACCTCGGTGAGGGTAAATCCTAAAAAGTCTCCATCTTCTTTCAAGGGCACAGGAATGACTCCACGGTCCCGAACCAGGAGAGCTGAATCTTCATGCTCCCAGGATCAGCATGTCTCACCAGACACGCAGGCAGCTGGCACACTTCTGTAGCATCCTGTAGAAAAAAACACAAAGATTCCCTCTTCCACATAAAAATACCTGGACATGTTCATGCCAATATGTGGATCTTTCTATTTCACCTAGGCAGAAGTATGCCTAGTTGTAGGGTGCCATAAACTCAGAGTGTTCCTTGGCATCCAAATTTATAATTAATATAAAAGGAGTATTTTTAAATAATTGCATAGCATACAGGGATATAATTCCCCCTGTTTATTTATTAAGACATTGTTAATATATTATTTATTAAGACAAGTCCTCTAGGATTAAATTGAGGACACTGAGCACTTGTATTTATAAATAGACTTGTATATCAAATTACTGTCTCTAGCATTATTGTTTTGGATAATACAGAATAATATTTTTTGAATAATTGTTCCTATGTAAGGCCTATAATCTGCCTGGTATCATTGTCCTCCCTTGTTAAGGAGTCTAGGCAATCCAGTTTGAGTTCTTAAATGTTCTTGAGTAGTGTAACAGCTATTCCCCAAATGTTAAAGCTCATTTTGAGAGCAAAGGTTTGTAGTAAAAATTTCCAGATACACTGAAAGATTTAAAGTTTTAACTTCTTACATTGAAGAAGTGATGAAATTACATAATAAGGGTATTAGCCATTTTTTTAAATTATAAATAAGTTTGAGTTAGTCAATGTAACACTGGCAATCCTAAATCACAATCCTTAAGTTCTCCTTGTAACACCAGAGCACAACCACAACTTTGGAAGTCATCTAAGTTCTGAGTAAGACTAGGAAGCTTCCCTTGGGGCAGTAGAATTAGCATCAAAATACAGGTAACTTCAGGGCAAACCACAACTTTGGAAAGCAAAACTCAACCTCCAACAAACGATCTAGTCTCCAAGACACAGAGTCTATCCTTCATGCTACAAAGTTTGACTGCCAATTCCTACATATGAACGCACGATGGTGTGGTCTCCAATACCTCAACAAAGAGACATTGCCCTAAATTCTTTTAGAAGCCTGGTTTCTAGGATAAGAGTTCCATAAAAATATTATCTCAATTTAGACCTGTTTCCCTAGGTTGGCTCATGCCACATGTTGTCTAGAATAACTGTATCCAAATTACCAGTTTTATGTCAACTTTCTGTTACCAACGTTATAATTTTATAACCATCTCCAATAACCTAAAAGTCAATAATCTATGACCAAGGCATGTAGAGCATATTTATACATTTAAAACCAGTCAGAAACAAGATTGAAGTGGCTACACATGTCTTTAATATTTAGACCAAGCACCATTTTTACTTTTCTAGCTGTGATTTTAAGAGAAGCACCTTGTCACCTGCTAAGTCTAATAATAAGTCAGGGATTTTTCTAAGAGAAACAGCCATCAGCTCCCATACCATAGAAGCTGAGGGGCTGTTGGCGCCTTTAAGATCAGCTCCTGTAGACGCTCTGCCCCCAGGCAGCTTCTCCAGCTGACCTAGGCTCCTAGCTACAGGTACAGGGTTCCAAAGGCCCATTGAAACTGTTTTTTATTCATTTGTTCCCTTTTTTTGAAACGAGTTAAAACCAAATCAAGGTGTGAATGACTGGCAGATAAAGTTTTTACCATTTTTTCTTTTGAACATGAAACATAAAACATTTAAACAACAAGAAACAAAAACCACAGACATAAACTGACAGACATGGACAGCTTGGTGCACCAGACAATAGACATAGAGGGGAAAAACTAGATGGTGTCCCACCGAAGGGACTCAGATATCCTACCTATGGAACCCAGAACCAGAAAGAAGCATTTCTCCAATAGGAGCCAGCAGAGAGGCAGGACATCTCCTGCCTTTCTTCTGTTACTAGGAGAGCTCTGTAAGTTTTTCTCTTTCTCCAAAGCATCCATGGAGAGTCTGGGAGGACTCTTTTTCCCAAACCCATTCTCTCTCATGTCTAGGGTGTAAACTATCTCTAATCAGGTCCAAAGACTAAAACATAACTCTAAAAGAACGCATACATAAAAACAATTTACCATTACCTTGTCCCTTTTTTATTACAAGTTTTACTCAAGCTAGTCCAAATCATCGAGGCCTTTTCTAGCCCATCTTACCCCAATACATCCCTGTTTCTGCGCTGGCTTCCTCACCTTGAAACTCTTCTTATGCTGACTTGGCCTGAGCTGTGCTGTTGCCCACGCACAGCCTGCAGCTTGCTTGTTAGCAGGCCTGCACACTTGTCACCCTCAGCCACACACTGTTTAAAATTAACCAGGGACATTTTTCATCAATAAAACAAAAGAATTTAGGACAGACCGGATAAACAGTTCTCTGCACCCAAATCCCGTGGGAGGGAGAGCTAAACCTTCAGAGAGGCAGACACGCCTGGGAAATCAGAAGAGACTGCACTCTGCACACATCTCTGACGCCAGAGGAAAACACCAAAGGCCATCTGGAGCCCTGGTGCACTGAGGCTCCCGGAAACGGCGGCGCAGATCTTCCTGGTTGCTGCCACCGCGGAGAGCTCGTAGGCAGCACCCCACGAGCAAACTTGAGCCTCGGGACCACAGGTAAGACCAACTTTTCTGCTGCAAGTGACCTGCCTGGTGAACTCCAGACACAGGCCCACAGGAACAGTTGAAGGCCTGTAGATAGGAAAAACTACACGCCTGAAAGCAGAACACTCTGTCCCCATAACTGGCTGAAAGAAAACAGGAAAACAGGTCTACAGCACTCCTGACACACAGGCTTATAGGACAGTCCAGCCACTGTCAGAAATAGCAGAACAAAGTAACACTAGAGATAATCTGATGGCGAGAGGCAAGCGCAGGAACCCAAGCAACAGAAACCAAGACTACATGGCATCATCGGAGCCCAATTCTCCCACCAAAATAAACATGGAATATGCAAACACACCAGAAAAGCAAGATCTAGTTTCAAAATCATATTTGATCAGGATGCTGGAGGACTTCAAGAAAGACGTGAAGAACTCCCTTAGAGAACAAGTAGAAGCCTACAGACAGGAATCGCAAAAATCCCTGAAAGAATTCCAGGAAATCATAAATAAACAAGTAGAAGCCCATAGAGAGGAGTCACAAAAATCCCTGAAAGAATTCCAGGAAAACACAAACAGTTGAAGGAATTAAAAATGGAAATAGAAGCAATCAAGAAAGAACACATGGAAACAACCCTGGATATAGAAAACCAAAAGAAGAGACAAGGAGCTGTAGATACGAGCTTCACCAACAGAATACAAGAGATGGAAGAGAGAATCTCAGGAGCAGATGATTCCATAGAAATCATTGACTCAACTGTCAAAGATAATGTAAAGTGGAAAAAGCTACTGGTCACAAAACATATAGGAAATCCAGGACTCAATGAGAAGATCACACCTAAGGATAATAGGTGTAGCAGAGAGTGAAGACTGCCAGCTCAAAGGACCAGTAAATATCTTCAACAAAATCATAGACAAAAACTTCCCTAACCTAAAGAAAGCGATACCTATAGGCACACAAGAAGCCTACAGAACTCCAAATAGATTGGACCAGAAACGAAACACCTCCCGTCACATAATAGTCAAAACACCAAATGCACAAAATAAAGAAAGAATATTAAAAGCAGTAAGGGAAAAAGGTCAAGTAACATATAAAGGCAGACCTATCAGAATTACACCAGACTTTCCGCCAGAAACTATGAAAGCCAGAAGATCCTGGACAGATGTCATACAGACCCTAAGAGAACACAAATGCCAGCTCAGGTTACTGTATCCTGCAAAACTCTCAATTAACATAGATGGAGACACCAAGATAATCCATGACAAAACCAAATTTACACAATATCTTTCTACAAATCCAGCACTACAAAGGATAATAAATGGTAAAGCCCAACATAAGGAGTCAAGCTATACCCTAGAAGAAGCAAGAAACTAATTGTCTTGGCAACAAAACAAAGAGAAGAAAAGCACACAAACATAACCTCACATCCAAATATGAATATAACAGGAAGCAATAATCACTATTCCTTAATATCTGTCAACATCAATGGCCTCAACTCCCCAATAAAAAGACATAGATTAATAAACTGGATATGCAATGAGGACCCTGCATTCTGCTGCCTACAGGAAACACACCTCAGAGACAAAGACAGACACTACCTCAGAATGAAAGGCTGGAAAACAAATTTCTAAGCAAATAGTCAGAAGAAGCAAGCTGGAGTAGCCATTCTAATATCAAATAAAATCAATTTTCAACTAAAATTTATCAAAAAAGATAAGGAAGGACACTTCATATTCATCAAAGGAAAAATCCACCAAGATGAACTCTCAATCCTAAATATCTATGCCCCAAATACCAGGGCACCTACATACGTAAAAGAAACATTACTAAAGCTCAAAACACACATTGCACCTCACACAATAATAGTAGGACACCCCACTGTCATCAATGGACAGATCATGGAAACAGAAATTAAACAGAGACGTAGAAAGACTAAGAGAAGTCATGAGCCAAATGGACTTAACAGATATTTATAGAACATTCTAACCTAAAGCAAAAGGATATACCTTCTTCTCAGCTCCTCATGGTACTTTCTCCAAAATTGACCATACAATTGGTCAAAAAACGGGACTCAATAGGTACAGAAAGATAGAAATAATCCCATGCGTGCTATCGGACCACCATGGCCTAACACTGGTCTTCAATAACAATAAGGGAAGAATGCCCACATATACGTGGAAATTGAACAATGCTCTACTCAATGATAACCTGGTAAAGGAAGAAATAAAGAAAGAAATTAAAGACTTCTGAGAATTTACTGAAAATGAAGGTACAACATACCCAAACTTATGGGACACAATGAAAGCTGTGCTAAGAGGAAAACTCATAACGCTGAGTGCCTGCAGAAAGAAACAGGAAAGAGCATATGTCAGCAGCTTGACAGCACACCTAAAAGGTCTAGAACAAAAAGAAGCAAACACACCCAGGAGGAGTAGAAGCCAGGAAATAATCAAACTGAGAGCTGAAATCAACCAGGTAGAAACAAAAAGGACCATAGAAAGAATCAACAGAACCAGAAGTTGGTTCTTTCAGAAAACCAACAAGATAGATAAACCCTTAGCCAGACTAATGAGAGGACACAGAGAGTGTATCCAAATTAACAAAATCAGAAATGAAAAGGGAGACATAACTACAGATTCAGAGGAAATTCAAAAAATCATCAGATCTTACTAAAAAAGCCTATGTTCAACGAAACTTGAAAATCTGCAGGAAATGGACAATTTCCTAGACATATACCAGGTACCAAAGTTAAATCAGGAACAGATAAAGCAGTTAAACAACCCCATAACTCCTAAGAAACTAGAAGCAGTCATTAAAGGTCTCCCAACGAAAAAGAGACCAGGTCCAGATGGGTTTAGTCCAGAATTCTATCAGACCTTCATAGAAGACCTCGTACCAATATTATCCAAACTATTCCACAAAATTGAAACAGATGGAGCACTACCAAATTCCTTCTTTGAAGCCACAATTACTCTTACACCTAAACCACACAAAGACCCAACAAATAAAGAGAACTTCAGACCAATTTCCCTTATGAATATAGACACAAAAATACTCAATAAAATTCTGGCAAACGGAATCCAAGAGCACATCAAAACAATAATCCACCATGATCAAGTAGGCTTCATCCCAGGCATGCAGGGATGGTTTAATATACGGAAAACCATCAATGTGATCCATTATATAAACAAACTGAAAGAACAAAACAACATGATCATTTCATTAGATGCTGAGAAAGCATTTGACAAAATTCAACACCCCTTCAGGATAAAAGTCTGGGAAAGAATAAGAATTCAAGGCCTATACCTAAAAATAGTAAAAGCCATATACAGCAAACCAGTTGTTAACATTAAATTAAATGGAGAGAAATTTAAAGCAATCCCACTAAAATCAGGGACTAGACAAGGCTGCCACTCTCTCCCTACTTATTCAATATAGTTCTTGAAGTTCTAGCCAGAGCAATCAGACAACAAAAGGAGGTCAAGTGGATACAGATGGGAAAAGAAGAAGTCAAAATATCACTATTTGCAGATGATATGATAGTATATTTAAGTGATCCCAAAATTCCACCAGAGAACTACTAAAGCTGATAAACAACTTCAGCAAAGTGGCTGGGTATAAAATTAACTCAAATAAATCAGTAGCCTTCCTCTACACAAAAGAGAAACAAGACGAGAAAGAAATTAGGGAAATGACACCCTTCATAATAGACCCAAATAATATAAAGTACCTCGGTGTGACTTTAACCAAGCAAGGAAAAGATTTGTACAATAAGAACTTCAAGACTCTGAAGAAAGAAATTGAAGAAGACCTCAGAAGATGGAAAGATCTCCCATGCTCATGGATTGGCAGGATTAATATAGTGAAAATGGCCATTTTACCAAAAGCGGTCTACAGATTCAATGCAATCCCCATCAAAATACCAATCCAATTCTTCAAAGAGTTAGACAGAACAATTTACAAATTCATCTGGAATAACAAAAAACCCAGGATAGCTAAAACTATCCTCAACAATAAAAGGACATCAGGGGGAATCACTATCCCTGAACTCAAGCAGTATTACAGAGCAATAGTGATAAAAACTGCATGGTATTGGTACAGAGACAGACAGATAGACCAATGGAACAGAATTGAAGACCCAGAAATGAACCCACACACCTATGGGCACTTGATTTTTGACAAAGGAACCAAAACCATCCAATGGAAAAAAGATAGCATTTTAAGCAAATGGTGGTGGTTCAACTGGAGGTCAACATGTAGGAGAATACAGATCGATCCATGCTTATCACCATGTACAGAGTTTAAGTCCAAGTGGATCAAGGACCTCCACATCAAACCAGACACACTCAAACTAATAGAAGAAAAACTAGGGAAGCATCTGGAACACATGGGCACTGGAAAAAATTTCCTGAACAAAACACCAATGGCTTATGCTCTAAGATCAAGAATGGACAAATGGGATCTCATAAAACTGCAAAGCTTCTGTAAGGCAAAGGACACTGTGGTTAGGGCAAAATGGCAACCAAGAGATTGGGAAAAGATCTTTACCAATCCTACAACAGATAGAGGCCTTATATCCAAAATAGACAAAGAACTCAAGAAGGTAGACCGCAGGGAGACAAATAACCCTATTAAAAATGGGGTTCAGAGCTAAACAAAGAATTCACAGCTGAGGAATGCCGAATGGCTGAGAAACAACTAAAGAAATGTTCAACATCTTTAGTCATAAGGGAAATGCAAATCAAAACAACCCTGAGATTTCACCTCACACTAGTCAGAATGGCTAATATCAAAAACTCAGGTGACAGGAAATGCTGGCGAGGATGTGGAGGGGGAACACTCCTCCATTGTTGGTGGGATTGCAGACTGGTACAACCATTCTGGAAATCAGTTTGGAGGTTCCTAAGAAAATTGGACATTGAACTGCCTGAGGATCCAGCTATACCTCTCTTGGGCATATACACACAAGATGCCCCAATATATAAAAAAGACATGTGCTCCACTATGTTCATCGTAGCCTTATGTATAATAGCCAGAAGCTGGAAAGAACCCAGATGCCCTTCAACAGAGGAATGGATACAGAAAATATTGTACATCTACACAATGGAATATTACTCACCTATCAAAAACAATGACTTTATGAAATTCGTAGGCAAATGGATGGAATTGGAAAATATCATCCTGAGTGAGGCAACACAATCACAGAAAAACACACATGGCATGCACTCATTGATAAGTGGCTATTAGACCAAATGCTTGAATTACCCTAGATGCCTAGAACAAATGAAACTCAAGACAGATGATCAAAATGTGAATGCTTCACTCCTTCTTTAAAAGGGGAACAAGAATGTCCTTGGCAGGGAATAGAGAGGCAAAGTTTAAAACAGAGGCAAAAGGAACACCCATTCAGAGCCAGCCCCACATGTGGCCCACACATATACAGCCATCTAGTTAGACAAGATGGATGAAGTAAAGAAGTGCAGGCCGACAGGAGTCAGATGTAGATCTCTCGTGAGAGACACAGCCAGAATACAGCAAACACAGAGGCGCATGCCAGCAGCAAACCACTGAATTGAGAATAGGACCCCCGTTGAAGGAATCAGAAAAAGAACTGGAAGAGCTTGAAGGGGCTCGAGACCCCATATGTACAACAATGCCAAGCAACCAGAGCTTCCAGGGACTAAGCCACTACCTAAAGACTATACATGGACTGACCCTGGACTCTGACCTCATAGGTAGCAATAAATATCCTAGTAAGAGCACGAGTGGAAGGGGAAGCCTTAGGTCCTGCTAAGACTGAACCCCCAGTGAACTATATTGTTGGCGGGAGGGCGACAAGGGGAGGAGAATGGGGAGGGGATTGCCCATAAAGAAGGGGAGTGGGAGGGGGATGTTTGCCCGGAAACCGGGAAAGGGAATAACACTGGAAATGTATACAAGAAATACTCAAGTTAATTAAAAAAAAAAGAACTTGATTAAATCCTTTTTCTTCACTCTTAATCCTCTCTCCCTGAGTGAGTGCTTGATCTCTCCTATGAAACAAGCCTCCTTAGACAGTACCTTCCCCACGGCGATGGGACGACACTTATTCGACCGGTCTTACCTCCCTCTCTTCACATAAATTCTTCTTGTCACACAATCCTCAACACACTAAATGCAAAGAACAGAGAAAGAATATTAAAAGCTGCAAGGGAAAAGGGCCACATAACATAAAAAGGCAGACCTGTCAGAATTACACCAGACTTCTCAACAGAGACTATGAAAGCCTGAAGAGCCTGGTCAGAGGTCATGCAGACTCTAAGAGAACACAAATGCCAGCCCAGGCTACTGTACCCAGCAAAACTCTTAATCAATATAGGTGGAGAAACTAGAATATTCCAGGAGAAAACTAAATTCAAACAGTATCTATCTACTAATCCAGGACAACAGAGAATCCTGTAAGGAAAAGTTTAATATAAGGAAGATACCTATAACAAAGAAAAGACAACATATTAAACATCTCACAGCAAAGCCTAAAGGAGAAAACCCCAAACACATAAAAAATACTTACAATAGCAAATATAACAGGAACCAACAGTCATCTGGTTTTAATGTCTCTCAATATTAATGAACTCAACTCACCTATAAAACGACATAAGCTGTGTGATGGGCTACACAAACAATATCAAGCATTTTGCTGCATATAAGAAGCACACCTCATTAACGTAGACAGACACTATTTCAGAATAAAAGGATGGCAACAGTTCTACCGAGGGAATGGGTTCAAAAAACAACCTGGAGTTGCCATCCTAAAATACAATAAAATAGACTTTCAACTGAAAGTTATAAGTATGATGAACAAAGACACTCATATTTCATTAAAGGGAAAATCCCCCAAGAGAAAATTAAGAATTCTGAATATCTATGACCTGAATGCAAGGGCATTCCCATTAAAAATAAAAACCTTACTCAGGATGATATTTTCCAGTTCCATCCATTTGCCTATGATTTTCATAAAGTTATTGTTTTTTTCCCACTGTTCAATTTTGATTTTTACTTTTTATCTTTACTAACTTGAGTATTTCTTATTTACATTTTGATTGTTATTCCCTTTCCGGTTTCTGGACCCATAACCTGTCCCCCCTCCTCTTCTATATGGGAGTTCCCCTCCCCATCCTCCCCCCTTTACTACCCTCCCCCCAAGAATCACGTTCACTGGGGGTTCAGTCTTGACAGGACCAAGGGAGTCCCCTTCCACTGGTGATCTAACTAGGATATTCATTGCTACCTATGAGGTTGGAGCCCAGGGTCAGTCAATGTATAGTCTTTGGGTAGTGGCTTACTCCCTGGAAGCTCTGATTGGTTGGCATTATTGCTCATATGGGGTCTCGAGCCCCTTCAAGCTCTTCCAGTCCTTTCTCTGATTCCTTCAATGGAGGTCCTGTTCTCAGTTCAGTGGTTTGCTGCTGGCATTCGCCTATGTATTTGCTGTATTCTGGCTGTGTCTCTCAGGAAAGATCTACATCCTGTTCCTGTCAGCCTGCACTTCTTTCCTTCATCCATCTTATCTAAATGGTTGGCTGTATGTGTATGGGCCACATGTGGGGCAGGCTCTGAATGGGTGTTCCTTCTGCCTCTGTTTTAAACTTTGCCTCCCTATTCCCTGCCAAGGGTATTCTTGTTCCCCTTTTAAAGAAGGAGTGAAGCATTCGCATTTTGGTCACCCCTCTTGAGTTTCATGTGTTCTGTGCATCTAGGGCAATTCAAACATTAGGGCTAATAGCCAATTTTCAATGAGTGCATACCATGTGTGTTTTTCTGTGATTGGGTTACCTCACTCAGGATGATATTTTCCAATTCCATCCATTTGCCTACGAATTTCATAAAGTCATTGTTTTTGATAGCTGAGTAATATTCCATTGTGTAGATGTACCACATTTTCTGTATCCATTCCTCTGTTGAAGGGCATCTGGGTTCTTTCCAGTTTCTGGCTATTATATATAAGGCTGCTATGAACATAGTGCAGCATGTGTCATTGTTATATGTGGGAGCATCTTTTGGGTATATGCCTAAGAAGGGTATAGTTGGGGGAGGGTTGGGAGGGGAACATCCATATAGAATGGGAAGGGGAGGGGTTATGGTGATGTTGGCATGGAAACCGGGAAAGGGAATAACATTCCAAATATAAATAAAAAAATACCCATTTTAATAAAGATGAAAACAAACAAACAAACAAAGAAACAAAACCATGTATTCTGTTTTCCACATTGTCTTTACTATGTTGAACTACTAAGAAAATGTAAAACACTCATAGCAGTTTCAAATAAATGTTAACCTGCTGGGTTTACAAAAACAAAACAAAACAAAACAAAACAAAAAACAAACCTTTAGTAAAGCTCAAAAGACACATTGAAACCCACACAATAATCGTGGTAGACTTCAACACCCCTGTCTCATCAATGGAGAGGTCTTTGGTAGAGAAACTAAGCAGAGACACAGTGAAACTAATAGAGGTTATGAACCAAAAGTATTTAACAGATATATCCAGAACATTTCACCCTAAAGAAAGAATACACCTTCTTTTCAGTACCTCATGGTATCTTCTCCAAAATGGAACATATAATTGGATACAAAACTGTTCTTAACCAATACAAGAAGATTGAAATAATCCCATGCACCCTTTCAGGCCACAATAGCCTGAGGCTGGTCTTTAATAAGAGCAAAGGCAAGAGAAAACCCACATACATTTGGAAACTGAACAACTCTCTACTTAATGATCATTTGGTCTGGGATGAAAAAACCACCACTTTCTGGAATTTAATGAAAATATGAACACATCATACCCAAACCTATGGCACACAATGAAAGCAGTGCTAAAAGGAAAATTTGTACCACCTCGAATGGCTGAGAAACACCTAAATAATGTTCAAATTCATTATTGATCAGAGAAATGCAAATCAAAGTGACCCTGAGATTCCACCTTACACCACTCAGCATATCTAAGATCTAAACCTCAATTAACAACAGATGTTTGTGAGGATATGGTGAAAGAGGAACTCTCCTCCATTCCTGGTGGGATTGCACACTGGTACAACCACTCTGGAAATCAATTTGGAGGTTGCTCAGTAAATTGGAAATAGACATACCTAAAGATGCAGAAATACTACTCTTGGGAATATACCCAAGATTCTCCAGCCTGCCACAGGGACACATATTCCACTATGTGCATAATTGCTTCACTTGTGATGGCTGAAACCTGGAAACAACACAGATGTTCCAAGAGAGAAGAATAGATAAAGAAAATGTGGTTCATTTACACAATGGAATACTAACCAGCTATTAAAAATGAGGACATTCTGCATTTTTCGGGCACGTGGATGGAACTAGAAAATGTCATCCTGAGTGAAGTAACTCAGACCCAAAAGGACATGCACAATATGTCCTCACTAATAAGTGGATATTAGCCAAAATAAAAAAGTACAGAATACCCATAGAGTCCACAGGACTCAAAAAGGTCAACAAACTAAGGGCTCAAGTGAGGAAGCCTCAGTTCCACTTGGGAGGGAACAGAAAGCAATCACAAGGGGGAGGGAGGGAGGTACTGGGAGGGAATGAGGTTGGGAGGGTCATGATCTGGTATCATGATCTGAAGCCCTGAGGTACAGCAGAAAACATTGAAACAGATGAACTTGGGAGGACAGAGGTTGAGAAGACCCTCTAGAATATACCAGAGACCTGGGAAGTGAACGACTCTCTGGTCTCAAATGGGGTACCCTAGATGAAAGGCCCTACTGTGAAAAGACTGAACTTTTTGAGTCCACCTGTCTTTTCCCCAGGAAGACAGGGAATCAAGTGAGGGATGGAGTAGCTATCCCACAGCCAAAGCTCTGACCCATATTTCTTCCTGTCTGAAGGAAATGCAGGAATGGAAATGGAGAGGAGCTGAGGAAAAGGAGGTCAAGCAAAAGGCCCAAAGTGAGATCCAGCTCAAGGGGAGGCACCAAGACCTGAAACCATTACTGAAGCTATGGAGCTTTCACAAAAAGGGATGTATCATGGTTGCTCCTCAAAAGACCCAACAAGCAGCTGAAAGAGTCAGATGCAGTTATGTGCACCCAACCAGTGAACAGAAGCTGCTGACTCCTCTGGTTGAATTGGAGAAAAGCTGGAGGAAGCGAAGGAGGTGGGTAACCCTGGAGGAGGACCAGCAGTCTCAATTACCTAGCCCCCCTGAGATTGCTTAGACACTGGATCACCAACCAGGTAGTATACAGCAGCTGAGATGAGGCCTCCAACACACATACAGCAGAGGACTCCCAGGTCTGTGTTCAGTCAGAGAGGATGCACCTAATCCTCAAAGACTAGAATTCCCAGGAACTTTACGGGTTGGGTGGAGTGCATGGAATGGGAATGTTCTTGTGGAGAAGTTAAGGGAGGGTGATTGCAAGGGGAGGGAGGTATGCAATATGGAACACTGGGAGGTTGAGGACCAAGAGGTGAATAAATATGGAATGATAAAAAATAAATAATTAGTGGGGCTGGGGATTTAGCTCAGTGGTAGAGCGCTTGCCTAGGAAGCGCAAGGCCCTGGGTTCGGTCCCCAGCTCCGAAAAAAAGAACCAAAAAATAAATAAATAAATAATTAGTAAAAAAAAATACCTAGGGTACATTCCCAAAAGATAACCTAGTACACAACAGAGACACTTGCTCAACTATGTTCATAGCAGCTTTCTTCATAATAGCCAGATACTGGAGATAACCCAGATGCTCCTCAAACAAACAATAGATAAAGAAAATGCGTTATATCTACACAGTAGAATACTATTCAGGTATGAAAAACTAATGGATGGAAATTGATGTCATCCTCAATTAGGTAACCACACCTAAAAAGACATGCAGTGTATGTACTTATTTATAAGTGGATATTAGCAATAAAATACAAAACACTCTCAGTGCATTCTATAGACCCAGAGATGCTACACAACAAGGAAGGCTCAAGAGAGAATGCATGCTTTTCACAAGGAGGGGGAGTAAAAGAGTAATAGGAGAAAGATGGAGGGAGGGCACTGTGTAAGAGAAGTATAGAAAAAGGAATGGGGAAGGGATTCAGTATCACATATGAGGTGAAACATAAAACAGGGTCACAGAGCCCAGAGAATAAATGGAAATCTACAGCAGACATGGTGTGTTTGTGTGTGTATCTGTTTATATGTCTCTGTGTGTATGCTTGTGTGTATCTGTTTGTATGTCTCTGTGTGTGCGCCTGTGTGTGTGCGTGTGTGTGTGCCTGTGTGTGTGTGTGTCTCTGTGTATGTGTGTGTTTGCTGAATGAGGTCCTCCTGAGGATGTATCAGACACCTGGGGTGGAAAAGTTCTCAGGACAAACACTGGTGACATTACCTGATACTCATAGCAGTGGGGATATGGAAGATGAAGAAGCTGCCTTCTATAGTCAGGTAGAAACTCCAGTAGAAGAATAAGGACACCAACACACAAGAGGACACAAATTTGTGACCCCAAATTTATCCTTCCTGCAAGAAAGGCAGGGACAAGATGGAACAGAGACTGAGAGAATGGGCATCCAACAAGAGGCCCAACTTTAGACCCATCTCACAGGCAAGTACAAGTCTCTGACACCATTAACGATAATTTGTTATGCTTGGAGACAGGAGAATAGCTTAACTTTCCTCTGATAGGTTCCACCAAGCACTGACTGAAGCAGATTTAGAAACCTACAGCCAAATATTGTGTTCAGAGGCTCTTATGGGACACTTGGCAGAATGACTGAGGGCCAGAAGAGGATAGCAACTACACAGGAATACCAGGAATCAAGTAAACTGAACCTCTCAGAGACTGAACTACCTACCTAAGATCATACATGAAGTAGTCCTAGGCCCCCACACATATGCTGCAGATATGTAGCTCAGTCTTCATTATGGGCCCCAAACATGGAGTGGGAGCTGTTTTTAAAGCTGTTGCCTATCTGTGGAATCAGCAGCCCTTTTCTAGACTCAGTAGGCAAATAGCAGGCTATCTTGTGGAGCAAGAGGGATAGAAAAATCAATCTTTAATATCAATAATAATAATAGGCCAATCGGCAGGGATGCTGGAGAGTAATGGCAAACCTCTCTGTATGGGACCCATTGTTTGCATCTGAGAATTGATAGCTCTTAAATCCTGCAATAATCGCCATTTTCCTGACTTTTTCTTAATAACAAATATGGGTGTATTCCAAGGTGATCTGGATGGTTTAATATGTCCTAATTGCAATTGTTCAAATACTAATTCGGCAGCAGCAATTAATTTTTCAGAGGATAGAGGCCATTGAGGAACACATACAGGCTCCTCTGTTTTCCAAGTAATGGGTATTCCTCCCTCAATGGCCCCTAGGAAAAACCCAGACCCGTCCTGTTTTGTTTTTGTTTTGACAGTACTGGGTCAACTCGTCCTTGTAATTTTTTCCCAGACCTTTTCTAGGCATGTAGCCCATTTTCGCCATTATATCCTTAACTTGCAGGGAGTAAGCATTAGTCAGTCTCATGTCTAGACTTATCAAAACATCTCTGCCCCACAGTGTCACGGGAATGTCTATAACACAGGGAGCAATCTTTCCTGATCTCCCTTCTGTATCCTCCCATGTCAATTCTTTGGAGCTTATAAAAGGAGCCATTTCATACCCTAGACCACGTAGGGCCTGAGATGATGTTTGCATAGGCCACCTAGGTGGCCAGTCATGAGCAGAGATAATACTATGATCTGCTCCAGTGTCCAACAGGCCAAGGAATGATTGTCTCTCTACAGTCAATGTTAACATTGGATGATCACCCAGTTCCAATGAGATAAAGGCAAATCGGGAGCCTGTAGATCCTAAGCCCCTGTCCCCTCTGATTCTATTTTCAGCAGGAAAGCACTTATGCAAGCTAGGCGGAAGCAGCATTTAAGCGATTCTGTCTCCAGGGGAAATTGCAGTAATTCCCTAGGGGGAGGCTACCAGGACTTTTACTGTGCCTAAATAATCAGGGTCAATTACTCCGGGCACAATCTGTAAACCCTTCAGGGCAGAGGAGGAGCATCCCAACAATAGCCCAACTGTATCTTTAGGGAGGGGTCCTCTAAAATCTGTGTCTACAGGCTGCACTCCCATTTGGGGGGTTAGTACGAGTCTGGTGGTGGAGTGAAGGTCCAGTCCTGCGGAGCCTTTAGTGGCTCTCCTCGGTCCTTTGGGTGGCGAAGGAAAGGCCAAGGCCTCTGATTGTCCTGTCCCTGTCTGTCGCCCTGCAGTGCCCCATATATTTGAGGGCCCTGGGGACGTGGGCCCCGTTGTCTGTTTTTTGGCCGTGCACCACCACATCCTGTCGCTAGGGGTCGGCCATCCAAGTCCTTCACAGATCTACACTCATTTGCTCAATGACTTCCCTTCTTACACTGTGGACATAGTCCAGGCTGCTTAGGTCTATCACTAATTCTCCCCTTATTCCTTTCAGGACACTGTCTTCGATAATGCCCTTTATGGCCACATTTGAAACAGGTATCCGTGGTGGCAGTTTTTCCTAACTGTATCACAGCTGCCGCTAGGCCAGCATTAGTCAATGGTCCTCCCAGTTCCCTGCAGACTTTCATCCAAATTTCTAAACCTTTGTGTTAGTATGGGTTTATAGCAGTCCTACATTCTTTTGTACATTGCTCATACACTAGCTGCTTAATGAGAGGCATGGCTGTATCAGGGTCTCCGAAGATCTTGGTAGCAGCCTCTACCATGCAGGCTACAAAGTCTGAAAACAGCTCTGTGGGTCCTTGCAGAACCTTGGTAAGGTTCCCGAAGACTGCACCCCTATTAGGCAGTGCTTTCCATGCCTTGATGGCTATTTCATTAATTTGACTATATACTTGTTCTGGATAACCAGTCTGGTGCAGAGTGAATCTCCCTAGACCCAATAGCAATGTCAGCATCCCAATGTCTCTGAGGGTCTACTCCTGAGGCTAGATTAATGGTGGCCTGAGTATTAGCATATTCAAAAAGATAAGATTTCCAATCTAAGTATTGACATGAGGAGAGGCAGGCTTTAGCCAGACTCCCCCAATCCCAAGAGGTGAGGCAATACCTAGCAATAGCCTCAACTTGAGCCACAACAAAAGCTGCACTCACCCCATAGGTTCTGACCGATTCTGCCAATTTCTTTATAGTCTTAAAGTCAACACGTTCATGATATCAATGCCCATTAGCATCCAGAAACACTGGAAAACTTAATCCCATCTCTTTCCACACCTCTGGGCAAAAGGAAGTAGCTTTTGTAGGCTTCACCATGCTTTTATATTGAGGGTTATACGGAGGTGCTGTTGGTATAACCGCTTTCTTGTCTAATTGTCCGCCTTGTTGCCATGTGGCACTAGCGTGTGGCCAGTCTGGATCATAGCTCTCCCTCTCACACTGAGCATCCTCTTCCTCGAGATCAGCCTCATCATCCTCACTAAGCTCTGAATCATCTGACATTTCTAAGGTCAAGGCTTTTAAAGAAGAATATATCTTATTTGTTTCCTGGTTCTGATTATCCTCTTTTTTTTTATCTCTACCTTCTCTCTGTTCCTTTTATCTCCTTTTCTTTTCTTTTTTTCTTTCGAGAACTTTTCTCCCTCCGACATACTTTCTTGTTGCTCTGCAAGGACCCTCTGACCTGTCCTAATGGCTCTAACGGCTTCCTCACGTCGTTTATCCTCTAAGCAGGCACGAACCATTCGCCAAAGAGGTTTTGGTCAGGGCTTAAGCTTGCCCTCTGTGGCTTCTCTATCCCACACAAAGAAAAAAGGAAACAAAAAGAGGTACAAGCCCTATCCACAAAGGATCCATTGGAAACAACATTGCCATAGTTTACAAACCTTTCGGTTTCTATAGCAAGGCTTTCATCTTCTCTGCTTACCTCCAGAGAACCTTATGGTCCCTTATCCGGGAATTTACTGACGTCACCGTCCTGAACTTGAAGAGTTCTGAATCCACGAGATTGTCCTCGGGTCACCGCACAGGCCACCAATTGTCTTGCCTGCCTCGGCCAGCAAGGAAGACGCAACACGGTCGGATTCTTCTCAACAACCTTTATTGCAGGACCACCTCTTTGCTGATACGGGGACCTCGAGCGGCAAAGCACTCGCCTTATATACACAACAGGCTGTGGCTAATTGTCCTTCAGGGATTGGCGGAGAATGAATCACCTCACTAGCATGGTACCGTCCCGGCTAACTGACTCCAGGTGCAAAACCTGCGCATGCGCAGTACCGTTGTTCACCACAGGAGGGCGCCCTACAATCTCTCTTTAACCCTACTCTGAAAAACTACTCATATTACCAAGTCATGTGTTATTAGTTGCCAAAGAGAAAAGACAGTTGAAACCTAACTTTCTTCCTCTCTCTCTCTCTCTCTCTCTCTCTCTCTCTCTCTCTCTCTCTCTCCCTCTCTCTCCCTTTCTTTCTTTCTTTCTTTCTTTCTTTCTTTCTTTCTTTCTTTCCTTTGTAAAACTTTTATCCTGCTCCCTCAAGAAGTGGCCATTAATGGGGGCTTTATGAACCACTCCAAATACCTGAGATGATGGTGATGCCCCATTCTTTTTTTTTTTTTCAGAGCAGGGGACCAAACCCAGGGCCTTGTGCTTGCTAGGCAAGCGCTCTATCACTGAGCTAAATCCCCAGCCCCATGATGCCCCATTCTTGTGTAGGGTGTTTTCAGGAAAACACCTGTATTGGATTCATGACTGTCATTACTTTGTCACATCCAGAAGACCTAGTTTCACAGCACGTCTCCCCAAATTTTGTTCTTATATCATTTCTGACTCCCTCTTCAACAACAGTACCTGAGCCTTGGAGGATGTTGTGCTGGTTGAATTTAATGAACTTTCCATAAATCTACATATAATCTGGGAAGACTGAATCAGAGTAGAGGTATCTTCTCCATCACATTGTCTTGAAGGAAGTCTGTGGGTCATTTTCTTGTGATTAATGTAGAATGTCCCCTGTAATTGTAGGTGGTGGTCCTAGATGTTGGTACTCCAGGGTGGATGGGCCTCAATTGTATAAGAAAACAGGTTCAGCAAACCATGGGAGCAAGCACTGCCCCCCCCACTTCTCTCTCTCTCTCTCTCTCTCTCTCTCTCTGAGTGTGTGTGTGTATGTGCATGTGTGTATGTGTGTGTGTGTGTGTGTGTGTGTGTGTGTGTGTAAGTGATGATGCATATATGTAGAGGTGAGACTGCAATGTCTTAGAGTAGGTTTGATCCTCCTACCAAGATTGAGGGTCATCAGGCTTGGATGGAAAATGATCTTATGTGCTGCATCATCTAAATGGATGCTTTTTTACGAATTTCTTCTCATTAACATTCTTTTCATTCAAAAACATAAGTGTTTTTAATATTTCTGTCCCTTTCTAAATACATCAAACATTAGAAAGTATTAAGGAACACATAAGGCTGTGCATGTACTTTAGAGGTAGTGTGAGTTTGCTTCACACATGGAAGGCAGCTCTCTAACAGTGAAGACAAGCACAATATTTTAAGGCAAGTAAATAATTTTTAGTACAATCAATAATTGTATAAGACACCAGGGCCTGATGTCTTTATTCATTTGTGTCCAGAAGAAGCCAGTGTGTTTTTCCTGCTGTTTGAAATATTTCCAGAAGTTTATGTAAAGGTATAGATGTAGCAATCTTTGTCCAGAATATATGAAGATGTCTAATAACTCAACAGTAAAAGGACAGCGTGGACAATGGATTTCAAGACACTTCTCCAGAGATTTCCAAGTACTTCATTTATATATTCGAAGATGCCCAGCTAGAAGAACATAGCAACCAGAAAAGCAACAGCTTTTGGTCCAGCCCCTGTTCCAGTTGTTCAGGACACACATGAATATCGAGCTGCACATCTGCCACACATGTACTGGGAGGCCTGTCTCCAGCCCCTGTGTGTTCTTTTGCTGATGGTTCAGACACTGAGAGCCCAAAGTGTCAAGTCTAGTTAACTCTGCTGTATGGCCTATGGAGTTTCATTCCCCTTGAGGGCTGCAATCCTTCTTCTGAATCTTGTATATGAGTCCTTAACTTCTACCCACTGTTTAGCTGTGGATATCTGCATCAGTCTGAGTAAGCTGTTCAGTGGAGCCTCTCAGAGGACAGCCATGTTAAACACTTGTCTGCAGTTGTTACAATTGTTATAAAATACTCTGTTACAGAGTATTATGAAATGTCAAGGATTGGTGCTTGCCCACGGATGGGTATCAAGTTTGGCTAGTAATTAACTGGCCATTCCCTCAGTCTCTACTCTGTCATCAATTCCTGATTTTTTTCTATCAGTTTCTTTATATGGCAGATAAATTTGATGAGTGTTTGTAAACTGAACATTGCTGCTTCCCTGGTATAAAGCCTATTTTCCAAGTATTCTATCTAGTTGTTTTGTAGAGAGTTTGGTAGCTCAGTTCATAGAGCAGGGGAGTGCAGTTGAGAAATATATTTTATATGTTTATCATTTATGTAACATATAGTATAATATAACAATATATATTCATATATATTTATATGCTGAGTGTGTAGGTCAGTGGTAGAGCACTTGTGAAGTGTCTAAAAGTGCAAGAGCACATGTGAGACTGTAAAGGAACTGAGAAATAGCAACCTTCTATATTACTGTTTGAAGTATAAATATAAAATGGTTCAGTCTTAAGCACCTGAATGTGCACAGAACTTATAAATGACAAAAGGGAGGAACCCGAAGAAGTACAGTGTGATGAATAGGTAAACAAAGTGTGGCATATCAATACAATGGACTAGTTTCTAGCAATGACAAGACTTATTGATACTAATCCTAATACATTAATAAAAATGACAAACATTAAACTCTGTGAAAGAAGAAATTCTAATGACCAAAAAGGGGTTAATGTTATATTAGATGATTTCATTTCTATTAAATACCTAGAATGAAGTGGTTGGTGGTGACATATGCCTTTAATCGCATCACTCAGGCAGCAGAGGCATGCAGTTCTCCATGAGTTTAAGGCCAGTCTGGTCTACAGAGCTAGATTCAGGACAGCCAATGCTGCTACACACACACACACACACACACACACACACACACACACACACAAGCACGCACACGCACATGCACACACGCACCTTCATTCTGGAAATAACTCACTCACCCTCTCTCTCTCACTCACTCATTCAATCAAATCCAACAAATACCTCAAAAACCAGACACAAAAAAAATCAATCAATCAATAAGACAGTAGCAGCAACAACAAACGCTAGCAGAATGAGAAACCTGAAGTAGAAGTTAGATTGGGTTCCAGCTTGTTTCCTCATTAATCAAAGGGCCCCTCAGAAAACCATTTATATTATGGGCTATTGCAAAGGCACTGGTGCTGTACACAACCTGGTTTTAAGGTTCTATATTTGAAGTTCATACTTCTATCATCAATAGTTGGAAGTGGTACCTAAAAATTTAATAGGGGGTAGGCTGTGGAGGAATAAAGAGTAGCTTGTAATGGCCACAGGTTTTTTGGTGAAAGATAATTTTTTTTTGAAAACCAATAGGGTGATAGGGGCATAATTTTAATAAAATACTAAGAAAGCACTAATAGATTGTATGCTTGTAAGTAATGAACTTAGCACATAAGTTTACTACATACATGTGAACCTATTATTATTGAAACATTATGGTTATTTCCTACGTGTGAATGATTTGCCTATGTATATGTGTGTGCACTGTGTGAATGTCCAGGCCTGTGAAGACATAAGAGGGGTCTAGATCACCTGGAATTAGATTTGAAGATGCTTTTGGGCTTCCATGTAGGTGTCGTTGTAGGTTGCAGGGTTTGTAGGTGACAGATATTGAGGATTACCTTTGCCCTCCAGTAGCAGACAGGGTACCTTCCAGTATTATGAACTCTGGTTAGTAGGGTGAAGAGTCTAGTTAGACCCCGGCTCAACCTCTCCCACTGTGATGACAGAAGTGTTACCATCAGAAATCAGTCCTGAACATCAGATTGTGTAGACCAACCAATAGTCTTGACACAAGCCTGTGACAGTTGAGGCTTCCTATAGGACCCTATGGTTAAGGACTCAGCAGTTTGTTACCCATTCCTGTTACTGGAGGTGAAATTGTGTGACACAAGATGTCTAGGTGGAGCCTTGTGTCCTCTGTTAGTTTGGCTCCATATATATTCCCTCTGTGCGCGCGCGCGCGCGCACACACACACACACACACACACACACACACACAGATTTATATATATATATTTATATATTCACATATTCATATATATATTTATATATTCATATATTTAATTATTTTCATTTTTTAAAATTTGGCCACATATGTTAAACTGTTAAACTTGGCATTCATGCTTTTGTTGGCTGAGAGAAGTGTAGAAGAAACCTACAGGGTTTTTGGAATATGTGTATTATTGCCTTTTAAGGTGACTGGTAGTGACAGTAGTGGGAAAATAGATAAGTATAAAATAACATACATGTATTAAAAAATCATGCCTAGGAGAAAAGTATTTAGACAGAGGTCACAAAGTCCACATGGAAATGTAAAGAGAAGTGGCCTGGACATGCTTGGGGCGTTTTGAGACTGTCCATTCTAACAAGTGCTGGAGGACTCCTCCCCCCATCCATGTACTTCCGCTTCCTGGAGCTGATGCGGGCATTCACCAAGATGGCGGTTGTGAGACTTGCTCCGTCTAGTCTGTCCAGTGTGGGTGGACCCCACATTAGCGGACTTCCAGAACAAGCCCGATCCTTAAGGGCTTTGTGGTCTCACGGGGCTGTCTGTCAGAACCAGCAACTGCAGGATGGAGCTGCGGTCATCTCCACAAGGACTTCATCTTCTCAAGAGGTAAAGGGGCAGCGCGCAAGTCTGGAGTTTAGGAAGGAAGGATTTGGCCTGTGATACACAAGGAGCAAAGGCAGCCCTCACATACATCCCCTGTTTTCCTGCCTCATTACAAACAGCTCTGGAGCATCACATAAATCAGTCATCAACCTTTCTACAAGGGCTCACAGAAGACATCTGAAGCAGATGACACCGTCTCTGGCAAGGTAACTTACTACTTCTGAGATAGAATCTCACTTTGTGGGCAGCCTGGTCTACAGAGAAACCCTGGCTCAAAACACCAAACCAAAGCAAAACCCCAAAACATTAACAGAGCCCAGGCAATCTCACAAGTCTCTGCAGCACCATTTGCCAAACAGCAAGTCAAGGCGTTCTGCTGGTCTCCCTAGCTGCTTGTCTCTCTTCAGGATCCCTAAGCATCCTTTTCATGATGGGTACCAGGTGACCCATGATTTGAAGACAGAGCCCAAGCCTGGGGACTCCTGAGTCTATACCTGCTGAATGCTCTTAGTCATATGAGACCTCCACCCTGTGGGACAGCAGCTCCTACGCCTTAATGAAACTACCTAATTTTATTTTTATGTATAACTTAAGTTGTGTAAACATACAAAAAGGTACACAGATACAGACACACACATGCACGTGGGCAAACACACACACACACACACACACACACACACACACACACACACACACACAATTGTTTTGCCTCTGTGTATTTTCTGTGTACCATGTGTGGTAGAACCTGGTGCTGGTTCCCCAGCAGACAGTTGTGAGCTGCCCTGTGTGTCTTAGCAATCAGAACTGAGTGTTATTCAAACCAAAACTAGAGCTGGTCACTGCCAAGCCCCCTATCTAGATTTTTTTTTTGTTTTTCCTGTTTTTGTTATTTTTGTTCTTTTTTCTTTTTTATTGGATATTTTATGTATTTACATTTCAAATGTTATCCCCTTTCTTGCCTCTCCCATCCCCCCTCCACAACCCCTGATTCTATGAAGACTTTCTTAATATATAGCGCATTAATGTTAATAGACAGCACTGGAAAATTAATCATAAGACAAATTGTCAACTTTAGGGCAATATCAATAATGAATATTAGATTAACATTACCTGTTTGCTAATGGATAAAAGACATATTGAACAGGAACTGTGACCATGTTCCCCTCACAGAAGGGGAGTGAGGACCTTCTGTTCTGTTGATTTTGCACTGATATACATGTGAAGGTCAGAGATTCCCATTGTCTTCCTCTCAGTTTCTTGTCCCCCACATATGTGGAGCTAAGTGTGTACTGGTCAGAGGACAGAGCCAACTGACAGTTCTGTTCTGCCACATTGTGGCTTCTGAGGACTGAACTCAGGTCATCAGGCCTCCCTGTGGGTTCCACCCCTGGTCCCTCTGTTCTGGAGACAAACCTCACTCACCCACATCCCTGGTGTGATTGATTTACTACTTTGGAGTGCACTGATATTCACACTTGCAGGCAAGTAGCTTTGGGATCCCCTTATCCCCACATCTACAGTCGGGTTTTCAAGGCAAAAGTTTTACCAATTGAGCTTTACCAACCACCAGAGCCCTTCATTATTTTCTTGGGGGGGATTTTTATTTGATATTTTTCATTTCCATTTCAAATGTTATCCCCTTTCCTAGTTTGCCATCCATGAACCCCTATTTCATCGCCCCTCCCCCTGAGGGTTTTCCCCCACCCATATACTCACCCCTTCCTACCTCCCTGTCTTAGCATTCCCTTACATTGTGGAGAGGATAGAGCCTTGGCAAGACCAAGGGCTTCTCCTCCCATTGGTGCTCAACAAGGCCGTCCTCTGCTACATATGCACCTGAAGACATGGGTCTGTCAGTGTACTCTGTAGATGGCGGGACATCTGGGTTCTTTCCAGCCCTGGCAATTACAAGTAAGGGTGCTATGAATGTAACTGAGTATGTGTCCTTGTTATATGTTGGCGCCCCTTTTGGGTATATGCCCAGGAGGCTGTATAGCTAGGTCCTCAGGTAGTACTATGTCCGAATTCTGAGGAACTTACAAACTAATTTCCAGAGTTGCAATCCCACCTACAGTGGAGGAGTGTTCCTCTTTTCTCCTCATCCTCGTCAACATTTGTTGTCACCTTAGATTTTGTTCTTAGCCATTCTGACTGGAGTGGGGTCAAATCTCAGCATTTTCTTAGTTTGATTTTTGCTGATGATTAAGGATGTTTAATAGTTCCTTAGGTACTTCAGGGCCATTTGATATTCCTCAGTTTAGAATTCTTTGTTTAGCTCTGCACCTCATTTTGTACTAGAGTTATTTGATTCTCTGCAGTCAAAACTTCTGAGTTTCTTTGTACACATTGCATATTAGCCTTCTATACTCTGTCTTCTCCTTCACCTTCTTCTTAGTCGTTGTCTTCGTTGTCTTCATCGTTGTCGTCTCTTCCTACCCCTCCTTCTCCTCTTCACCCTCCCCTCTCCCCCCTCCCCCCGCTTCCTGTGATCCTCGTCCTCCTCCTAATCCTCCTCCTCCTAATCCTCCTCCTCCTCCTCCTCCTCCTCCTCCTCCTAATCTTCCTCCTCCTCCTCCTCCTCCTCCTACTCCTCCTCAGTCTTCTTTGTCTTCGTCTTCTTCCTAGAAGTTGTCGGCTTCGTCGGCTTCTTAGGCTTTGTTGGCTCCTTGGCTTCGGCTTCTTTTGCTTCTTTCCCTTCTTCTTGGCTTTGTCTTCGCCTTCTTCTTTCACTTCTTCTTTCCCTTCTTCTTCGGCTTCAGCTTCAGTTTCGGCTGCGACTTAGGCAGCTTCGGCCCCATCGGCTTCAGCGGCATCGGCTTCGTGGGCACTGGCTTGGTCGGCATCGACTTCCGGCACATCAGCTTAGGCCGCATCAGCTTCGACAGCTTCTTTGGCAGCCTCGGCCTCGCCTTCAGCTTAGGCTTTGTCTTCGGCTTTGGCCTCGGCCTCGGCCTCTGCCTCGGCTTTGGCTTCAGCTTCGGCTTCGGCTTCGGCTTTGGCTTCGGCGTTGGCTTCTTGGTCAGCTTCGGGTTCGGTGGTTTCAGCATCGACTTCGTTGGCTTCGGCGGTTTCAGCCGCATCGACAGCTTCGGTGTCGATTTCTTCGGTTGTGGCTTGGCCTGCTGCATCAGGTGCTGCTTTGGCTGCATCTTCTGCTTCTGCTTAGGTTGCTCCTGCTGCTGCTGCTACTGCTGCTCCTCCTCCTGCTCCTCCTCCACCTCCTTTAACTTTTTCTTATTTTTCTTCTTCTTTTATATTGGATATATTTCTTTATTTAACATTTCAAATGTTATTCCCTTTCCCAGTTTCCTGTCCATAAACACCCAATGCCCTCCCCCTTCCCTGTAAGTGTCTCCCTCCACGAATCCACCCCCTTACAACCCACCCCTACATTCCCCTGAGCTGGGGGTCCAACCAGGTTAGGACCAAGGGCTTCCCCTTCCACTGGTGACCAACAAGTGTATTCTCTGATACATATACAGTTGGAGCCCTGGGTCCATATATAGTCTTTGGGTAGTGGTTTAGTCCCTGGCAATCTCTGGCATTGTTGTTCTTATGGGGTTGCAAGCACGTTCAGCTCTTTCAGTCCTTTCTCTAATTTGTGAAAGGGGGTCCTGTTCTCAATTCAGTAGTTTGCTGCTAGTGTTCACCTCTGCATTTCACATGCTCTGGTTGTGTCTCTCAGGGGACATCTATATCCGGTTCCTGTCATCACACACTTCTTAGCTTCATCAGTCTAATCTAGTTTTGGTGGCTGTATATGTATGGGCCACATGTGGGCCAGGCTCTGAATGGCTGTTCCTTCAGTCTCTGCTCTAAACTTTGCCTCCTCCTATGGATATTTTTGTTATCCCATTTTAAGAAGGAATGGAAGCATCTGTATTTTATTCATTGTTTCTTTTTTTTAGCTTCATGTGGTCTGTGGATTGCATCTAGAGTAATTCAAGGTTTTGTTCTAATAGCCACTTATCAATGAGTGTATGCCATGTGTGTTTTTCTGTGATTGGGTTACCTCACTCAGGATGATATTTTCCAGTTCCAACCATTTGCCTATAAATTTCATGAAGTCATTGTTTTTGATTGCTGAGTAGTACTCCATTGTGTAGATGTACCACATTTTCTGTATCTATTCCTCTGTTGAAGGGCATCTGGGTTCTTTCCAGCTTCTGGCTATTATAAATAAGGCTGCGATGAACATAGTGGAGCACGTGTCTCTTTTATATGTTGAGGCATCTTTTGGGTATATGCCCAAGAGAGGTATAGCTGGATCCTCAGGCAGTTCAATGTCCAATTTTCTGAGGAACCTCCAGACTGATATCCAGAGTGGTTTTACCAGTCTGCAATCCCACCAACAATGGAGGAGTGTTCCTCTTTCTCCGCATCCTCGCCAGCATCTGCTGTCACCTGAGTTTTTGATCTTAGCCATTCTCACTGGTGTGAGGTGAAATCTCAGGGTTGTTTTGATTTGCATTTCCCTTATGACTAAAGATGTTGAACATTTCTTTAGGTGTTTCTCAGCCCTTCGGCATTTCTCAGCTGTGAATTCTTTGTTTAGCTCTGAACCCCATGTTTTAATAGTGTTATTTGTCTCCCTGCGGTCTAACTTCTTGAGTTCTTTGTATATTTTGGATATAAGGCCTCTATCTGCTGTAGGATTGGTAAAGATCTTTTCCCAATCTGTTGGTTGCCGTTTTGTCCTAACCACAGGGTCCTTTGCCTTACAGAAGCTTTGCAGTTTTATGACATCCCATTTGTCCATTCTTGATCTTAGAGCATAAGCCATTGGTGTTTTGTTCAGGAAATTTTTTCCAGTGCCCATGTGTTCCAGATGCTTCCCTAGTTTTTCTTCTATTAGTTTGCGTGTATTAGGTTTGATGTGGAGGTCCTTGATCCACTTGGACTTAAGCTTTGTACAGGGTGATAAGCATGGATCGATCTGCATTCTTCTACATGTTGACCTCCAGTTGAACCAGCACCATTTGCTGAAAATGCTATCTTTTTTCCATTTGATGGTTTTGGCTCCTTTGTCAAAAATCAAGTGACCATAGGCATGTGGGTTCATTTCTGGGTCTTCAATTCTATTCCATTGGTCTATCTGTCTGTTCTGTACCAATACCATGCAGTTTTTATCACTATTACTCTGTAATACTGCTTGAGTTCAGGGATAGTGATTCCCCCTGAAGTCCTTTTATTGTTGAGGATACTTTTAGCTATCCTGGGTTTTTTGTTATTCCAGATGAATTTGCAAATTGTTCTGTCTAACTCTTTGAAGAACTGGATTGGTATTTTGATGGGGATTGCATTGAATCTGTAGATCGCTTTTGGTAAAATGGCCATTTTTACTATATTAATCCTGGCAATCCATGAGCATGGGAGATCGTTCCATCTTCTGAGGTCTTCTTCAGTTTCTTTCTTCAGTGTCTTGAAGTTCTTATTGTACAGATCTTTTACTTGCTTTGTTAAAGTCACACCGAGGTACTTTATATTATTTGGGTCTATTATGAAGGGTGTCGTTTCCCTAATTCCTTTCTCGGCTTGTTTCTCTTTTGTGTAGAGGAAGGCTACTGATTTATTTGAGTTAATTTTATACCCAGCCACTTTACTGAAGTTGTTTATCAGCTTTAGTAGTTCTCTGGTGGAACTTTTGGGATCACTTAAATAAACTATCATATCATCTGCAAATAGTGATATTTTGACTTCTTCTTTTCCGATCTGTATCCCCTTGACCAAATCCTTTTGTTGTCTGATTGGTCTGACTAGAACTTCAAGAACTATATTTAATAAGTATTGAGAGAGTGGGCAGCCTTGTCTAGTCCCTGATTTTAGTGGGATTGCTTCAAGTTTCTCTCCATTTAGTTTAATGTTAGCAACTGGTTTGCTGTATATGGCTTTTACTATGTTTAGGTATGGGCCTTGAATTCCTATTCTTTCCCAGACTTTTATCATGAAGGGGTGTTGAATTTTGTCAAATGCTTTCTCAGCATCTAATGAAATGATCATGTGGTTTTTGTTCTGTCAGTTTGTTTATATAATGGATCACGTTGATGGTTTTCCGTATATTAAACCATCCCTGCATGCCTGGGATGAAGCCTACTTGATCATGGTGGATGATTGTTTTGATGTGCTCTTGGATTCGGTTTGTCAGAATTTTATTGAGTATTTTTGCGTCGATATTCATAAGGGAAATTGTTCTGAGGTTATCTTTCTTTGTTGGGTCTTTGTGTGGTTTAGGTATAAGAGTAATTGTGGCTTCATAGAAGGAATTCGGGAGTGATCCATCTGTTTCAATTTTGTGGAATAGTTTGGATAATATTGGTATGAGTTCTTCTATGAAGGTTTGATAGAATTCTGCACTAAACCCATCTGGACCTGGGCTGTTTTTGGTTGGGAGACCCTTAATGACTGCTTCTATCTCCTTTGGAGTTATGGGGTTGTTTAACTGGTTTATCTGTTCCTGATTTAACTTCGGTACCTGATATTTGTCTAGGAACTTGTCCATTTCCTGTAGATTTTCAAGTTTAGTTGAATATAGGCTTTTATAGTAAGATCTGATGATTTTTTGAATTTCCTCTGAATCTGTAGTTATGTCTCCCTTTTCATTTCTGATTTTGTTAATTTAGACACACTCTCAGTGTCCTCTCGTTAGTCTGGCTAAGGGTTTATCTATCTTGTTGATTTTCTCAAAGAACCAACTTTTGGTTCTGTGGATACTTTCTATGGTCCTTTTTGTTTCTACTTGGTTGATTTCAGCTCTGAGTTTGATTATTTCCTGCCTTCTACTCCTCCTGGGTGTATTTGCTTCTTTTTGCTCTAGAGCTTTTAGGTGTGCTGTCAAGCTGCTGACATATGCTCTTTCCTGTTTCTTTCTGCAGGCACTCAGCGCTATGAGTTTTCCTCTTAGCACAGCTTTCATTGTGTCCCATAAGTTTGGGTATGTTGTATCTTCATTTTCATTAAATTCTAAAAAGTTTTTAATTTCTTTCTTTATTTCTTCCTTGACTAGGTTATCATTGAGTAGAGCATTGTTCAATTTCCACGTATATGTGGTCATTCTTCCCTTATTGTTTTTGAAGACCAGTTTTAGGCCGTGGTGGTCTGATAGCACACATGGGATTATTTCTATCTTTCTGTACCTGTTGAGGCCCGTTTTTTGACCAACTATATGGTCAATTTTGGAGAAAGTACCATGAGGAGCTGAGAAGAAGGTATATCCTTTTGCTTTAGGATAGAATGTTCTATAAATATCTGTTAAGTCCATTTGGCTCATGACTTCTCTTAGTCTGTCTACGTCTCTGTGTAATTTCTGTTTCCATGATCAGTCCATTGATGAGAGTGGGGCGTTGAAATCTCCCTTTATTATTGTGTGAGGTGCAATGTGTGTTTTGAGCTTTAATAAGGTTTCTTTTACGTATGTAGGTGCCCTTGTATTTGGGGCATAGTTATTTAGGATTGAGAGTTCATCTTGGTGGATTTTTCCTTTGATGAATATGAAGTGTCCTTCCTTATCTTTTTTGATGACTTTTAATTGAAAATTGATTTTTTTTGATATTAGAATGGCTACTCCAGCTTGCTTCTTCTGACCATTTGCTTGGAAAGTTGTTTTCCAGCCTTTCACTCTGAGGTAGTGTCTGTCTTTGTCTCTGAGGTGTGTTTCCTGTAGGCAGCAGAATACAGGGTCCTCGTTGCGTATCCAGTTTGTTAATCTATGTCTTTTTATTTGGGAGTTGTGGCCATTGATGTTGAGAGATATTAAGGAATAGTGATTATTGCTTCCTGTTATATTCATATTTGGATGTGAGGTTATGTTTGTGTGCTTTTCTTCTCTTTGTTTTGTTGCCAAGACGATTAGTTTCTTGCTTCTTCTAGGGTATAGCTTGCCTCCTTATGTTGGGCTTTACCCTTTATTATCCTTTGTAGTGCTGGATTTGTAGAAAGATATTGTGTAAATTTGGTTTTGTCATGGAATATCTTGGTTTCTCCATCTATGTTAATTGAGAGTTTTGCAGGATACAGTAACCTGGGCTGGCACTTGTGTTCTCTTAGGGTCTGTATGACATCTGTCCAGGATCTTCTGGCCTTCATAGTTTCTGGCGAAAAGTCTGGTGTGATTCTGATAGGTCTGCCTTTATATGTTACTTGACCTTTTCCCCTTACTGCTTTTAATATTCTTTCTTTATTTTGTGCGTTTGGTGTTTTGACTATTATGTGATAGGAGGTGTTTCTTTTCTGGTCCAATCTATTTGGAGTTCTGTAGGCTTCTTGTATGCCTATGGGTATCTCTTTTTTTAGGGTAGGGAAGTTTTCTTCTATGATTTTGTTGAAGATATTTACTGGTCCTTTGAGCTGGGAGCCTTCACTCTCTTCTATACCTATTATCCTTAGGTTTGATCTTCTCATTGAGTTCTGGATTTCCTGTATGTTTTGGACCAGTAGCTTTTTCCGCTTTACATTATCTTTGACAGTTGAGTCAATGATTTCTAGGGAATCTTCTGCTCCCAAGATTCTCTCTTCCATCTCTTGTATTCTGTTGGTGAGGCTTCTATTTACAGCTCCTTGTCTCTTTTTTTGATTTTCTATATCCAGGGTTGTTTCCATGTGTTCTTTCTTGATTGCTTCTATTTCCATTTTTAATTCCTTCAACTGTTTGATTGTGTTTTCCTGGAATTCTTTCAGGCATTTTTGCGATTCCTCTCTGTAGGCTTCTACTTGTTCTCTAAGGGAGTTCTTCACGTCTTTCTTGAAGTCCTCCAGCATCATGATCAAATATGATTTTGAAACTAGATCTTGCTTTTCTGGTGTGTTTGGATATTCCATGTTTATTTTGGTGGGAGAATTGGGCTCCGATGATGGCATGTAGTCTTGGTTTCTGTTGCTTGGGTTCCTGCACTTGCCTCCCGCCATCATATTATCTCTAGTGTTACTTTTTTCTGCTATTTCTGACAGTGGCTAGACTGTCCTATAAGCCTGTGTGTCAGGAGTGCTGTAGACCAGTTTTCCTGTTTTCTTTCAGCCAGTTATGGGGACAGAGTTTTCTGCTTTCGGGCGTGTAGTTTTTCCTCTCTATAGGTCTTCAGCTGTTCCTGTGGGCCTGTGTCTTGAGTTCAGCAGGCAGGTCACTTGCAGGGGAAAAGTTGGTCCTACCTGAGGTTCCGAGGCTCAAGTGTGCTCGTGGGGTACTGCCTAAGTCCTCTCCGCGGCGGCAGCAACCGAGGAGATCTGCGCCGCTCTTTCCGGGAGCCTCCGTGCACCAGGGTTCCAGATGGCGTTTGGTGTTTTCCTCTGGCGTCTGGATGTGTGCAGAGTGCAGTCTCTTCTGGTTTCCCAGGTGTGTCTGCCTCTCTGTAGTTTTAGCTCTCCCTCCCACGGGATTTGGGTGCAGAGAACTGTTTATCTGGTCTGTTTCCTCAACTTGAGTATTTCTTATTTACATTTCAATTGTTATTACCTTTCCTGGTTTCCAAGCAAACATCCCCCTAACTCCTTCCCCTCCCCTTCTATATGGGTGTTCCCCTTTCCATCCTCCTCACCTTACAACCCTCCCCACAACAATCCTGTTCACTGGGCATTAGGTCTTGGCAGCACCAAGGGCTTCCCCTTCCACCGGTGCCCTACTACATTGCTACCTATGCAGTTGGAGACCAGGGTCAGTCCATGTATAGTCTTTGGGTAGTGGCTTAGTGGTTGATGGTTTAGTCTCTGGGAGCTCTGGAGGGTCTGGATGGTTGATGTTGTTGTTATTCCTATGGGATTGAAAGCCCCTTCAGCTCCTTCAGTCTGTTTTATTTTTCTTCTTTTTAATTGGATATATTTATTTATGTTCAAATGTACATTCCTTTCCCATTTTCCTGTCCGTAAGCCTCCTATCCCCTCCTCCTTCATCATAACTGTGGCCATCCCATTCACTCCCCCTTTCTATGCCCCCGACATTTCCCTGCTCTGGGGTCCATCCTTGGCAGGACCAAGGACTTCCCCTTCCACTGGTGCCCAAAAATGATATTCCAACTCTGCAGCATATGCAGTTGGAGTCCTGGGACAGTCTATGTAAAGTCTTTGGGTAGTGATTTAGTCCCTGGAAGCTCTGGATGGTAGGCCTTGATATTGTTATGAGGTTTCAAGAACCTTCAGATCTTTCAGTCCCTTCTGTAATTTCCCCAAGGGTGCCCCATTCTCAGTTGAGTAGGTTGCTGCTAGTGTTTACCTATGTATTTGACATGCTCAGCTCGTGTCTCTCAGGAGAGACCTATATCCGGTTCCTGTCATCATGCTCTTCTTAGCTTCATCAGTCTCACCTAGTTTTGGTGGCGCTCTCTCTCTCTCTCTCTCTCTCTCTCTCTCTCTCTCTCTCTCTCTCTGTGTGTGAGTATTTCTGTATATATATATATATATATATATATATATATATATATATATATATATATATATATATATATGGGGCACATGTTGGGCAGGCTCTGAATGGCCGTTTCTTGAGTGTCTGCTGTAAAGTTTGCCTCCGTATACCCTCCTATGAATATTTTTGTTCCCCATTTTAAGAAGGATTGCAAGCATCTGAATTTTGGTCATCCTTCTTGAACTTCATGGAGTCTGGGGATTGCATCTTGGGTAATTTGAGCTTTTGGGCTAACATACAATTATCACTGAGTGTAGACCATGTGTGTTTTCCTGTGAATGGGTTAACTCACTCAGGTTGACATTTTCCAGTTCCATCCATTTGCCTCTGAATTTCATGAAATCATATAGTTGAGTAGTACTCCATTGTGTAGATGTACCACATTTTCTGTATCCATTCCTCTGTTGAAGGGCATCTGGGTTCTTTCCAGCTTCTGGCTATTATAAATAAGTCTGCTATGAACATAGTGGAGCATGTGTCCTTGTTATATGTTGGAGCACCATTTGGGTCTTTGCCCAGGAGAGGTGTAGCTGGGTCCTCAGGTAGTGGAATGTTCAATTTTCTGAGGAACCTCCAGACTGATTTCCAAATTGGTTGTACCAGTTTGCAATCCTACCAACAATGGAGGAGTGTTCCTCTTTCTCCACATCCTCACCAGCATCTACTGTCACCTGAGATTTTATCCTAGCCATTCTGACTAGTGTGAGGTGAAATTGTAGGGTTGTTTTGATTTGCATTGCCCTGATGACTAAGGATGTTGAACATTTCCTAAGGTGCTTCTCACCCATTCGATATTCCTCACCTTTGAATTTTTGTTTAGCTCTGTACCCCAGTTTTTGATAGTGTTATTTGGCTCTCTGGAACATAAGTTCTTGAGTTCTTTCTATATTTTTGATATTAGCCCTGTATCAGATGTAGTATTAGTAAAGATCTTTTCCCAATTTGTCGATTTCTATTTTGTCCTAACAACAGTGTCCTTTGCCTCATAGAAGCTTTGTAGTTTTATGAGATCCCATTTGTTGATTCTTTATCTTAGAGCATAAACCATTGGTGTTTTGTTCAGGAAATTTTTCCCAGTTCTCACGTGTTTGAGACAGTTCCCTACTTTTTCTTCTGTTACTTTCAGTGCATGTGGTTTGATTTGGAGGTCCTTGATCCATGTGGACTTAAGGTTTGTATAGGGAGATAAGAATGGACCCAAAGCCCTTGGTCCTCCGAAGGTTGGACTCCCAGTGCAGGGGTATGTGGGGGGGCAGTAAGGGGAATGTATGGGGTAATACCCATATGGGGGAGGATATTGGAGGGGATGGGGGCAGATGGACCGGAAACTGGGAAGGGGAATAACTTTTAAAATGTAAATAAAGAAACATATCTAATAAAAGATTAAAAAAAAGAACGTAACTATTTGCATTCTTCTACATGCTGTCCTCCATTGATCTAGAACCATATGTTGAAAACGCTTTTTTTCCATTGGATGATTTTAGCTCCTTTTTCAAAGATTAAGTGACCAACGGTGTGTGGAAACATTTCTGGATTTTCAGTTTTATTTCGCTGATCTATCTGCAGGTCTCTGTACCAATACCATACAGTTTTTATGACTATTGCTCTGTAATACTGTTTGTGGTGAGGGATGGTGATTCCCCAGGAAGTTCTTTCATTGTTGAGTATAGTTTTTGCTATTCTTGTTTTTTTGTTCTTTCAACGGGCCTCTGTGTCAGCACTCAGGTGGAATTGTTTTCCTGTTTTCTTTCAGCCATTTCTGGGAAGAGGTGCTCTGCTCTCAGGTATGGAGGTGCTCCTGGTGACTGTCTTTGAGCTCTTGGCACAGGTAGGAATTGGAAGGATCCCCCACCCCCGACTGCTCCTATGTCCCTGCACCCAGCAGGCAGAGATGACACTAGACCATTCCCTCTTAGGCTGGGAATGTGGGCAGAGGGTAGTCTCCTTTGATTTCTCAGGAGTGTCCTCACTTCTGAGGGTCCAGCTCTCTCCCCCACAGGATTTGGGAGCAGGGAGCTGTTTGACTCATTCAGTTCAGTTCTGGGCACCGACCAGAACTGCAGGTACCTGCTGCTAACAGTTCCTATATTACTGTGTCCAGAGGAACTATGCAGTTTCCTGTCTGACCAGGGATGTGGGCAGAGGTGAGCAGAAGTGTCCTGCGGTTTCAGGATGTTCTGCACTTCTCAGTTTTCAGCTCTCTTCCCCACGGGATTTGAGATTAGGGATCTACACTCTCATTCTCATTTCCTATTTTTTTTGCTTGAAGGAGAATTGATGATACACCAGCATATTTTCTGAAGTCCATATGCTTCTTGATCATTTTGTTATTTTAGGGTGTTAATTAGTTGTTAAGGTAGAGCTTCATGTAAATAATGCAAGAATGAATTATATTTTGAAAATATTCTTTTGCTTATTGAATATTTTCTTTAAAACTCTGATTTGTCCAACTTTACTTTTTCATTCTGTCAGTCCATTTATTCCCCACATGTAACTTAAATATCTATTGTGTATAATACACATTCTAATATATCTCAAGATCTTCCCATTCCTCAACCTTTACATTCCTCTGCCCAGTCAAGCTTCCTTACATTATATGAATGTAAATATAACATGAAATGAACTTTGCTATTTGGAAACCTCGTTTCTTTTTGCTGAAACCTTTTGGACTCTCATGTATAGGAGATTGGATGCCATAGGTTATCTCCTTGTATTTATATTTACCCAATTTGTTGTAAGTCCAGGGACACATCGACCATTTTACCACAAAGCCTGAGGTCCTGCTTTACTACCTTTTAGCCCCTGTGTTACCATGGATACTTTATCTATTACCTAAGCAGTATGTGGTGATCCTAATGGCAGCAAATATGGAAACCTTAATCGTGGGTGTAAAAAAATGAAATTTGGAAATGAAAAGAGTCAAAGTATTGGTGACTGGGGGTTTCAATTTTTCATTTGTTGCTAAAATTTACGGAGATACAAATAGTCTGTAGATCTGCATCTGTAGGTCATGCCTATGTTGTGTCAGTCATCTAGCATAAGACCCACAACATGTCAGTCACCCACAAGTCATACAGGTTATCAAAAATCTGTCCCTAAAACCTACATAGCCTGTTAATTATCCAAAGGAAAAGCCCACAGCCTGGCAACCATCCATAAGAATTGCCCATGTCCTGTCAGTCATCCACTGGAAACCCCCTCATCCTGTCAATCATCTATCAGCAACTCACAAAACCTGTCAGTCACCCAGAAGAAATTATCAGAGTCTGTCAATCAGACCTAACAAATGGCCATAGTCTATTAATCACCCACAGGACATGCCCACAAAGTTATATACAAACCCTTCAGAGCCTGTTAGTCATTCATTAGAAACTCCCATAGCCTCTCATTCAATGGAGAGACCCACAGCTTGTCAGTCTTTCATAACATATCTTAGAGCCTGTCAATTATTCATAGGTAGAGTCAACAGCCTGTCTCTCAACCGTAGGAAACACATACCAACTTTGTCACTTGTCCAAAGTACAAGCCCACACTATGTCAGTCATTCACAGGAAATACCCACACCCTGTCCATCATTCATAAGAAACACCCAACGACTGTCAACCATACATAGTACACATCTACAATTGTTCAATATGCATAGCAAACATGCACAGCCTTCCAGTCAGTCATCCGTATTAGCTGACTGCTACCTGCAAATCATCCATAGAAAGTACCCACAACCTGTCAGGCATTCATAGGAAACACCTACAACATGTCAATCATCCGTAGGAAGGAGTTACAGCCTGATTGTCACCTACATGGCAGACCCCCAACCTGGCAACCATCTGTGGGAAAAACCTGCAGCCTATCAAACACCCATAGGAATTGCCCACAGCCTTAGAACCATTTCTAAAAAATGCCCATATCCTCTGAAAATCCACAGAGAAAGTCAACAGCCTTTCAGTCATCTATTGGAAACACACACAGTCTGTTAGTCATCTAGAGGACACACACATTGCTTGAGAGTCATCCATAGGAAAAACTAAGTGCATGCCATGCATGCATAGGAAATGACCACAGCAAGCCAATTGTGCATAGGAATTTCCAATAGTCTGTCAGTTATCAAGAGAAAATTCACACAGTCTGTCAATTATACAAAGTAAATATCAACAGTATTCAATTAAATATTAAACATAGAAATGTTCAAAAACCCACAACCCCCACACACTCACAACATAAATAGGGACATGATAAACCTGGGAGACAGCACACAATAAATCATGCTGATAGCAAAGATCCATCTCTGCCTCCGGCTCCTCCTCCTACATCATTCAGGCCTCAGGTTTGCCATGCAGAGCCGATCCTGTTACCATGCCTGCTTGAAATCAAATGGGGAGATGTTTGTGATGAGGAACTTCATCAATTTATTCTAATAGCTTTATAAAAATCATGTAGTGAAGGAAGCGCAGGATTTTGTTTCTGTTGACAGCACATTTTCAGAAGGGTTTAGTCCACGGTTTTTCTGCATACGGTAGCTAATTCTTCAGAGCTCCTGATAAAGCAGAAAAGTGTGAAAACAAGGCCCTGCCTTGTGTGTCCATTCAAGAGTCCAACCTCACCTTATTTCAATTATATTGACAATAGCAACAAGAAACGTCAGAAAAATGAAAGGAAATGCCTCATTGTGAATATGATCACAGTTTACCAAGGATATAAACACAAATGTTTACACAATATGAACATAGAATTAATATTTATTTAATAAATCCCAGTGAGAGGTTTACAGCGTGCCTCAATTGTTTACATTCCTGAATGAAAGACACACACACACACACACACACACACACACGCACACAAACACACACACACCTACACACACACACCCCTACACAAAGGGAGTATAAATTAGTCATAGGAGGGAATACAAAGTGTGAAGCAGAGACTGAAGGAAAGGCCATCCAGAGAGTGCAACGTAAGGGGATCCATCCCACATGCAGTCACCAAACTCAGGCACTCTTGGGGATGCCAAGAGGTGCATGCTGACAGGAGCCTGATATAGGTGTCATCTGAGAGGCTCTGCCAGAGCCTGAGAAATTTAGAGGCAATGTTCTCAACAAACCATTGGACTGAGAAGTGGGACCACAATGGAGGAGTTAGAGAAAGGACCCCATAGGAAGAAAAACAATGTCAACCAACCAGATACCGCAGAGCATCCAGGGACTAAAGCTCCAAGTAAAGCATACACATGGAGCAACCCCTGGCTCCAGCAGAATATGGAGCAGAAGATGGACCTTGTTGGGCATCAATGGGAAGGGAGGCCTGTGGTCCTGTGAAGACACAATGCCCCAGTGAAGGAGAATGCCAGGGCAGGGAAGCAGGTGGGAGTGGGTGGGAGGGTGGGGAGTGCCCTTGTGGAGGCATGGTGTGGGGTGATGTGATGGGCTGAGGTTTTCTGGAGGGGAATCATTTCATATGTAAATAAAAAATCTTACGAATGAAATGAAAAAGAGTAGAGGGCTATTCCTATAAAAACTGGAAATCAATGGAACTAAATATTTTCTGAGGGCAGTTTAAAGAAGAAAATGTCTGTGGAAATTTAGAAGATGGTAAGTGACCTCAAAACATTCCATGTTCTATGTTGAAGAGAATTTTGTCTTCTGAATTCTAAAACTGACTCTTTTTCCATTCTTAATCCTGTAGGAGAGCGAGGTCCACCTAATTCCTACTCTTTCATGCTTACTGATCAAGAAAATAGTTCTCTCCTTCTAAATTCACTGTTTATGAGTCTAGAACTTCTTTGTTGTTACTTTGGTTGCAACAATTGCATCCCCCTACACTCTGTTGCAACTCTGAAATTTTCAGTGCACTTTAAAAATTGATTCTATAGTATTTTATCCTTTGGAATATTTTTAGGTCTAGAGATATGGCTCAGTCGTTAAGAGCTTTGGCTAACTGCACTTCTAGGAGACCTGAGCCTAATATGCAGCTGTACATTTTGGCCTTCAACTGTGTGTAACTACAGTTTGAAGGGGATGTTGAATTCTATTCTGGATGCTACAGACACTACATTCATTTGGTGCACAGAAATACATGCTAAGTATCTATACAGGTCAAATATCAAAATAATACATACTTACCCATGGGTGTCTGTTTTTACCACCTATGTTGCACCTATAGTGTCCAGAAGAGAGGTTCAGGTCCCAGAGATGTAAGTGCTCTTAGGCACTGGATGATTCTGAGAATAGAAATAGGTTGTTGGAAAATGCAACCAACCCTTATCAATATTGAGTCATTCCTCTAAGCCCCACATTGATTTTCCCTATTTTATAGTGTAATTTTGCTTTGTTTTTGTCCATGGCAGTTGGAGCTCTTCAAGAGAGCACTACTTCTTAAGCCCTCCCAGGTCAGGCTTTCGGGTCCCTGGGTTTATCAATTAAAATTGGGGTACAAAGATAAGCAGAGAATTCTCAACAAAGGAATTTCAAATGGCCAAGAAGCACTTAAAGAAATCTTCAAAGTCCTTAACCATCTTTGAAATGAGAATCAAAATGATGCTGAGATTTCATATACACTGTTAGAAAGGCTAAGTCCATAATTTCAAGTGATAGTACATGCTGGTAAGGATGTGGAGCACAGAAAAGATTTTTTCATTGTTGCTGGAGTAGAAATTTGTACAATCAATTTGGAAAATTAATTTGGCATTTTCTCTGAATACTCAAAATAATTTTACCTCAAGACCTAGCTATACCTCTCCTAGGCATTTACACAAACGGTTACCTACTATACAACAGGGACACTTGCTCAACTATGATCATAGTAGCTTTGTTCATAATACCCATAAACTAGAAACAATTCAATTGCCCCTAAAACAAGGATGGATAAAAAATAATGTGGTACATTTGCACTGTAGAATACTATTCAGCTATGAAAAACAAAGACATCTTGAATTTTGCAAGCAAATAGGTGGAAATTGAGAATATCATCCTGAGTTAGGTAACCCACACCCAAAAACATGCATTGAATGTACTGACTTATAAGTGCTTATTAGTCAAAATTACAGTGTAATCATAATATACCGTATATACAGAAAGATACTGAATATGAAGGAAAGCTCAATATAAAATACCTGATTCTCACTTAGGAGGGGGAATAAAATAGTCATAGGAGAAATATGTAGGGAGAGGACTGAGTAAGAGAGGGATAGGAAGAGGAATAGGGAATGAGTTGAGTATGAAGTTTGAGGAGAGACAGAAGAGAGGGCTGGAGAACCAGAAGTGTAAATGAAAACCTATAGCTGGAGAGAGGGAGAGAGAGACAGAGAGAATAAGAGAGAGAGAGAGACAGAGAGAGAGAGAGGAGAGAGACAGAGACAGAGACAGAGAGACAGAGAGAGAGACAGACAGAGGCAGAGAGAGACAGAGTTGTGGGGTGCGGAAGGTGGGAACATCTTGAGGATATACCAGACACCTGGAGTGGGAAATTTCCCACGGTAAATAGTGGTGACATTAGCTGATACTCCTGGCAGTGGGGATATGGAAACTGAAGATGCCACTTCTGTAGCCACACAGGAACTCCAGTGGGAATATAAGGACAACAACCCATAAGAAGACACAAAACTTTTGACCCCAAGTTTATCCTTCCTACAAGAAATGCAGAGAGAAATGTGGAGCAGAGACTATGGGAATGGACAACCTATAAAGGTCCAAGTTTAGACCCATCCACAGGCAAGTACAAGTTCCTGACAATATTAATGATACTTTGTTATACTAGAAGACAAAGGAATCACTTAACCCTCCGCTGACAGGTTCTACCTAGCAGCTGACTGAAACAGATTCAGAAACCCATAGTGAAACATTGTATCATGCCTACAGACTCTTATGGGAGATTTAGGGGAATGAGTGAGGGCCTGGAACAGAACATCAACTACACAGAATACCAACAGAGTCATCTAAACTGAACCTTTGGGACCTCTCAGAGACTGAACTATGTAGTACATGAAGCAGACCTTGTCTGACACACATTTGTTGAAGATGTGCAGCTCACTCTTTATTTCGAGTGCTAAAAGTGGGGTGGGAGCTCTTTTTAAAGCCGTTTCTTGTCTGTGAAATCTGATACTTTTTCTAGACTCAGTAGGAGTGGATGAACGTAATCCTGCTGTTTCTTGATGTGGCAAGGTGCGGGAATACTCACGGGGCTGGGGAGTTCAACCTCTTAGAGGAGGAGGAGAGGTGGGATGGAAGGAAGAATGGTGTTAGGATGGTCTCAGAGGGGGCAATGATTGAGATATAAAGTGAATAAAAATATAAAAAATAAAACAAAAGTATATGTAATATATAGCAGAGGACCCCTTGGTCAGGCTTCTGTCACAGAAGATGCCACTAATCCTCAAGAGATTGGAGGCCCCAGGAAGTTTAGACGTTTTGTGGGTGTGGATATCCCCAGTAGAATTGGCGGGGGGTTATGGGATCCAGAATTCTTGGGGAATGGGCCAGGAGGGGAATAATATCTAGAGTGTAAAATTGATTAATTTATTTACTAATTAAAAATTCTTTGGATCTTTGTAGATGTAAAATTGTCAGTATAACCCTTTAAGAAATTATTCATATCTACATCAAAATGATAATTCACCATTATAAAGCTCTCATGATCCTAGAGATGCAGATAAGATCTTGTCTATCTAGAGGATTAAATATTATTTATTGCATTATTAAAGTCAGAGTCTATATGACCAACTGAGGAGAGGTAAAATGGTTTTGAAATTATTCAACGTTAGTATTGAAAGACATCCTTGAGAGAATAGGGATACCCAGTGTCCTAGTTAGGGTATTACTGCTGTGAATAGACACCATGACCAAGACAAATCTTATGAAGGACAACGTTTAATTGGGGCTGGTTTATGTGTTCAGAGGTTCACTTGATTATCATCAAGGTAGGGGTATGGTGGCATCCAGGGAGACATGGTGCAGGAGGAGCTGAGAGACTACATCTTTATGTGAAGGCTGTTAGTTTAAGACTGACTCCCATGCAGCTAGGATCAGGGTCCTAAAGCCTACACCTCAGTGACACACATTCCAACATGGTCACAACTTGGAATATTGCTATTCCCTGGGCTTCACACATATAAACCATCAGACCCAGGATACAGTTCAATATAATAAAGACAAGATAAGAATGGTACACAGCAAGTATCATTCTAAAATATATATGCCCAAGCATTCACACTAAATCAGAAATCAGAAATGTGAAAAGTATATTTGATCTTCCCCTGTTCAATAAAATCATTGAAGTCTTAGCTAGAATAACAGCACAAGTGAATGAGATAGATGTACACCCTTGAAAGAATGAAGCCAATGTCACTTTATTTAGGCCTGGGTGGTTGATATACACAAAAGACTCTAAAGCCTCCACCAAAATTCCCCTGCAGCTATTCAATTGTTCAGCATTGTATTAGAGGAAAAGGAATGCATCAAACCAAGTTAGTTTCTTAAATCCAAATACCCAGCACACTCTGCAAATAAGCAAACTAACAGATTCTCACAGATATTATAGATTAAATATAACCAAGGAATTGAATGACTTGTACAGTTAAAAACTCTAAACTTAACGTAAATTAACAGAAGAAGATACAGTAACATGGAAAGGCCCCACGCTCCTAGGTCAGAAGGATTAATATGGTGGAGTTGGATGTGATGGTTTATATTTCCTTGGCTCAGGGGTGGCACTATTAGAAGCATGGTCCTGTTGGAGTAGGTGTGGCCCTGTTGGAGTAGGTGTGCGACTGTGTGTAAGGGGTTTAACACACTCATCCTAGCTGCCTAGAAGGCAGTATTCTGTAGGACCATCCAGATGAAGATCTACAGCTCTCAGATCCTCCTTCACCATGTCTGATTGGTGGCTGCAGTGATCCTGCTGTGATGATAACAGGTCTGAACCTCTGAAGCTGTAAACCAGCCCTAATGAAATGGTGTCCTTTTAAGAGTTGCCTCAGCCATGGTGTCTGTTCACACAACTAAAGTCCTAAGCTGAGGAATATTGAATGGCTGTGAAGTACCTATAGAAATGTTCAACAACCTTAGTCATCAGGGGAATGGAAATCAAAACAATGCTGAGATTCCTCCTCACACCCCTCAGCATGGCTAAGAACAAAAACTCAGGTGATGACAGATGCTGGCAAGGATGTGGAGAAAGAGGAACACTCCTCCACTGTTACTTGGATAGCAAGCCAGTACAACTGCTCTGGAAATCAGTTGGGAGTTTCCTCAGAAAATTGGACATAGTACTACCTGAGGACCCAGGTATACTCATTCCTGGGCATAGAATCAATAGATGCTCCAACATATAACAGACAAACATGCTCCAGTAAGTCCATAGAAGCCTTATTTTTAATAGCTAGAATCTGGAAAGAACCCAGAAGTCCATCAACAAAAGAATGGATACAGAGAATGTGGTACAATTACACAAACGCAGTACTACTCAGCTATTAAAAAGACAATGACTTCATGAAATTCATAGGCAAAAGGATGGAACTAGAAAATATCATCTTGAGTGAGGTGACCCCAGAAAATAACACAGATGGTGTGCACTCACTGATAAGTGAATAGTAGCCCCAAAGCTCAGATGAGCCAAGGTGCAATCCACAGATCACATAAAGCTCAAGAAGAAGGACAACCAAAATGTCTATGTGTCAGTATTTCTTAGAAGGGGGAACAAAAATATTTATAGTAGGAAATATGAAGCCAAAATTTGGAGAAGGGTTTGGAGAAAAGTATAAATAAATAAATAAATTTAAAAAATCAAAATAAAAATAAAGAAAACATCCACAGTATATGGGGAATTGACAGCACTTTATCAAATTACACTGATCCATAGAGATAACTGCATGCAGAAGACAGAAACTTAGTCCATTTCAACACCAAGCACAGAAGTCAATGCCACATACATCACATACATACGGATCTGCATAATACTTCACACAACAAATGTGGCAGAGGAGAAAGTAGGAAATATGTTTGACTTTACTGTACAGAATGGTACTTCCTGAACATTAGTCCTATAGCACAGAGAATAAAAGCAACCATTCATAAATCATACCTCCTGAAATTTAAAACATGGCATAAATCAATGATCATCATCATTTGACTGAATATGATGCCTCTGCCATTCGTAAAAATCTTAATAGATTCTTATAAAAATAAGTATATTTACAATACAAACCAAGATAAACCTTATCTATTAAGCTTCACACCTACCAAGTAGCATTCATGATACGTAAAGTAGTCTGCATGATTTCAGAACAGAAATGCAAACATGGTTATCCCAAAGCTACAAATACTGCAAAGTAAACCAGTTACTGGCTCGTAAGATGTTCTGGTACAGTAGTGGAACACATATTATGGAAATAATTCTATTTCCTGATTCTATTTCAGACACACTCTATGTGATGGAAGCCAGGCCTGAAACTGCTAAAGCAGCCAAAACCCTAAGAGTAGATATGTCCTGAGCCAAGAGGAAAACTCAGTACTCTTATCCGTATCAATGAAATGACTGTCATAGCTATAGATCTGTGTTTGGAACCCTCATTAGAAAAGCATCATCTTCTTGTAGGCTATAGACACTAACACAGAGACCCCAACCTGGAAAGTGTACAGAGAAGGTGGTAACTCCATTTTAAATGGGATGACTCCTTTACGTCTCTCCCTCAAGACTTCATTATCTCTATAGCAAATAAACGTAGAGATTCTAAGAGATTGGGGTGATAGATTACTGTAGTGAGTGACTTACAGACATAATACCAAGTAACTAGTAAAAGAGAAGAAAAAACAACATGGAATCTGAGAAGTAATACTAAGAAGTCAATAGGATTCAAACAAGGAATTGCTGAGTGGATGAAGGTAGAGGTCAGTACTTTCCCTTTCGTGCATTCAGAGGACCTGTGGGAGCATCACCTAAGGACGGCACAATGGCACCAGCCACCCTGTGTTTCCCTTCAGTATTTAGGTATTTTAGTAATATCTGCAATTTAATGAGTATAAATATCCTCCACTTGGGAAGACAGATGTGATGTTTGGATTCCACTGAGCATGGATGTTTGTTAAAATTTATTCTCAGTCTAATAGGTCAGGTCTGCACCTGAAGGGTGCACTGTGCACTCACTGATTTTGGTGAACAGGATTTTATGTGTGAAAAGAACAAATACTTCTCACGCACTTACCAGATGACGCAATCCAGGAGATTGGAACCTTGATCAAGGAGAATCCATGTCTCTGTGACTGCAGTGTCCTGGAGGTGACTCATTTGTCCTTCTTTGCCATCGGGCAGGCAGCAGGCCAATACCATGACAGTAGATGTATCCATGTCCAAGGTGATCCTTAGTGAAGCTCAGTTTTTTTCAGAGATAAAGTGACGTCACGAACAGCAGATGACGTTTGCAGACATGACGATTTATGGAGTCTGGTCTGCGTACGCTGTAAAGTTGTAAAAGAAAGCCAGCACAGCACTGTTAGTAAAACAGTCCAAGGAGAGCAGTGGGCCTCTGATTTGTGAGGGTTTATCATGACATTGCTAAGTAGGACTCCCTCTTGTCAAGGACTCTGCTGCTAGTCCTAGTGACTCATCCTATGAGTGTTGACCTAAACTGTTTGCCTTTTAATTAAGAGTTTCCCATTAAGAATATCCTTGTAAGAGCACCAGTGGAAGGGGAAGCCCTGGATCCTGCTAAGACTGAACCCCCAGTGAACTAATATTGTTGGGGGGAGGGCAGCAATGGGGGGGAGGATGGGGAGGGGAACACCCATAAAGAACAGGAGGGGGAGGGATTCGGGGGATGTTTACCCAGAAACCAGGAAAGGGAATAACACTTGAAATGTATATAAGAAATACTCAAGTTAATAAAAAAAAAAAAGAGTTTCCCATTAAAATGTTTTAAGTGAAAGCCACAAGTTTCTATACTCTTTATTACATCAGTAGCTTTTTAGTGTATTTTTCAAGTGAAAACCAGTCTTTAACTGGTACCCTTTAAAACTTCAGGAGCTCCTTCCAGTACCTGATGGAATTAGGATGCCCCATTCTGTGTGGGGTGTTTTCAGCAAAGGCCCCTGTATTGGACTCATGACTGCTATCATTTGTTCCATCCAGAAGACCTAGTTTTACAGGAATGCCCCCAAAATTCACTCTTCCATCCTCTCTGACTCTGCTCAACAGCAGTACTGGAGCCTTGGAGGCTAGGATGCTGGTTGATTTTAAGCAACTCTACAAAATGTGGATATAATCTGGGAAAAGTGAATCACAGTAGAGGTATCTTCTCCATCACATTGTCCTGAGGGCAAGTCTGAAGCTCATTTTTTTGTGATTGATGTATAATTGCCCTGCTAAGTGTAAAAGACAAAAGAGAGAACCCCAAATGGTCCAGCATGATGAACGGGTAAACAGAGTTTATAATATTGATACAATGTCTCTAGAGATGGACAGAGGCATTGACACTATCTTATGATAAAAGAAGCTATTATTTAATGACCAAGAAAGGGGATATTTCTATATTAGATGACTTCATTTATGTTAAATATGCAAAATGACCTGGTCGGTGAGGGCATAGAACTTTATCCCAGCACTCAGGAGGCAGAGGCATGTAGATTTTCACGAGTTTGGGGCCAGCCTGGTCTACAGAGGTAGATTCAGGACAGCCAGAGCTACACACACTCAAACACACACACACACACACACACACACACAGAGAGAGAGAGAGAGAGAGAGAGAGAGAGAGAGAGAGAAGGGGGTGGGCAGAGACAAACTTTCTTGAAAAATCAACCAATCACTCACACAAGGAATCAATTAAACAAACAAAAACCTCAAAAAACCAGACACCAAAAAACCAATCAATCTATCAAACAATGTCAGAAGCAACAGCAGCAGCAGCAGCAGCAGCAGCAGCAGCAACAACAACAACAATGACAACAACAACAACGACGACAACATCTACACCAAAAACCAACCGAATGAGACCAAATGTTAGATTGGATTGCAGCCAGTTTACTCATTAACTCAAAGCATCCGTGAAACCTAGGCACACCATGGGCTATGGTGTGCTCTACACATCCTGATCTTAAGTTCCTATACTTAAAGTAACACTTCTGTCATTAAAGAGGGATAGGCTGAGCTGGTGCCTAACAAGTTGATAGGGGGTAGGATCTGGAGGAATAAAGAGTACCTTCTAATGGCCACAGAGTTTTCTCAAACTTAAAATATTTTTAAAACCAATAGTATAAGGGATGCATAATTTTAATGACATAGTAAGAATGCACTCCTAGATTATATACTTGAAAAAGATGAATTTGCTGCATAAGTGTATTACATACCTGTAAACATGTTATTATTGAAAGATTATGCTTCTTTCACATGTATGAATGTTTTGCCTACGTGTCTGTGTGTGCACTATATGTATGTCTGGGCCTGTGAAGATATGAGGGTTCTAGATCGCCTATAATTAGATTTGAAGATGCCTTTGAGCTTCTTTGTAGGTGTTACTGTAGGTTTCAGGGTTTGAAGCTGACTGATGTTGAGGATTACCTTTGCCCTCCAGTAGCAGACAGGTTACCTTCCAGTATTATGAACTCTGGTTAGTAGTGTGAAGAGTCTAGTTAGACCCCGGCTCAACCTATCCCCCCCCCCCCCCTGTGATGACAGAAATGTTATCTTCAGAAGTCAGTCCTGAACATCAGATTGTGTAGAGCAACCAATAGTCTTGGCACTGGCTTGTGATGGTCAAGGTTTTCTATAGGACCCTTTGGATAATGACTCAACAGGTTGTCACCCATTCCTGTTGCTGGATTTGTAACTTGGTGGCACAAGATGTCTAAGTGGAGCCTCGTGTCATGTTAGTTTTTGGCTCCATATGTATTCCATACATATAGGAAGCTAATAGAGTAGCAGATTTCCATTTAATTTTTTCAAAGGGACTTTAGTGTTTGTTGTCCCTCCCCTTATTTCCTACTTTACCTAGGCTTGCATGCCAGGGCTGTGGGTGCCTGGTTAAGAAAAAGAAACTGACCCTCTTCCTTATCAAGTATGAATCTGTGTGCCCATTCCAACATGCAGCCAGCAGGTGACCAGGATACACTGGAGAGAGTGATCAACTCCAGTCAACATCATGTTGATGAATATGAAAGGAGGGTAATGGGGCTTGAAAAATGCGAGGGAGGTAGAAGTGTGTACCCTTTGCCTCTACCCATTTCTCCTGGTTCCCTCTCATTAACCCCTCCTATTCTAGCTTTTATCTCTTCCCAACACTATACACTCCTTCCTCTTCCTGGGGCGATATTCTTCTGCCCCCTAGTTCCCTAGTAGATAGTCAGGAATCCTGTGTGGTTATCCAGATTGTAGTTCTCATATCAGATACTTAAAACCTAACATCCTTAACAGCAGACACATGAAATGTTTGTTGTTTTGGGTCTGGGTTTGCTAAATCAGGATGATTTTTTTAGGTCCCTCAGGCCAGTCTTAGGGTTACAGATTGCAATGGCTTCCCTTACTGCCCTCAGTATTCCCTTTGAAGGCCATGCAAATAGATCTACTTCAGCGTCAACATTGACAGAGCTTTGAACAAGCACTGAGGGGGCTGGGCTCCTAACAGTGGAGTCTGAGGGGGGCACACATGGAGCATAAGCATAGGGTACAGTCCGTAAGCCAGCTCCATTGTGAGCTCAGAGCATGTCACTATGGTGGTGCCAGTGCAGCTGTGTTACTAGGTGATGAAGTATAGTTCAGTTAACCCTGAACGAGCAGGTCTTGCCTACACTTCTTTGGCAAGAATTGGTGATTTTAGCAAACTCTTATCGTATAATTTGGGAGGTGGAGAGTAGCTAAATGGGAGGGAAGAGAGGGTAAGAAGGTCCTGGGTGGCCCTAGAGCTCCATAATGGAGGAAGATTTTGAATATGATGCTCTGGCATTGAAGTTCCCCAGAAGGGGACGCTGGTACACCCGTCTGTGGCGCTCCTGTCCTGGTTTTGGATGCCTGCGTCAAAAGAAAACGACGAAATTTCCCCTCTATCTGATCGGGTATGATCCCGTGGGTCGATTACAAAGAGCGGCCTGTGTTGGGGACGTGGAGAAAATTGAAAGTATGATCCATGAGTGTCATCATCATGTGGATGAATCTGATTGGAGGGGCAGGTAATGGGGCTTCTAATTGATGAGGGGAGTGAAAGGAGGAGGGTAGGAACTGTTAGGGACACTCAGGGCTAAGGAGGAAGACAAATCAACTTCCAGGGCTACAATCTGAGGGTAGAGAGTGGTCATACATAGGCTCATTTTCACTGGGGACCCCTGGGTTTTATACCTGCTAAATGCTCTTAGTCGTATGAGACCTCCACACTGTGGAACAGCAGCTCCTAGGCCTTAATGAAACTACATAATTTTATTCTTATGTTAACCCTTACATTTTGTAAACATACAAAAAGACACACACATTCACACACATAAATACCGTTGATTTGCCTCTGTGTATTTTCTGTGTACCATTGTGATAGAACCTGGTGCAGGATCCCCTGGAACTGCAGCTATAGACAGTTGTGAGCTGCCCTGTGTGTCTTAGCAATCAAACTGAGTTCTCTACTAAACAAAACTAGAGCTGTTATTGCCAAGACCCCTATCTAGATTTTCTTTCTTCTTTGTTGTTGTTGTTGTTTTCTGTTTTTTCATTTTTATTAGATAGTTCATACATTTACATTTCAATGTTATGTCCTGTCCTGCCTCTTCCATCCCACTTCCCACTCCCCCTGTTTCTATGACGACTTTCTTAATACATAATATGATGCAATATAATAATGTATAATATAATATAATGTATATGATACAATATAATAATATAGTATAAAATAATAATGGATCAAAGACATTTAGAACTGGAACTGTGACCATGCTCCCATGTAATCACCTTCTGTACTGTTGTTTTTACATCGATACACATGTGAAGGACAGAGATTGTCCTCATCTCACTTCCTGTGCCCCACACGTGTGGAGCTTAGGGTGTGGTGGTCAGAGACAATGTCGACTGCTAGTTATGTTGTACCACCATGGGGTTCTAAGGCCTGAGCTCAGGCAAGCAGGCCTCCCTGTGGGTTCCAGCCCATCGTCCCTCTGTTCTGGAGACTCCACTCAAGCAAGTCCATGGTGTGCTTTATTTACTGTCTTGGAGCACACTGATCCTCACACTTGTAGGCAAGTGAGCTTTGCGGATCCCCTTATCCCAAGATCAGCAGTCAGGTTTTCAGGACAAATGCTTTACCAATTGAGTTTTAACAACTACCCCAGCCCCTCATTCCTTTTTCTCTGTGTGTGTGTGGGTTCTTACCATGAACCCCCTTGCTCATCGTCCCTCCTCCTCTTATATGAGGGTTCACCCCCACCCGTTTGCCCACTCCTTCCGGATTCCCCGCCTTAGCATTCCGTTCCACTGGGGCTAGAGCCTTGGCAGGACCACGGGCTTCTCCTCTTATTGGTGCCCAACAAGGCCATCCTCTGCTACATATGCAGTTGAAGCCAGGGGTCTTTCCATGTGAACTCTTTAGATGAACGGACATCTGGGTTCTCTCCAGCTCCTGGCTATTGTAAATAAGGCTGTTGTGAATGTAATGGAATATTTTTCTTTGTTTTATGTTGGAGCCCTTTTTGTGTATATGCACAGGAGTGTGTAAAGCTGGGTCCTCCAAACAGATTTCCAGAGTTGTCCCAGCTTGCTCTCCCACCTACAAAGGAGGAGTGTTCCTCCTTCTCCAAATCCTCGCCTACCTCTGTTGCCTGAGTTTTGATCTTAGCCACTCTGACTGGTGTGGCGTTGAATCACAGGGTGGTACTGATTTGCATTTTCTCTGATGACTAAAGATGTTGACCAGTCATTTAGGTTCTTTTTGGCCATTTGATATTCCTCAATTGAGAATTCTTTGTTTAGCTCTGCTCCCCATTTTGTAATAGAGTAATTTGATTCTCCGGAGTCTTAACTACTTGAATTCTATGTGTATATTGGATGTAAGCCTTCTATCAGATGTAGGAATCATAAAAATCTTTTCCAATCTGTTAGTAGCCATTTTCTTCTAATGACAGTACTCTTTGCCTTACAGAAGCTTTGCAATTTGATGAGGTCCCATTTGTTGATTCTTGATCTTGGAGAATAAACTATTGCTGTTCTGTTCAGGAAATTTTCCCAAGTATTCCAGGCTCATGTATTCTAGGCTCTTCCCCATGTTTTCTTCTTTTAAGTTGAGTATATCTGGTTTTATGTGGAGATCCTTGATTTGCTTGGATTTTAACTGTGTACAGGGTGATAAGAAAGGTTTGATTTGCAGTCTACATGCTGAGTGCCAGTTGATTCAGCACCAGTTGTTGAAAAAGCTATCTTTTTCCCACTAGATGGTTTTAGTTCTTTTGTTAAAAATCAAGTGACCATAGGTAGGTGTATGGGTTCATTTCTGGGTCTCCCATTCTATTCCATTGATCTACTTGCCTATCGCTGTACCAGTATCATAACATTTTTATCACTATTGCTCTGTAATACAGCTTAAGGTTAGGGAGGGTGATTCCCCCAGAATTTTTTTTCTTGTTGAGTATAGTTCTCAGGATCCTGTTTTTTTGTTAATGCAAGTGAATTTCCAAATCGCTCTTTCTACCTCCATGGGGAATGGAGTTAGAATTTTGATGGAGATTGCGTCGAATCAGTAGATTGCTTTTGGACAGATGGCCAATTTTATAATGTTAATCCTGCCAATCTGTGAGAATGGGAGATCTTTCCATCTTATGAGATCTTCTATTCTTTCTTCAGAGACTTGAAGTTCTTACCGAACAGGAATTTCACTTGCTTGGTTAGAGTCACACTGGGTTATTTTATTTTATTTGTGATTATTCTGAAGGTGTTGTTTCCCTAATTCCTTTCTTAGCCTATTCATCCTTTGAATAGAGAAAGGCTACTGATTTGTTTGAGTTAATTTTGTATCCAGCCACTTTGCTGAATTTGTTTAAGGGGGCATCCTTGACTACTCCCTGATTTTAGTGGTATTCCTTCAACTTTCTCTCGATTTAGTTGGATGTAGGCTATTGGTTTGCTGTATATTGCTTTTCCTATGTTTATAGTAAGCTTTGAATTCCTGATTTTTCCAAGACTTTTAAAGGTTAGCACCTCATTCTTATATCCTGTCTTTATGGTTGAAGGGGAATCGATGACACACCAGCATATTTTCCCTAGTTCACATGCTTCTTGATCATTTTGTTATTCTAAGATGTTAATTAGTCTTTAAGGTGGAGCTTCATATAAAGAATACAAGAATGAAGTTTAGTTTTAAAATATTCTTCTGTTCATTGAATATTTTCTTTAAAAACACTGAATTGTCCAATGGTAATTTTTCATTCTGTCAGTCCATTTATTCCCCACATGTAACTTAGATATCCCCTGTGTAGAATACACATTCTAATATCTCTCAAGATCTTCCCATTTGTAAAACTTTATTTCTCTGCCCAGTCAAGCTTCCTTACATTTTATAAATTTAAATATAACATGAAATGAACATTACTCTTTGGAACCCTCCTTTCATTTTACTGAAACTCTATGAATCTCAAGCAAGGCAGCTATGCCACCATAGGTTATTACCTTGTAACAATATTTACCTGATTTTGGTGTGAGTCCATGGGCACATTGATCAATATACGGCAAAGCATGAGGTCCTGGTTTCTATACCGAGTATAGAAGTGTTACATATGGGCATAAAAAATGAAATGTGAAAATAAAAATAAAAGAAAGTATTGAGGACTGAGGGCTTACATTTTTGTTCACTGTTAAAAATGTACATAGATGCAAGTGACCGGTAAAATTGCCACTTACCTGTCGATTGTGACATATTTTGTTTAATGTAGGCCACAATGGGTTGCATGATAATTACCTTTAATTTTGTAAAGTGCTAAAAGTATTGCTAATTATAGTTGTAAAATAATAAAAAGGATAAATGACCTTCCATTCTTAGAGAGGGTAAAATGTGAATGAAAATGAAGGTAACCACAATGGATAAGATAGGAGGATTAAGAAATGTAAACTTCTTTTATATGAATTTTTTTATGTGTACTGCTGATAAAATCCTGTTTTTCTCTCACAGAATAGTTCTGTTTGTTATCACTAGGAAGAGAAATCATTACCATGATCAGGAAATGCTGAGCTCTCAGGAGCTGGAAATGCTTGTAGTGTTGTAGCAGATTTCTTCCCCATTCGAACTGAAACATCAGAGTAGCCCCTATTAAGATATGTTTAATGTTCATCCCTTGGATGGGGACATGGAGTCATGGAGCTCCTGAAAATACCGAGGAGTAACTAGTAAGTTCCAGATATTAGAGTATGACTTAAAATCAAGCTGAGATCAATTTGGGAACTTTTCTAGGATTCAGACAGGCTGCTTTGAGCAGCGAAGAAGGTCAGGATAGAACACCTGCCTTAAATAGGAAGAGTCATGTACCATATCCCTAGCACAGTAAATGAACATTCGAGTAGACCTCAATAAATAAGAACATTGTAGTTACTTTCTTCCATCAGATAGAAATCACCTTCATATTATGTAGTACTTACAGGTGATGATAGTCTTACTGGGAATTCAGAGATGTTGCTAAATGTGTTTTCAATTTGCAGGACATCGCTGCATTATGCGAGTGCCCACAACCATCCAGATGTAGTGACACTGTTATTAGAAAATAAGTCCAACATTAACATCCAGGATGATGAAGGCTGCACACCGTTGATTAAGGTAGCTATTGGCCATCTGTTTTGGTATGAAATGGATTAGAGGTGTCCTTGTTTGGTTTCTGTTGTTGTGAGAAAACACAGACCAAAACTTACTCAGGAGAGGAAAAAGTTATTTAGCTTACATTTATTCATCCCAGTTGATCCTCATGGGAAACCTGGTCAGGAACTCAAATCAGGAACTGGGGGGAAGAACTAAACTAGAGATCAGGGGAGAATGCAGCTTTCCATGGCTTTTACCCAGGTTTGCTCAGCTTTTTTTTTATACAACTTTGAACTCAGGCATGCCCCTACCACAAGACTTTGGGCTTTCCTACTTCTGTCTAAATAAAAAAAAAATAGTTCCACACAGTGCCCCAGAGGCCAGTCCAATTCCTCAAGTGAGGATCTTTCCAGGAGTATTAAGCATGTATCACATTGGCAAAAAGAACAAAATCTAAGCAAACAAGCAATCTCTGCATTGTGACAGCCAACCACACAGACCTGAGTGCTTAGGACATCTAGGTGGGTTGGTAGAACCCCTTAATTCTACCACTTGGAAAAAGATGTGGTGGGGAGATCATTAAATGAGTCAAGCCTGGAGTATTTAAGAAGACCTTGTGTCAAAATGGAGGGAAAATATGAATAACTAAAACTCTGTCTGATTTCAGAGAAACTATTCAGTGCCATTGTAGAAATGTTTCCCTTGGATTCCTTGAAGTGAAGATGTATTTCTTTGTACAATTTCCACAGACTGCGCAGCGGGACAATACACATTGTGTTTGTGTATTGCTCAGGCACAATGCTAATCCAAATTTGATGGATTACAGTGGGAATACAGCCTTTCACCATGCCATTTCCAGGGGCAGCATAGCAATTGTAAAGATGCTCCTGGAGTACAACGTAGATATTGAAGCCAAAACAGAGGTAAAGGTCATTCAACTTCATTCCCAATGCACTTCTAGCTACTTCTAGCTGGGACACTCAGACCTATTTTCTACATGCAGAACCTCAAGCATTCTCACTGAATGTGTTCAGAGGAACGCTTTTTCTCTTTAAATATATATATATGTGTGTGTGTGTGTGTGTGTGTGTGTGTGTGTATTTATAATTAGTGCCAAAAAACCCACAGAATAGCATATTTTGTCTCAGCGTTGACTTTAAGTTTGAAATTCAAGATTATAGGCTTTAGGATTACACACACACACACACACACACACACAGACACACACAGACACACACACACACATACACACATACACACACACATCACATCACATCACATCTACACCAACAAGGAAAAGAAATACATTTCAAGTTTAATGATTGTAGAATATATAGAACTGGGTTGCTGCTAAGAAGGTATTGATGTGTGTTTGGCTCAGGGATGAGGGCAGACTGGGAAAGGAGAGAGGTGTCAGGCAAATTAGAAAATCTGATCATTGAGAAAATATACAAAACATTTTTATGATTTTCAAAAGTTTTGGTATTCATAGAAGATGCTATTGCCCTTGGGAGATAATTCTTACTTTAGAAAAGAAATATATTTGGAGTGCAGATTGAGAAACTCTGCTCCAGATACCTCTTGAGCACACTCCTTCAACAGGGGCATACCAAACTTTATATTTTGGGGGTGTGTCCATGGAGGTCCTAGTTTTTGGAGCTAAGAAGATTGGAACCATTGAGTGTTTGGGGAAAATTCTGGAAGGGATTGGTGTTCATATGCAGTGTTGTGTAGACAAAAGATGTGTCAAAGGGAAGAAGAGAGCTGTGTGTGGAAAGCACAGCAGGTGTTGTAGGAAAAATGATGCCTTGTGACTCAGTACAGTGTGTGTTTATGTTCACAAAATCTGTGATGAACTTTCAGTTGAGAAACAAGTTGTTTTATAAAATGTAATATTGTTTTCTTTACAGTATGGCTTGACACCACTGCAACTTGCAACATATGAAAATCAGACTGAAATGATAAACTTCTTAGAATCAATGAGTGCAGATGCACAGGCCGTGCAAGTGTCAAACAGGTACAGTTTCTTCTCTTCTACAATCTTAGTGTTGTTCTTGATGGTGAGAATTGCTTAAGTCAGGAATATTAATATGATATTAAATGATTTGAAAAACTCTGAGAGAAATATTTAGAAAGCTTATTACACACGAAATATGAGCTAGAAAAGAGACTGTTCCAACACAACAAAAGAACAGCAGTACCAGGAGTACTACATAGCTCAGTAGTTCAGTTCGTGAGTCATGAACCAATACAAAGAATAAGCTAGATCAGCTGTTGGTCCACTTCAGTATTTTTTATTTTGACACAGTTTGCCACTGAATTAAAGGTCATGTGTGTCATTGGCAAATGTTCTACCATGAATAAACACCCCCAGTCCCTGAGTCTGAAATTTTATAATTTCTGACCTTAAAAATGACAGTATAAGCCATATCTTTAGAATTATATGTTACATAATCACAGGTAATAAATAGTGTTTCCTAATGATCTGTTTGAAATGTCCAATGCAGTAGAAAACTACCTTTTGCTAGGAGGTGTTCGGTAAACTTTCATCCTGTAATTAACTAGCAATGTTGGTGATATTGCAGTCCAAGACATTTTTGTGTCACATTTCAGATGGAGCTTTTAATGTGGATATATAAATAGTTCATTTCCTTCCACATATTCTGGTATTTTAGAATTATAAATCTTCTCCTAGATTTTGTGAATGTTTAGCTCTAAAAAAATTGATCTTACAAAGCTATATTCCCTTCCATATGAAATAAAATTATTATGCTGAAATTCCCTGTTTAGTACACATGTTTACCTAATGTTTATGTTGAGCCATTATTTCCAGACAACAGATCTGTGCTTTAAGGTGAGCCTTTCTAGAGAGAGCTCACTCTCCTTTCAAAACTTAATGCTCTTTGAAATATTTAATTTTATTTTTTCTTATTCATTTTACATCAAACTCACTGACCCTGTCTCAGTCTCCCTATTCCACAGTCCTTTCTGGTTCCCCTTCCCCTTCACCTCTGAGCAGTCATGGATCCCCTATGCATCCCCACACCCTGGCACTTCAAGTCTCTGCAAGGGTAGACACTTCCTCTCTCTCCAAGGTCAGACAAGGCAGCTCAGCTAGAAGGAGGTATCCCATGTATAAGGAACAGCTTTTTGATAGGACCCATCCCAGTTGACTGGGACCTATATGAAAATCCAGCTGCTCTTCTGCTACATGTGAGTGGGAAGGTGTGAGTCCAGCCCGTGTATTTTCTGTGGTTGGTGGTTCAGTCTCTGAGAGCCCCAGGCGTCCAGGTTATTTCACTCTGTTGTTTGTCCTCTGGAGTTCTTATCTCCTTGCAGACCTGGAATCTTTCCTCCTAGTGTTCCCTAAGAGTCTACTGCCATACATCCCTGAGCAAGGCAAATATTCTCTTTAGAGTTTTTAAGAGGGAGGGAGGAGAGAGAGAGAGAGAGAGAGAGAGAGAGAGAGAGAGAGAGAGAGAGAGAGAGAGAGAGAGACAGAGAGAGACAGAGAGAGACAGAGAGAGACAGAGAGAGAGACAGAAAGAGAGAGACACAGAGAGAGAGACAGAGAGAGAGAGAGTCAGAGAGAGAGAGATTGATTGATTGATTGTGTGTATGCATGCTTGAGCTTTTTAGTTTGTGTTCTATTTAAAAGCTAACCATGCCTCATGTTTTCTCTTGAGAAAGTCGCAAGGATACCAGTCAACAGTCATAGTGAATTGCTGAAAAATAAATTCAAAATTGTTTGACTAGACCTGTAGTTCCATGAATTACATCCCAGACTGTGGGAGGTAGGAGACACACAGACCTTTGTGAGTTAAGTACAACATGGTCTATGGCGTGGGTTTCAGACCAGCATGGCTACATAGTGAGATCCGGTTTCAAAAAACATTGTTTGTGAACATCTAAACTAAGATACTGGGGACTGAAATATAAAGGTCTTCAAATGCTCGCTAAATGTTTTTCTTATGAATAGTACAATAACCATAACTTATAAATCTATGCCACAGTGCAAGAACACCAGCACATAAAAAAGAAGTGAAGCATGTAAGATTTTTGGAAGGTAAGATTTTTTATATCATATATAAATTTACTATATTGTAGCTGGTCTTATTCACCCTAGATAAAATAGTGCGGACATTTTAGCTCCTCTCCTACTGTGACCACACAAGGCAGCCCAGCTAGCAGAAAGGAATCCAAATGCAGGCAACAGAATGAGAACCTGCCCTCACTTCAGTAAACCAGGAGTCCACATGAAGAGCACGTGAAGCTGCACGTCTGCTACCTCTGAATATGGGGTCTATGTGCAGCCCTGACGTGCTCTTTGATAGGTGGTTCAGTCCCTGTGAGCCCTCATGGGCCCCTGTTGGTTAATCTGTACGTTTTCTTGTTGTGTTTCTGAACCTTCAATGGCACTGTCCTCCTTTGAATTCAATATCCTTCCCCCAACTCTTTCACAAGACGCCCCAACCCCCACCTGATATTTATTTGGCTGTGGGTGTGTACATCTGTTTCTATCCAGGGCTTGATGAAGACTCTCAGAAGAATTATCCAAAGCTTCTGTCTGCAAGCATAGCAAAATATCATTAATGGAGTCAAAGACTGGCTCTCTCCCACAGGGTGGGTCTCAAGTTGGTCCAGTTATTGGTTTGGTATCTCCTTAATGTCTGTTCCATTTTAACCTGCATATCTTGGTGGTAGGATAAATTTTGGGTTGATGTTTTTCTGAGTGCTTTGGTGTTCTCCTCCTTCTCCTGGAAGTCTCCCCTGTGTACAGAAGATGACCACTGAAAGCTGCATATCACCTGCTGCTAGTAGGCTCTGCAAGTCTCAGCTCCATAGATAGACTGCTAAGAGCCCCCATGGTTCCTGGTCTTTGTTTCACCACAGAGATGCCTCTCCACTGGTATCTTCTGTCCCAGCTCCCACACCACACCTGCTCTGCACCTTAGTTCCCCTCCCCATCCTACAAATTTCCCTCCCTCAATCGAATCCTGATATCTATTTCATTTTCCCTCCTGAGTGAGATTCACGCATCTTCCCTTGGGCCCTCATTACTTAGCTTCTTTAGGTCTGTGCACTGTGGCCTGGTTATTCTGTAATTTATGGCTGCTAAGGTCCTCACCTTTAAGTGAGTACATACCATGCCTGTCCTTCTCGGTTTCAGTTACCTCATCCAATATGATGTTTGCCAATCCCATCCATTTGCCTGCAATTTTCTCAAATTCCATGGTTTTCATAGCCGAGTATTATTTCATTGTGCAAATATACCACATTTCCTTAATCAGTTTTTCAGTTGTCTCCTGTCCATGGCTATTACAAGGAAAGGTTTTATGAACATAGTTAAGCAAGTGTGCTTGGGTGGTATGGTGGAGCAAGTTTGGGGTATATGCCCATGATTGACATAGTTGTGTCTTAAGGTAAAAACTATTTCAAAATTTTTGGAAAAAAAAACCCGCCAAATTGCTTTTCAAAAGGGATTTTAGGGGTTGGAGATTTAGCTCAGCGGTAGAGCACTTGCCTAGCAAGCGCAAGGCCCTGGGTTTGGTCCCCAGCTCTGAAAAAAAGAAAAAGAAAAAAAAAAAAGAAAAGGGATTTTAATGTCTCTCCCACCAACAATGGAGGAATGTTCCCTTTGCTCAATATCCTTGTCAGCATGGCTGTCACTTGAGGTTTTGATTCTGGCTGCTCTGACTGGTGTAGGATGGACTCAGCGTCCTTCTGATCTGCATTCAGTGATGACTGAAGATGAGCATTTGATGTCTCACGGCCTCCTGAGCATCCTCGGCTGGGAATGCTTCGTTTACCACTGTACACCATATTCAGAATGGTTTATTGCTGTCTAACTTTTTGGGCTTTTTATATATTTTAACCATTATTTCTCTGTGAAGTGTAAGACTGATGACGATCTTTTCCCAAAATGTAGGCTTCTCTTTTGTCCTTTTGATGGTGTCCTTTGCTTTACAGAGGTTTTTAAGTTTTGTGAGTCCCCATTTATCAATCATTGATCTCAGAGGCTGGGACAGTGGTGTGCTGTTCAGGAAATTGTCTACTGTACCGATGTCCTCAGTATATTGAAGTTTCTGTTTCAATGTCAAGGTCTTTCATCCACATGAACTTGAGTTTTGTGCAGGTTGAGAAATACAGATCTATTTGCATTCTTCTTCATGCAGACATACAGTTACACCTGCACCATTTGTTGAAGAAACTTTCCTATTTTCCCCATTGTGTGGTTTTGCCTTTGTCAAAATCATGTGTTGGTAGGTATGTGTGTTTTTTCTTTGATTTGATTCCATTGGTCAACTTTTTGTTTCTATACTAATTCTATACAGCTTTTGTTATGATTGCTCTGTGATATGTCTTGATATCAGGGATGATGATACCTCCAAAAATTATTTAATTATTCAAGATATCTATCTATCTATCATCTATCTATCTATCTATGTATCTATCATCTATCTATCTATCATCTATGTATCTATCAGCTATCATGGGTTTTTTGTTTTTTAAAGAATTGCTCTTTCAAGGTCTGTAAATAATGGTCTTGCAATTTTGAAGAGAAATGCATTGACTGTGAAGATGCTTTTTGTAAGATGGCCATTTTCACCTTGTTAATCCTATCCATCTGTAGTATAGGAGACCTTTCCATCTTCAGATGTCCTGTTAATTCCTTTTTCAGAGACATAAAGTTTTTGACAGGCAGGTCTTTAAGTAGCTTGATTAGAGTTGTACTGGGCTATTTAATGTTATCTGTGGTTACTGTAAAGGGTTTTGCTTGACTAAATTTTTCTTATCCCTTTTAACTGTTGCATGAGGAAGGGCTGCTGGTTTTTTGAGTTAATCTTGCATTCAGACACTTTTCTGTAAGGGTTTATCACCTTTGGTGTAGGAGTTCTTTGGTAGATTTTGTGAGGTCTCTTTTGTATGTGGGCAGCTTTGCTTACTCTCTGGTTTTAAGTTTCTCTGCATATAAGTTGTTAGTGTTTATTGGCTGGTTCAGGTATGCAAATTTGATCACTGAGGTCTCTAAGACTTTTAACATGAAGGGGTGCTTGATTTTATCAACGGCTTTATCAGCATCTAATGTGATGACCAAGTGAATTTTTTTGACATCTCCACCCTTGCCAGCTGCAGCTATCCATTCATTTTCATGGCTGTCAAGCCATCTCCCCTGTATCTCCCCAGACCCGATCCTGAAACACTCAGTTGTCTCAAATTTACCCACTCCCACCTAGTTCCTTCCTTCCTCTGCCTCCTCTGAGTATTTTCCGGTATGTTCTAAGTTAGATTCAAAATCCTCTCTTGGTCCTTTCTTCTTCATCTTCTTTTGGTCCTGAGTATAGTATTGATATCCTGTAATTTATTGCTAATATCCACTTAGAAGTGAGTATACGTCATCCATGTCTTTTGGGTCTGGGTTATGTCACTCAGGAAGATATTCTCAAGTTCTATTCATTCACCTGCAAAGGTCATTATGTCTTTGTCTTTAGTAGGTGAATAGTATCCCACATTGTCTTTTTTCATTAAAAAAAAACTTCACCCTTGTCAGTTGCAGATTTCCATTCACTTTCAGGACCATCCATCCATCTCTCCTCTTCCTTAGCCACACCTGATTCCGAACCCATCCCATAGCCCTCCGTATCTCTTCTCTATTCAGTTCACTCCCTCCGTCTTCCTCTTAGGACTGCTTTATGCACTCCTTTAAGTGAGATTCAGGCATCCTCACTTGTGCATTCCTTCTTGTGTAGCTTTTCTGAGTCTGTGGATAATAGCATGGTGTCTGTATTTTTGGCCAATAACCATCTATAAGTGAGTACATAACACACATGTCCTGTTTGGACTCTGGAGGATATTCTCAAGTTCCATTGATTTACCTGCAAAATTCATTCTGCCTTTGTTTGTAATAGTGGGATAATATGCCATTTTGAAAGTATACATCAGGCCTGATCAGGTGGGCACTCCTGAGGCTGCAGAGCGGAGGAGACCACCGACACTGCCCACCCCTGCCCCCATCCCTGGCCCAAGAGGCAACTGTATAAGGCCTCTGGGTTCCCATAGGGGTGGGCCCAGGAGCGGCAGGACCCCTGCGCCTGAGACACCGCCGGAACCTGAAGGAAACAGACCGGATAAACAGTTCTCTGCACCCAAATCCCGTGGGAGGGAGAGCTAAAACTTCAGAGAGGTGGACACGCCTGGGAAACCAGAAGAGACTGCACTCTGTGCACATCCAGATGCCAGAGGAAAACACCAAACGCCATCTGGAACCCTGGTGCACGGAGGCTCCCGGAAAGAGTGGCGCAGATGTTCCCGGTTGCTGCCGCCTCGGAGAGGACTTAGGCAGTACCCCACGAGCAAACTTGAGCCTTGGAACCGCAGGTAGGACCAACTTTTCCCCTGCAAGAAACCTGCCTGGTGAACTCAAGACACAGGCCCACAGGAACAGCTGAAGACCTGTAGAGAGGAAAAACTACACGCCCGAAAGCAGAACACTCTGTCCCCATAACTGGCTGAAAGAAAACAGGAAAACAGGTCTACAGCACTCCTGACACACACGCTTATAGGACAGTCTAGCCACGGTCAGAAATAGCAGAACAAAGTAACACTAGAGATAATCTGATGGCGAGAGGCAAGCGCAGGAACCCAAGCAACAGAAACCAAGACTACATGGCATCATCGGAGCCCAATTCTCCCACCAAAGCAAACACGGAATATCCAAACACACCAGAAAAGCAAGATCTAGTTTCAAAATCATATTTGATCATGATGCTGGAGGACTTCAAGAAAGACATAAAGAACTCCCTTAGAGAACAAGTAGAAGCCTACAGAGAGGAATCGCAAAAATCCCTGAAAGCATTCCAGGAAAACACAATCAAACAGTTGACGGAATTAAAAATGGAAATAGAAGCAATCAAGAAAGAACACATGGAAACAACCCTGGACATAGAAAATGAAAAGAAAAGACAAGGAGCTGTAGATACAAGCTTCACCAACAGAATACAAGAGATGGAAGAGAGAATCTCGGGAGCAGAAGATTCCATAGAAATCATTGACTCAACTGTCAAAGATAATGTAAAGCGGAAAAAGCTACTGGTCCAAAACATACAGGAAATCCAGGACTCAATGAGAAGATCAAACCTAAGGATAATAGGTATAGAAGAGATTGAAGACTCCCAGCTCAAAGGACGAGTAAATATCTTCAACAAAATCATAGAAGAAAACTTCCCTAACCTAAAACAAGAGATACCCATAGGCATACAAGAAGCCTACAGAACTCCAAATAGATTGGACCAGAAAAGAAACACCTCCCGTCACATAATTGTCAAAACACCAAACGCACAAAATAAAGAAAGAATATTAAAAGCAGTAAGGGAAAAAGGTCAAGTAACATATAAAGGCAGACCTATCAGAATCACACCAGACTTTTCGCCAGAAACTATGAAGGCCAGAAGATCCTGGACAGATGTCATACAGACCCTAAGAGAACACCAATGCCAGCCCAGGTTACTGTATCCTCCAAAACTCTCAATTAACATAGATGGAGAAACCAAGATATTCCATGACAAAACCAAATTTACACAATATCTTTCTACAAATCCAGCAATACAAAGGATAATAAAGGGTAAAGCCCAACATAAGGAGGCAAGCTATACCCTAGAAGAAGCAAGAAACTAATCGTCTTGGCAACAAAACAAAGAGAATGAAAGCACACAAACATAACCTCACATCCAAATATGAACATAACAGGAAGCAATAATCACTATTCCTGAATATCTCTCAACATCAATGGCCTCAACTCCCCAATAAAAAGACATAGATTAACAAACTGGATACGCAACGAGGACCCTGCATTCTGCTGCCTACAGGAAACACACCTCAGAGACAAAGACAGACACAACCTCAGAGTGAAAGGCTGGAAAACAACTTTCCAAGCAAATGGTCAGGAGAAGCAAGCTGGAGTAGCCATTCTAATATCAAATAAAATCAATTTTCAATTAAAAGTCATCAAAAAAGATAAGGAAGGACACTTCATATTCATCAAAGGAAAAATCCACCAAGATGAACTCTCAATCCTCATCTTCGATTGGTTTATATACAAGTGTGCCATTTCTAGGCTTGAAAGTAAAATGATGCTATCTGGTGCTGGATAGAGGAGCCTTATTTTTTATTATGGCAGCTTGCTATTTTTGTAACATGGTGATTTGGTTGAACACAATAAATTACAGTAGTAACTGATCTCCCCCTCTTCCTGGATGAGTGAGGAGATGATTAAATGTTGATGTCAGCATCCATGAGCATATTCAGATGAGCTTCTGCTTCTGTTGAAAAGGATGCTGTGATTGATTGTGGTCCGAAGCTTTGAAGCACTACTTGGCATCTCCTTCCTTGGAGGTCTCACTGTTTAAACATAACAGATTTGATAGCTTGTTGGTAAGGTGAGGTCCAGCTTGTCTCCACTAGGTCATCTTCATGTGAATCCGGTGGTTATACGGTTTTGTTCTAGGGATATTTCATTTTTTTAATAACGGTTTTAGCTGACATTCATGGAGAGAATGAATCCTTAGAAGTGTGCCACTAGTGAAAGGAAATCCTGTCTAGAGTATGTTTCTTTACAAAGCTGTGTCACACCATCCTTTGGGCCCTCTGCTGAAAAAGTAGAATCAAGTCTCAAATAATGCCTTTTAAATTGTATCCTCTAGTATTATAGATGTAGGACAGTACTGTATCATACCTCTGTGGATGTAAAATAGCTTGTACCTGCTTTATGATACGTAGTGCTTTATCAGAGCTGTTTTTAATGATGTTGCTCAGAATGTTTTCTTTCCAGATGATGATTGAGAAGCTAATTTAAAAAAAAATGGTGCCAGGTACCACAAGAGTAACAGAACTGTGCTGTTTTCTCGGGTTTTGTTTTTTTACTTTTTTTTTTTAATGGAGTGTGCTGGATGTCTCTACAGTTTTGTTCAGATGACTGCAGAACCTGGAAAAGCTGTTGCTGCTGTTGATGCATAACACACTGCTATTATTGGTCTTTTTATATAAATATAAATATATATATATACAGATATATAATTTGAATTTTTTGAAACTTTACCTGTGCTGTCAACTTTCGAAAAAAGTATCCCCGTTTACTGTGTTGAGTTGGCACTGTACAGAAATTAACAGCCATATTGGTCTAGAAATGTTGAACTTAAGTTTTTTCCATTTGTACAGGGGTAACACACTGTATTAAATATGTAAGGTCTTATATACATGGGTTTGATTAAAAAAACTAATAAAGTATTTTCTAAATTAAACAAAAAAAAGGCATCTGCCACCATGAAAAAAAAATGACCATCGATGCCATTTTATAACATCACCAGAGGTTAAACTATTAAATTTCCCAAAGAATGATGACTTTTTCTATTTAACCTAGAATATAAGTAGCTTGCAATTCCAAAAAAAAAAAAAAAAAAAAAAAAAAAAAAAAAAAAAAAAAAAAAAAAAACTTTGAAAGTGTTTGTCTGCACTTCCTACTTAATCAGGAAATATTTCTACTTAGTTGTCTTTTGGGGTTGAATACAAGATAATCATAGTCTCAATAAAAGCTTAAGTTGGTATTTTTAAGAAGATTTATTAGACCTAAAAAGATGGTGTTAGGTTGTTAATGCAAGTTAGGATAAAATGTGATTTAGATCCAGAACTCTGAACTCACCAGGATAGGATAGATAATAGGACATTTTTTTAAATTACCACATACTATGGACTTGACATTGTAAATATATATCACACCTTATAACTATTATAATTTTTATAATTTTTTTCAATTTATATTTGAAAAAGAGACATTTATTGTACTTCAAAGGGGGATTATTGAGAGATTATCTAATATCGATATGACTATGGCACTTGTTAATAATAAATCTGATGGCTTATTATTTAGGTGGTAAATAAGAAGTGGAAAATCTGGGAGAAATCATAATTCTGAGATAGAATGCGGCAGGAGATTCACCTTGGAAGACGTGAGGAGAGAGACACATAGTACCTGAACATGGTTAAGTGGGCATGTTACAGAATGTAGGTTAAAATAGTCAGTTATTCTAAATTGTGATCTAGTTAGAGAAGAGCCTCACTATATACTCAAGGTATTTGTAAATATATCTTGAGTCTGAGTCTTAGTTCTCGGAGCATGGCGCTGTGTGGAAGAACTGGATCAAACTGCTACATTATATTGTTCATGAGTTTTAAGCCAAGCTAAGTTTACAGGGGATATTGTCTAAGCACATACTCAAATAATAAATTATAGATGCCATAAGTTGTTAAAAGTTATGATTTTTGTAGTAGAATCATCCCTCATATTTGAGTTGAGGTCTTGCAGTTGATTTGGTAAACTAACCTGAAATTGATTAAATGAATGTATTTGAATTTAATTGATAAATTATTGATATTTATGTCCATGGAAATGGTTGAAGGGATAACTTTGTATGGTAAACTGTAGAAAAACACAGAATACATGTCATTACAGTGGATTTAAACTTTTTTTCCCAGATTTCAAGTTTTATTAAAAAGCTTACATTAATAAAAAAAAGCATATTATTGAAATAATGACACATTGGTCAATGTATAGAATTGAAAAAAAAAAAGAAAGTATACATCACTTTCTTTTTTTTTATTAACTTATGTATTTCTTATTTACATTTCAAGTTTTATTCCATTTCCCAGTTTCCAGGCCAAAATCCCCCTAACCCCTCCCACTCCCCTTCTTTATGGGTGTTCCCCTCCCCATCCTCCCCCATTGCCGCCCTCCCCCCAACAATCACTTTCACTGGGGATTCAGTCTTGGCAGGACACAGGACTTCCCCTTCCACTGGTGCTCTTACTAGCCTATTCATTGCTACCTATGAGGTCAGAGTCCAGGGTCAGTCCATGTATAGTCTTTAGGTAGTGGCTTAGTCCCTGGAAGCTCTGGTTGCTTGGCATTGTTGTTCATATGGGGTCTCGAGCCCCTTCAAGCTCTTCCAGTCCTTTCTCTGATTCCTTCAATGGGGGTCCTATTCTCAATTCAGTGCTGGCATTCACCTATGCATTTGCTGGATTCTGGCTGTGTCTCTCAGGAGAGATCTACATCCGGCTCCAGTCTGCCTACACTTCTTTGCTCCTCCATCTTGTCTAATTGGGTGGCTGTATATGTATAGGCCACATGTGGGGCAGGCTCTGAATGGGTGTTCCTTCAGTCTCTGTTTTAATCTTTGCCTCTCCCTTCCCTGCCAAGGGTATTCTTTTTCCCCTTTTAAAGAAGGAGTGAAATATTCACATTTTGATCATCCATCTTGAGTTTCATGTGTTCTATGCATCTAGGGTAATTCAAGCATTTGGGCTAATATCCACTTATCAATGAGTGCATACCATATGTGTTTTTCTGTGATTGGGCTAGCTCACTCAAGATGATATTTTCCAGTTCCAACCATTGCCTATGAATTTCACAAAGGTATTGTTTTTGATAGCTGAGTAATATTCCATTGTGTAGATGTACCACATTTTCTGTATCCATTCCTCTGTTGAAGGGCATCTGGGTTCTTTCCAGCTTCTGGCTATTATAAATAAGGCTGCTATGAACATAGTGGAGCACATGTCTTTTTTATATGTTGGGGCATCGTTTGGGTATATGCGCAAGAGAGGTATAGCTGGATCCTCAGGCAGGTCAATGTCCAATTTTCTGAGGAACCTCCAGACTGATTTCCAGAATGGTTGTACCAGTCTGCTTTCCCACCAACAATGGAAGAGTGTTCCTCTCTCTCCACATCCTCGCCAGCATTTGCTGTCACCTGAGTTTTTGATCTTAGCCGTTCTTACTGGTATGAGGTGAAATCTGAGGGTTGTTTTGATTTGCATTTCCCTTATGATTAAAGATGTTGAACATTTCTTTAGGTGTTTCTCAGCCGTTCGACATTCCTCAGCTGTGAATTCTTTGTTTAGATCTGAACCCCATTTTTTAATAGGGTTATTGGTCTCCCTGCAGTCTACCTTCTTGCGTTCTTTGTATATTTTGAATATAAGACCTCTATCTGTTGTAGGATTGGTAAAGATCTTTTCCCACTCTGTTGGTTGCCGTTTTGTCCTAACCACAGTGTCCTTTGCCTTACAGAAGGTTTGCAGTTTTATGAGATCCCATTTGTCGATTCTTGATCTTAGAGCATAAGCCATTGGTGTTTTGTTCAGGAAATTTTTTCCAGTGCCCACGTGTTCCAGATGCTGCCCTAGTTTTTCTTCTATTAGTTTGAGTGTATCTGGTTTGATGTGTAGGTCCTTGATCCACTTGGACTGAAGCTTGTACAGGGTGATAAGCATGGATTGATCTGCATTCCTCTACATGTTGACCTCCAGTTGAACCAGCACCATTTGCTGAAAATGCTATCTTTTTTCCATTGGATGGTTTTGGCTCCTTTGTCAAAAATCAAGTGCCCATAGGTGTGTGGGTTCATTTCTGGGTCTTCAGTTCTGTTCCATTGGTCTATCTGTCTGTCTCTGTACCAATACCATGCAGTTTTTATCACTATTGCTCTGTAATACTGCTTGAGTTCAGGGATAGTGATTCCCCCTGAAGTCCTTTTATTGTTGAGGATAGTTTTAGCTATCCTGGGTTTTTGGTTATTCCAGATGAATTTTCAAATTGTTCTGTCTAACTCTTTGAAGAATTGGATTGGTATTTTGATGGGGATTGCATTGAATCTGTAGATCGCTTTTGGTAAGATGACCATTTTTACTATATTAATCCTGCCAATCCTTGGGCATGGGAGATCTTTCCATCTTCTGAGGTCTTCTTCAATTTCTTTCTTCAGAGTCTTGAAGTTCTTCTTGTACAGATCTTTTACTTGCTTGGTTAAAGTCATGCCGAGGTACTTTATATTATTTGGGTCTATTATGAAGGGTGTCGTTTCCCTAATTTCTTTCTCGGCTTGTTTCTCTTTTGTGTAGAGGAAGGCTACTGATTTATTTGAGTTAATTTTATACCCAGGCACTTTACTGAAGTTGTTTATCAGCTTTAGTAGTTCTCTGGTGGAACTTTTGGGATCACTTAAATGTACTATCATATCATCTGCAAATAGTGATATTTTGACTTCTTCTATTCCAATCTGTATCCCCTTGACCTCCTTTTGTTGTCTGATTGCTCTGGCTAGAACTTCAAGAACTGTATTGAATAAGTAGGGAGAGAGTGGGCAGCCTTGTCTAGTCCCTGATTTTAGTGAGATTGCTTCAAGTTTCTCTCCACTTAGTTTAATGTTAGCAATTGGTTTGCTGTATATGGCTTTTACTATGTTTAGGTATATGGGCCTTGAATTCCTATTCTTTCCCGGACTTTTATCATGAAGGGGTGTTGAATTTTGTCAAATGCTTTCTCAGCGTCTAATGAAATGATCTTGTGGTTTTGTTCTTTCAGTTGGTTTATATAATGGATCACGTTGATGGTTTTCCGTATATTAAACCATCCCTGCATGCCTGGGATGAAGTCTACTTGATCATGGTGGATGATTGTTTTGATGTGCTCTTGGATTCGGTTTGCCAGAATTTTATTGAGTATTTTTGCGTGTATATTCATAAGGGAAATTGGTCTAAGTTCTCTTTCTGTGTTGGGTCTGTGTGTGGTTTGAGTAATTGTGGCTTCATAGAAGGAATTTGGTAGTGCTCCATCTGTTTTAATTTTGTGGAATAGTTTGGATAGTATTGGTATGAGGTCTTCTATGAAGGTCTGATAGAATTCTGCACTGAACCCGTCTGGACCTGGGCTCTTTTTGGTTGGGAGACCTTTAATGACTGCTACTATTTCCTTAGGAGTTATGGGGTTGTTTAACTGGTTTATCTGTTCCTGATTTAACTTCGGTACCTGGTATCTATCTATGAAATTGTCCATTTCCTGCAGATTTTCAAGTTTTGTTGAACATAGGCTTTTATAGTAAGATCTGATGATTTTTTTAATTTTGTCTGAATCTGTAGTTATGTCTCCCTTTTCATTTCCGATTTTGGTAATTTGGAAACACTCTCTGTGTCCTCTAGTTAGTCTGGCTAAGGGTTTATCTATCTTATTGATTGTCTCAAAGAACCATCTTTTGGTTCTGTTGATTCTTTCTAGTGTCCATTTGTTTCTACTTGGCTGATTTCAGCTCTGAGTTTGATTATTTCCTGCCGTCTACTCCTCCTGGGTGTATTTACTTCTTTTTGTTCTAGAGCTTTTAGGTGTGCTGTCAAGCTGGTGACATATGCTGTTTCCTGTTTCTTTCTGCAGGCACTCAGAGCTATGGGTTTTCCTCTTAGCACAGCTTTCATTGTGTCCCATAAGTTTGGGTATGTTGTACCTTCGATTTCATTAAATCTAAGAAGTCTTTAATTTCTTTCTTTATTTCTTCCTTGACCAGGTTATCATTGAGTAGAGCATTGTTCAACTTCCACGTATAAGTAGGCATTCTTCCATTATTGTTATTGAAGACCAGATTTAGGCCGTGGTGGTCTGATAGCACACATGGGATTATTTCTATCTTTCTGTACCTATTGAGGCCTGTTTTTTGACCAATTATATGGTCAATTTTGGGGAAAGTACCATGAGGACCTGAGAAGAAGGTATATCCTTTTGCTTTAGGATAGAATGTTCTATAAATATCTGTTAAGTCTATTTGGTTCATGATTTCTCTTAGTCTGTCTACGTCTCTGTTTAATTAGTGTTTCCATGATCTGTCCATTGATGAGTGTGGGGTGTTGAAATCTCCTACTATTATTGTGTGAGGTGCAATGTGTGTTTTGAGCTTTAGTAAGGTTTCTTTTATGTATGTAGATGCCCTTGTATTTGGGGCATAGATATTTAGGATTGAGAGTTCATCTTGGTGGATTTTTCCTTTGATGAATATGAAGTGTCCTTCCTTATCTTTTTTGATGACGTTTAGTTGGAAATTGATTTTATTTGATATTAGAATGGCTACTCCAGCTTGCTTCTTCAGACCATTTGCTTGGAAAGTTGATTTCCAGCCTTTCACTCTGAGGTAGAGTCTGTCTTTGTCTCTGAGGTGTGTTTCCTGTAGGGAATGCAGGGTCCTCATTGCATATCCAGTGTGTTAATCTATGTCTTTTTATTGGGGAGTTGAGGCCATTGATGTTGAGAGATAGTCAGGAATAGTGATTATTGCTTCCTGTTATGTTCATATTTGGATGTGAGGTTATGTTTGTGTGCTTTTCTTCTCTTTGTTTTGTTGCCAAGACGATTTGTTTCTTGCTTTTTCTAGGGTGTAGCTTGCCTCCTTATGTTGGGCTTTACCATTTATTATCCTTTGTATTGCTGGATTTGTAGAAAGATATTGTGTAAATTTGGTTTTGTCCTGGAATATCTTGGTTTCTCCATCTATGTCAATTGAGAGTTTTGCAGGATAAAGTAACCTGGGCTGGCATTTGTGTTCTCTTAAGGTCTGTAGGCCATCTGTCCAGGATCTTTTGGCTTTCACAGTTTCTGGTGTGATTCTGATAGGTCTGCCTTTATGTTACTTGATCTTTTTCCCTTACTGCTTTTAATATTCTTTATTTTGTGCGTTTGGTGTTTTGACTATTATGTGACGGGAGCTGTTTCTTTTCTGGTCCAATCTATTTGGAGTTCTGTAGGCTTCGTGTATGCTTATGGGTATCTCTTCCTTTAGGTTAGGGACGTTTTCTTCTATGATTTTGTTGAAAATATTTACTGGTCCTTTGATCTAGGAGTCTTCACTCTCTTCTATAGCTATATCCTTAGGTTTGATCTTCTCATTGAGTCCTGGATTTCCTGTATGTTTTGGACCAGTAGCTTTTTCTGCTTTACATTATCTTTCACAGTTGAGTCGATAGTTTTCTATAGAATCTTCTGCTCCTGAGATTCTCTCTTCTATCTCTTGTATTCTGTTGGTGAAGCTCGTATCTACAGCTCCTTGTCTCTTCTTTTGGTTTTCTATATTCAGGGTTGTTTCCATGTGTTCTTTCTTGATTGCTTCTATTTCCATTTTTAATTCCTTCAAGTGTTTGTGTTTTCCTGGAATCCTTTCAGGGATTTTTGTGATTCCTCTCTGTAGGCTTCTACTTGTTTATTTATGTTTTCCTGCATTTCTCTAAGGGAGTTCTTCATGTCTTTCTTGAAGTCCTCCAGCATCGATCAAATATGATTTTGAAACTAGATCTTGCTTTTCTGGTGTGTTTGGATATTCCGTGTTTGCTTTGGTTGGAGAATTGGGATCCGATGATGTCATGTAGTCTTGGTTTCTGTTGCTAGGGTTCCTGTGCTTGCCTCTCGCCATCAGATTATCTCTAGTGTTTCTTTGTTCTGCTATTTCTGACAGTGGCTAGACTGTCCTATAAGCCTGTGTGTCAGGAGTGCTGTAGACCTGTTTTCCTGTTTTCTTTCAGCCAGTTATGGGAACAGAGTGTTCTGCTTTGGGGCGTGTAGTTTTTCCTATCTACAGGTCTTCAGCTGTTCCTGTGGGCCTGTGCCCTGAATTCACCAGGCAGGTCACTTGGAGCAGAAAAGTTGGTCTTACCTGTGGTCCCAAGGCTCAAGATTGCTCGTGGGGTGTTGCTCAAGATCTCTCCTCAGGGGCAGCAACCAGGCGGACCTGCGCTGCCCTTTCCGGGAGCCCCTCGTGCACCAGAGTCCCAGATGGCGTTTGGTGTTTTCCTCTGGAGTCAGAGATGTGGGTAGAGTGCAGTCTCTTCTGGTTTACCAGGCGTGTCTGCCTCTCTGACGGTTTAGCTCTCCCTCTCCCAGGATTTGGGTGCAGAGAACCGTTTATCTGGCTGGTCCCTTCAGGTTCCTGCGGTGTCTCAGACGCAGTGGACCTGCTGCTCCTGTGCCCTTATCTACGGGAACCCAGAGACCGTTTCCTCTTGGGCCAGGGATATGGGCAGGGGTGGGCAGTGTTGGTGGTCTCTTCTGCTCTGCAGTCTCAGGAGTGCTCACCTGTCCGGGCTGTGAGCTCTCTCTCCCACGGGGTTTGGGAGCAGTGAGCTGGAGGCAGGGAGCACGAGATTCGGACTCCCGCTAAAAACTGGAAGTGTCCGGTCCTCCCACGGGGTTTGGGAGCCATACATCACTTTCTTTATTCATTGTTCAGTAGAGGGACATCCAGGTTGTTTCCAGATTCTGGTTAGTATGAACAAAGCTACTATGAACATACTTTGACAAGTGGTTCTTTGGGACAGTGTGACATCTTTATGACTACACACCCAGGAGCGTTATAGCTGGCCCTTGAGGTAGAACAGTTTTTTCTCTCAGTTTTGTGAGAAACCACCCAATTGATTTCCAAAGTTGTTGTTCAAAGTTTCACTTCCATCAGTGATGGATTAGTGTTCCCTTTGCTCCACAACCTGCCAGCATTCACTCTCACTTGAGTTTTTCATCTTTGCTTTTGTGATGGGTGTCAAATGACATGTCAGAGTGGTTTTGAGTAAGCAGCTCTTGGTTTTGTTCATTCTTTGTATTGTTTCCCATGTTTCTATGTTTAATTTTCATACCATCTTCTCTTGAGCGTGTAAGCTTCTGTTTTTATTTTTAATATTGCATATGTGCTGATTAGCTGCTATTATGAAATCTCTCCATTTCTTTTGAAGGGACATAGTGTTATGAACTTTCCTTTTGCACTGCTTTTATTGTGTCCCCTAAGTTTGTATGATTTGTGCCTTCACTTTCATTGAATTCTAGAAAGACTTTGATTTCTTCTTTCAACAGTGGTCACTTAGCATAGAGTTGTTCAGTTTCCATGAGATTGTAGGCTTTCCATTGTTTTTGTTGTTGACATAGTCCAACTTTAGTCCATGGTGACCTTATCAGACACAAAAGCATTTTGGTGTTCTTTTGTTGTTGTTGTTTTTGTATTTTCTTGTATCTGTTGTAGATCTGTATCTGTACATGTTCAATTTTGGAGAAGGTTCCATGAGGTGCTGAGAAGATACATATTTTTTTATTTGAGTGACAGCTTCTATAGATATCTGTTGTTGTAAAAATATTAAAATAAAAAAGTAAAAGTTGTCTTTTACCCCGCTAGGTCCGCACCTCGGTGCCCCAAGATATCTGCTAGATATCTTGGCGGAAACACAGCCCAGCCGCACATTTTCCTACACTCAAACCCTCACATAAAAGAACACACAACACAATAATCTTTGATCCAATTGGTAAGGTATAGTTGCCACTTAAACATACAAAGCCTGGTACCATCCATCCCTTAGGAAGATTGATAACAACCTGTAAATACACAGAGCAGAATCTTAACATCACCTGCCATGGCTCCTCCCCCCTCTCTCTCCTCTTCTCTGTGTTAATCCCCTTCTCTTCCTGCAAGCTTCTCTCCTGCCCATCCTTGCTTCTCCTCCAATGTCAGGTCTCCTACTATCCTGTACCTGCCCCTCACCTGTATTTTACAAATTCAATGGGGAGGTGGTTCTGGTGAAGTCATCTGAGTTCTGAGTATGTGACTAGGCAGCTGTCCTTGGGGCAGTGGAATTAGCATCAAAATACAGAAACTTCAGGGCAAACCACCACAGATATCTGCTAGGTCCATTTGATTCATGCCATCTACTAGTTGCATTACATTTCAGTTTAGTTTCTCTTTTGGTGACATGCCTGTTGGTCATTAACGTGATAATATGTAGGTGATGTCCCCTACTATTAATGTGTGGAATTGGAGGTGTGGTTTAAGCTTTAACAAAATTAGTAAATGTTTCTTTTGTAAAGGAGGATGCACTTGTATCGCAAGCATTGATGTTTAGAATTGAAGCATCATCTTGTTGGATTTTCCTTTGATTTATATGCAGTGTCCTTTCCCATCTCTTTTAATTATTTCTCATTGAAAGTCTATTTTACCAGATATTAGATTGGCTGCTGCAGCTTGACTCTTGGGTCCATTTGCTTTACAGACCTTTTGTCCAGTCCTTTATTCTGTGGCAGTGATTATCTTTGTGGCTGAGTTGCATTTCTATATGCAACAGAAGTATAGATTCTGTTTATGCATCTACTCTCTTAGACTATGTCTTTTTATTTGGTAAGTGAATCTGTTCCTGTTCAGAGATATTAATAATTAATGATTGCTTTTACTTGGTATTTTGATTTTGGTTTGCATGTGTTTCTCTTGGTTGGTTTTACTATGCGATTATTAGTTTCTCGTGTTTCATTGAGTTCAGTTACTCTCCTTGTCTTGGAGTTTTGCTTGTAGCATCCTGATTAGTGATGGGTTAGTAGAAAGATATAGTTTGCGTTTGGTTTTGTCACAGAATAGCTTTTTACTCCATCTTGAGTAAAATTGATTGAAAATTTTGCTAAGCATTGTAGTCTGGGCTGACAGCTATAGTCTCTTAGGGTCTGTAAGACATCTCTCTGGCTCTTCTGGCTTTTAATTCTCTGTTGAGAAGTTTGGTATAATTCTGATTGTTCTGTCTTTATATGTAATATGTTACTTGCCTCTTTCTCCTTGTGGCTTTTTAATTTTCTCTCTTTGCTTTGGGGATTTAATGTTTTGGTTATTATGTAGCTGGAGGATTTATTTTCTGACACAGTAAACTCTTATTTGTACTGTAAGCTTCTTGTGTGTATGTAGGCATCTTTTTCTTGAGGTTTGGGATGTTTTCTTCTATGATGTTGTTGAAGATATTTTCTGGGCCTTTCATCTGGGAATCTTCTTCTCCTGTTCCTATTTTTCTTAAGTTTGGCCCTGATTCCACATCCAGCCTATCAGGCTGTGCCTTTTTAATGGGGAAGATGAGTTCACTGATATTGAGAGATATTAACAACAAATGAGTGTTAATTCCTGCCATTCTCATTTTGTGAATGAGTGATTATTATTTATTTTTGTTAACACCAATCAATTTGGTATTCTGTAAGGTTCCTCTAAGTTTATAGGCATTCTTCCTTTATGTTGTATAAATTTCCTTCTATGATTTTGTTGAACATATGTTCTCATCTTTGGAGCTGGTACTCTCTTCACTTTTGAACAATTCCTATTATCCTTAGTACAAAATTTCACAGTGTCTCAGACTACCTGAATATTTTGAGTCAGCAACTTTTTAGGTGATATTTTCTTTGGTTGACGTATTAATTTCTTTGAGTATATCATGTATGCCTGAGATCATCTCTTCCAATTCTTTTATTGTGTTGGCTGTGCTTCTGTTCTTGTTCTCTTTTGGAGTATTTCTATCTCCAAGGTTCCATCATTTTGGGTTTCCTTTATTGCTTCTTTAATCATTTGCAGGTGTTGACATATTTTATTCATTTTGCTCACCTGTTTGATTGTATTTTCCTGTATATTTTAAGGGGTTTGATAATTTCTCCTTTAAATTCCTCTATCATATTCATAAGATTGGATTCAATGTCATTTTATTGTGTTTTGATTTTGTTAGCATATCCAGGTCTTGATGTAGTAGGATAGCAGGGCTCTAGGTGTGTTATATTGTTTTGTTCTTGTTGAGTGTATTCTCATGCTGGCCTTTAGCCAACTCTTTATCCATGGGTGTTTACTGGTGCAAGAGTCATGAAGTGGGCTCTGGGTTTTTCTCTTTTTAGGGGTTAGGTTAAGATATGGTCTCACTAAATTGTAACTCTCTTTGTCTAAGGAATCACAGTGATCCATATGCTTTTGCTTCCTCAGTGTTGGGATTCATGTTGTGCGCCACCAGACCCAATCTGTTATTCTTTCAAGAATCATTAGCCCAGAGTAGAAGGAATCACAGTTGATTGTTTTTATACTGGTAAGGATTGGGTTTTCTGTCATTCTGAGAGAGTTCAGTTAGGATCATCACAATTGTTCACGGGTATTTATTTCTAGACATTAATGTTTGATAAATTACTGCCATCTTTGATTTGAAATATACAGGGAATGGATTGGTTCTAAGTGACGTAATTGGCTACAAATGAATATTTACTCTAGAGTACTCAATAGATTGTTCTCATAGACATTGATACTAAAAATGAGTTTCATAATTTTATTTGTAATATTCTTCTATACTTGTAATAATACACATTTTGTTTTTATTTTCAGAAGTCTTGTTTTTTAAAGATGAAAGGCCTTTGTCCTGGTAAGGCTTAACAGTACATTAGTACTAGAGGAGTGCAAAGATAAAAAGCAAATTCTTTTTGGGTATACTTTGAGACTTGTGTCTTACAGGTCCCACAGTATTCTGAATATAATTTTAGCCTAAAATTTGTTCAGTGTACTTTATATGAATGTGAAAAGTATGCTCACAAGTATGCCATTTCCAAGAAAAAACTATGCAGTTTTTAAAAAGAGCCTGCTAGGATTAACTCTGCAAGTTAATGTCCACTTAAAATTCTTTAGCTTTTCAAAGCCTTACTAAATTGTATTTGTGGACTAAGACCCACACTCATAGTTATCATTTCAGGCATTCATCTCTCTGACACGGTACATAATGTGGGATGATTCTCAGTTGTCAGTCATTACTACAAGATGGCAACCATTTCTTTCCTCCTTTGACACCAGCTATGAAGGCAAAGGAACTTTTTGTCAGGTGTAGCATATATCATATATCTTAGAAGAAACCCATGAGTTGCAGTCCATCCAATGAAAGGCTGAGATTCCATGAAGGTGGATATTAACATTTCTCACTTTACATTTATAGGTTGTTATGGCTATTCTTAAGGGATGGATATATACTGGTTTGTGTGTGTCTAGATGAACTAACTATATCTTACCTAAGTGGGTGGTTTATGTCCTTATCAATTGGTTGTAAGTTGATTGTGCAAATGTATTGTTCATTAAGTAATTAACATATGACTCTGGGTTACAGTTGCTGGGTTACAGTTTGTTGAGTCATGACTTCACTGGATTGTTGGGAGTGTGAGAAGAGTCTGTGACAGGAAGCGGTGCTAGGCTATGGAATGCTTGGGGCTAGCTTGGCATGTGGCCACACTAGCATGGCCCACAGAACAACCCACTATGGAGACAGTGTGTGAAAATGGATGACAGAGAAACATCTAGAGCATGTGATTGCACCTGGCATGGGAACTCATGGGAACCAGTCATTCACCTTTTAATTATTCCACAAGACCCATGTCTTCCTGAAAGCTCCACCCATCAAATATCCATTCATATGATCAGTTTTCCACAGTAATGGATCCTTTGAATCTCAATAGATTAGCTGAATGTATAGAACTAAGTGACCATGTGACTATTACTTATCTCTCTATAAAGGAGGTTTTTGCCTTCCATATCAGTTGGACATGAACATACAGGTGAAGGCCCATCCATTCCTGTCCAGGATGCTAGGTTAGACACTGGTTTGGTAGAAAATTAAAAGGTGTATTTCAAGCTCATTCTGTGCTCATTAGGATTACTTACCTCCACAAGAGAGGACAATTATGTTGTTCTCTTTATTTGGGCTCTGCATCAGGAAATCATTTTATAAATACTATCACATGACTTATTCCCTCCATGTTTAAGATTCCCTAAATCATACAAGCTAATGTCAAAATCAAGATTCAAACTTTTCCATACTAAAACTGTTCAAAGACTCCTTGCAAAATACGCATGTTAACTTATACTTGGAAGTGCAAACAGTTTCACAGTCTCAATGCAATTAGTCTTATTGTTCTTTGTTTCTGTTATTACCTTATTATGTTCATAAAAATGGATAAATGGCACAGAAACAGGCAGATTGTGACTTCGGGATTCATTCATGCGTGTGTTAAGAAGGAGCAGCTTGAACATTACAAATGCAGTGGTGGGTTTTGAAGAGCTCTAGCAGCAACAGAAATCTATTTGATGTTCGACAAGCAAACCACTTGGGTGGTACCATCATAGATAGTGAAATATTCACAAAGTATCATGGGAATTGGTGCCTTACTGCATCAGGGGCAAAGACTGTTATGATTAATGTAGTCAGGGGACTAATTCCATTGCATCTATAGATTAAAAATATCACTCGGTATAGCTATGAGAGCAAAAGCTAGAGAGGTGGTTGTGTGTATATATGTATCTGTATAATGGTTTCATTGGGCTAATTTTTGGGCCTAATTTCCTTCCCTTTCTTCTACATGGGGAAAAGTTGGAAGTAAAGTATTCCCAGACATACTCAACTGGTTAAAGAACAAATGAATAGCTTTTTAAAACAATTTATAATGTAATATAAGTTAGAAAATCAAGCAAGAAGTAATCCAATGCATTGGATTAATGTTTAGTATGAATATTAACATAACATTCTTAAAATACACCACAGTGGAGTAAGACCACCAGGACAGCTAAAATCCATTTTGAAAAACTCTAACCGGCATAATTCAGGTAAGATTAAGTGTAAGTCCTCTACTGATTCTACCCTAACTATAGAAAGAACTTTGTTTGTGCTAGGAAAGTAAGGAAATCAAATATGAATATATTTATATCCATTCTTCACTTCCTGGCAACCATTTTTAGAATTCAGATTTACTTAAGATATTGTTTCTAAGAAATTTCTTTTTTTCTTTTAAAGTTGTTTTATGCATTTGCATTCTTTTTATTGAATTACATTTTATTTCTTTACACAACTTTTCCATAGGCATTCTAGACATCAATCCAGTGGTTGGCTGTCTCTGCGTCTGTCTTAGTCAGCTTCTGGTAGAGCCTCTTAGCGGACAGCCATGCTAGACTCCTGTTTGCCAGCACAACATGGCATCAGTAATAGTGTCAGGGTTTGGTGCCTATGCATGGGATAGATCCCAAGTTGGGCCGGTCACTGGACAGCCTTTCCTTTCTTCTCTGCTCCATTTTTTACCCTGTATTTCTTTTTTTTTCTTTTTTTTCCTTTTTTCTTTTATGGGATTTTTAAAAATTTATACAACCACCAAACTAGATAAGATGGATGAAGCAAAGAAGTGCAGGCCGACAGGAACCGGATGTAGATCTCTCCTGAGAGGCAAAGCCAGACTACAGCAAATACATAGGCAAATGCCATCATTAAACCACTGAACTGAGGACGGGACCCCCGTTGAAGGAATCAGAGAAAGGACTGAAGGAGCTTGAAGGGGCTTGAGACCCCATATGAACAACAATGCCAACCAACCAGAGCTTCTAAGAAATTTCAAATTCAAATTATATCATCTGCAATGCTACTATATTCAAATCGAACTACTGATGCATGTAGTGACCTTTGATAAAAAAAAAAAAACTATTCCATGATTTGTGTCCTCTCTAGACACATAGGAGCAAGTTGACTTTGATATAAAATACATTTTTATTTCAGGTTTTAGCATATATACTATATATATGATTATTGCTACATGTCATAGGTGTCAGTGTGTGAAAATATGATCATATTAAAAAGCAAACCAAAAACAGTATTCAATTAATTTCATTATGTTTTGGAGACTAAATATCATTAGCATAATCTGGAATTTTTCCCTCCATAATATTTCAATCATACTTATTTTATAATTCACAGATTATCTTAGTTATTTTTAGTTGTCTTCCATTTAATGTGAATATCTTGATATTATAAATATCTGGCTCACTCAGGAACCTTTGGAGAAGTGAATGGTGTGTGAGATTTGTAGGTAGTGCTGGGGAATGAAAACTGATATTCTTAGCATTCAATGAAAGCAGCCTCCATATGGGCTACTCTGACAGCACCTTTTCCCTGTAGTTCTATTAATTAGCAAAAGATATAGTGATACTTGATTTATATGCTGCAAGACATAATTTCCAGTAAAAAAAAACATTGGCACAGTAGATGGAAGGTTGAAAAACCACATCATTCTCCAGTACACAGCACTGAATGATCCATTGAGTGAGTCTGAATAAGATTAGATTCCAACAGTGGGAGAAGCACCACAGAATTTATCCTTTCAGCAACCTACACCACAGCATCTCTCATACCTACTTTGGAGAGAGCCAGCCAGAGAATAGTGTAGAGGAACCTAAATGACCCTCTTCACATAACCCTGAGGGAAACAGAATTATCATAATGTGGGTGTCTTTTTTTAAAATGTATTTCAGCACTGGAGTTTTGTTTGTGTTGTCGAGGACTGAAAGAGGCCCCACACATGCTGAGCATACGGTCCACCATAGAGACATTTTCTCAGCCCATTTGTTGATAGGACAAAAACTTGCTATGGTCATGGGCAATGCCAAGGGGTGTGCAGTGGAGTTTTACATACTGTAAAGGAAATGAACTAGGGTTGTTCATTCTCTGAAGCATGTTTCGAGGACAGGCTTTATCCAGAGAGTGAAACTTGAGACACTCTACGGTTTATATATGGAAATATATTTTTAAAATGTTTTATGTGAGATTGCTGCTCTATCTGCAAGTTTCTTTCATGCTTCTCTCTGGAGTAATAATTCATGTTGCATAACTACTAAGGAAGTCTTTCCAGTTGCTCTTGCCATGGCCGGCAATGGAAGTTGATGTTGAACTTCTTTTTGCTGGAAATGAGCTAGGGGTCAATGCTAGATCTGAGGGCCCTTAACATCTTCTTCAGAAGATCTCGACTACAGTAACACACTGATCTCCAAGAGCTTTGTCACACTTGCAGCTGGAAATACTTTGTAAAGGTCTTTGGGTCTCCTATATTTGACTATGCTGCAACGACAGTCACCAGAGACTGTGCTTCCCGGTGGTAGCAATGAATGTTCCCCTACAGTGAAGGAAGTTCAAGTCGACCTTTGTAGCAGCCCCTTTCACTACTGTAGGAGATGAGCATGCTCACCTAGAGTGCTGCCAACATCCCTAGTCCAGAGGCAAAAAGCAGCAGTGGCAACATGACGCTGTCCTTTTAACCCTTCACTATGGGACAACAGTTCAGGCTAAGATGATAATTTCTGTGTCTGATAGTGATCAGGATCATAGGTAATTTGCACAACACTTTTTATAAGTAGTAGCTTTTGATGAAATTTTCTCTTTGTCTTTAAAATATACTAGGAAATGGGAAGAAAGGTTTTTGCATATATTTATTATTTACCAATAATTATTCACTTTAAAGGCTTTTCATAAATGGTGCCAAAGGATATAGGGTCACAAATATTAGCCTTTGCACTTATTGTCATGTTTCCTATAGTTGTTTTGTGACAAATTTTGCTTCCCTCTTTAGAAGCTGGTAAGAGACTTACAGGAACATCACCATGGTAAGAATGTGTGCATTTTACAATAAATTAATCTGTAAAAAGTATAATGTTCAGAACCTGACATTCTCTTTGCCTCTGTGTACTACGATTTCAGCTTCTTTATTTCTTCTATAATCACAAGCTGAACAATTATCTCCCACACAGCATGAGTTATGGACAAACATCCTTAGGAAGGGAGATGATTCAGTGGATAAAGTGCTTGCCATGAGTCTCTGAGAATGGAAGTTTGGATTCTCAGAATCCACATGAGGTCTTGAGGATCTCATGTGCATCTGAATCCTGGGGCACTTATGGTGAGGCAGGAGGTGGTGAGAGAGAATCCCCTGAAGTTTACTGGCTAGTTTGCCTGGGTTTCTTATTCATGAAGAAGGGATTGAGCCACAAAACCAAGGTTGGAAGAATGTTGCATGCTGTTATTCTAAAGGCTCCCTGACAAGCCCTCCTTTCTTGTTCCTAGGTGTGTGAATGTGGATAATGTCAGCTCTACCTCCTCTGTGAAGGTAAAATTCTTCTTTGTGAATTTAATTTTCTTATGAATTTTGTTACAATTCAGCAATAGTGTAACTATCCCAGTTTTATATGGAAAGATTGCTCAAGGGAGTCCACATTGTAGATGTGGAGATTTCTACAAACTGCAAGTGAGCAGTAAGTCCTTGTGGGTAGTGGTGGCCAATAAGAGAATGGACTCAAAAGACATAGTGAGTGGAAGACTGAGCACAGTCCTCGTACAATAGAAGATGTCTGATGTTTGACAAGTATTGTTTGCAGAAATGAGTACATGTTCGACTGATTTTAAAATGTGACTGTTACTAGACCATAATATTTCTTTTTTAAAAAATTTTTATTAGATATATTTCTTTACTTACTTTTCCAATGTTTTTCCCCTTCCTGGTTTCCGGTCCATGAGCCCCCATCCCTTCCCCCTCACCCTCTCCCATATCGGTTTTCCTGGGCTGGAGAGATGGCTCAGTGGTTAAGAGCACCTACTGAAAGAACCAAAAAAAAAAAAAAAAAAAAAACCAAAAAAAAAAGAAAAAGAGCACTGATTGCTCTTCCAGAGGTCTTGATGAATCCAATTCCCAGCAACCACATGTTGACTGATGACCATCTATAATGAGATATGATGATCTCTCCTGGTGTGTCTGATGATAGCTACTGTATACTTATATATAATAAGTACTTCTTAGTAAGTCCAGACATTTCTATAATCCATGAATCTCCTAAGTGACTTTACCCTCAGGAAAATGCATGCAATTTTTATCTACCTTTGGACACTGCTATTTTAGGATCCTGTATGAGAGCATCTCCTTGGTTTCTCTATTTCATGTGTATTTACCCTAAGGAGAAATTGTGGCTATGTAGCAGTTTGTAATATGTTCATCAAGTTTGTCTTCTGAGAATAGAGCATTTTCTATTTGATTCTATGAGGGTATGTTGAAAGCTCTTCATCTAGAAAAACAAGTGTTTTTCCCAATTATCCAGCATTTTTAGATGCAGGGAGTCAATTACTGTATATTTCCATTTAAGTTCTTCTTTATGGATTTTAAAATAATATAAACTTATATTCTTTGTGCCACATTCAAACAGTTAAAATATTGTAGTGCTTTACTTAGATATATCCATATCCAGTCTGAGGCTGCTTTATCACTGTGAGCTGCTCAAGGTTAAGAAACCTGTTTCTATATAACCTATAGCCCTATAGTGAGGGGCTGTGTGAATGAAGAGTGGCAATTTAATGATTTTTGAATGTGACTCAGTGGACCAATCTGTTTCTATAAAGCAGTTTCACCGGTTCTATGGTATGGACAGTGCTAGCAATTAAATTGCCATTTATTTGTAAATGAAAAATGTGCATTCCCCACAATGGAAGAAGGGGCCTCATTAATATTAATAATCATCTTAAACTAGAAGCAGAATAATTGACTGATAATGAATTAAGCTTAGTCTCAACAAGAACAAGGTCAAGTTTGTCAGTTAATGATTTTCTCTTAATCTAGGCTAGCATAAATATTTTAACTTCTTGATGGTATCCTATTAAGTTGTAAATAGGCATATAAGAAGATATTTTATATTTAATAATTTTGATTTTCATGTGTCAATATCCTGTAATTCCTAAAGAACATTGTTGATTTGAAAGCATGCATCCTAAAAGAATAGAGTTAATTTCAAGACCAAATAAAAAGTAAACTCTCTTCTCTGCATTGCAGGGAGAATCGGGAAGAAAATTCCATATAATACCTAAGAAGATCCAAAACATTTTTAGAAAATCTGGAGTTTATGTGTGTTCTCGAGGAGAGCCAGTACCTGATGTATGGAAAGCAAAAAAATCCATAATGGTAATTCCCCTAATTTGAGAAGTAACCTATTTCCTTTTGTGAAGGGGAGTGATGGGTGTTTGTGCCTATGCCTTCCTAGTGCAAGTAGTGAACGAGTAGAGAAAGATCAGCCTTGAGCATTCCCTTCACACTCTCCATATCCTCACTCCTTGCCAGTCACTGCATTAGGCAGTGCTTCTCAACCTTCCTAATGCTGTGACCTTTAATACAGTTCCTCATGCTGTGGTGATTCCCAACCATACAACTGTTTTGTTGCTACTGCATCAGTGTCAGATTGATAATATCATCAACTGTAATGTCGTATTGGTATTTTCAGAAGGTCTTTGCCAACCTGTGTGAGACTGTTCTATGCCCTCCTCCAATAGGGTATGACAGACAGGTGGAGATTCACTGTCATAAAATGTAATAATAGTAAATTAGACTATGGAAACAGAAGAAAAAACAGAAAATGAGCATGTTTTTAACTCACTGAGGAGAACTCATAAAAATACAGAAACCAAATAGTACATGCTCCTGGAAATAGGTACAGTCAACATGAAAGCGACCACCATAGTTGTGTTTCATTTACTTTGGATTGACTGACTTTATGTGTGTGAATGTTTTGCGTGTATTCTGTCTGTATACCATGTGCGTGTGCTTCCCACAAAAATCAGAAGAGGTCATTTCATCCTTTGTTCTTGTTGTTCCAGAATTTTGTCAGCCAATATTATGTGTTTTACAAAGCAAAGCCAGGTGTCCTGGAGGAGCAATGAATGTTTTAAACTCCTCAGCCCCTTTTCCAGCACACGGATTTAATATGTTTGATAGGCAAAAAAGATTAAAATTATCATCAGGGGAAATAAGAAGTCAGTCTTCTGATATTTCTTAACTTCCTGGACAGGATCTCAGCATTCTGGTTTTACCCATTGAAGTCCAAAGTACTTATAGGCGGGGTGCCCACAACAGGAGGCTGGGTATGTTTGTGTGCACAGTTAATTCATGAACTCATAAATCAGGCAGGATGGTCTCTGTCAGTTCAAGGACATTCTGTACTTAATTTATTTGGGGAGTAGGAGAATGTAAGTTGAATTGTAGGTATCAAAAGATAACTTGTATGAATCAATCTTTCCCTTCCTCTGTTTCCAGTCTCAGGTATCAAATTCAAGTTGTCAGTCAGGCTGCCAAGAAGGTTTATCACATTGGTAGTATGATTTACACTTTGTTTAGCATTAACAGACAAACAGTAGATAAACTCTGCATGTGTGTGTGTGTGTTGGGGGGGGGGTTATTTAACATTAACACAAATGCTAAGCAGTGCATGGGAGGATCAGACAAAGAGATGGGAGTTCATGTGATTGAACACTTGGCCACTGATAGGAGATTGTTTAACTTTCGGGGTCTGGCCTTGCTAGCAGAAGGTTTTCAGTGGTAGATTTTAATGGCTATGACTACTTGTGGTACCAGTACTGTGTTATCTGCTTCCCGGTCTATCAGCATGTGAGAACCAACAATGTACTGCCAAAAGTCAGGCCTCCCTGTTCCTTCCTTGAAATAAGTGACTGGTTTTCCCCATCAGATATTTTGTCACAGAAAGTACAGAAACAAATTCAAAAGTAACAGCCATCTTTCCTGTTTAAATCCCCTTTCAGAAGTTACAAAGCAAGCAGACGGGTGTGTCTGCTGATCTTACACACACTACTTACTCCTTCCTCCACTGCATACTGTCAACACGTAGCTAACTACCTTCCTCTAGACCTCTAATTTCATCATTAGGAAAGAGGAAGTTCAGATATAATTATTACACATAATGGAATCATTAGAAACTGTAATTTACAGAAACCAAACTCAAATGCTCTTCGTTTATGCCTAGATCAATTTGGTTTTCAATTAACTACTATATGTGATGAACCTGAGTAATTTTTATTCTAGGAAGACCTTAGCAAAGACATAGAACTCAGGTACTTTAATAAACAGAAATTCACTCGGCAATCACCTTCTATTGTAGTGAAAAGTCATTAGAATTTTCTAAAGTAAAATTTCTAATGCAAACACATTTTATCCTAACTAGAATTTTATGATGCTATGGAATGTACAAATAATGGTGATGAATATAGTAACTAAATTTTATATGCCCATGATTAGAATACAATCCACAATATCATTACAGCAGTGGGATCTTACAGAGACAACTAAGACAAAGGTAGTTTCCATTTTTCCAAGGAACAAATGTCACTGAAGTAAAACTAAACATCATTTCTGATGTTAAATTTGAATAAAACCAAACGAACACAAGACTTCCCACAAGACTACATGGCAAATGCGGTGTAATGAGTATAAAATAAAAAAATGAAAGACCTTAGCTAGTTAATACCAGTTCTCTACCCCATGCTAGCGGAATACCAGGTATAAGTCATTATAAACAAGTACAGCCAGCAGGATTTACAATGACACAGGCACATTTCAAAGGTGATGCCTAGTTTGGCTGAAAGAAAAAGATCACATGAATGAGAAATTCACACTTACTACATTTCATTTTTATTCTAAACGGCTATACACCAATCTCTCTCCTTTTATTTTAAAAGCAGTAAATATATATACATATATATACATATATACATATACTTGCATATATATGCATGTATACACATCTTCTCACGTACATATATGTAGTTACAAATACATACATGCGTATATGTGCACACATATGTGTATATGCATATTTGCCAGCCAGATGGTTCAATGGGGTAATGATAAGTAGTCTGGTAACACATTGCATATGAAAACATGACTATGTGTGTAACATACCCCATGGTTTGCTATATTCAAGTCTGTCTTTCTCAGGAAATCCAAGGAACGTAAATTCTCTCATGATCCATTTTAATAGTGTGAACACTAAGAGGAAATGCATGCTTCTTCAACATTATTCTTTGATCAACAGTCCTCCTTCACCTGTTCTGTTGAATCTTCTCTGTGATATATTGCTTGTTGATGCAGAGAATGTTTGACGTGTCAGTTTTGCAAGTAAGAAACGTAAATCATCCTCAAACCTGGCACTGAAAGTCAAAAGTAGACTGCCATTTTATGGGTTTCCCTGAGGTGTAAGGAAGAACAAACATGTGAAGATCTTATTTCTTATGCAGTATGAGTCAATGAGGCTTCCCATTTACAATGCAGCATCAAACCCATTCACAAGCCCAACTTCCTGAATTCATCTATTTAAATCAACGAGTGTTCCGGGCATCCTATCTAAGCTAGCTTTATGGAATTTGATAACACATTTTGTGACCAAATCCCCTGGGTAACACCACTTCACAGCTTTGAATGAATCCTTCAGACTCTGTTAAATACACTCTTATTGTAACTAGCTGATGCTTATGTTAGTCACTTTCTATAGTTGTAAAAAATATCATGGGAAAGAAAATGTTTAGAAGAAAGAGATGGTGTGAAGTGGGTCTCTTGGTTAAATTGGATACAGAAATCACCATCATGATTCAGGCAGACAAGCATGACGATGAAGCAGCAGCTGAGAGATCACATCTTGACCTACACAGGAAAGAGAGAACTTAGTGGAAATGACACCAGTCTATTGAAATCTTTTTTTTTATTAACTTGAGTATTTCTTATTTACATTTCGAGTGTTATTCCCTTTCCTGGTTTCTAGGCCAACATCCCCCTAATCCCTCCCCCTCCCCTTCTTTATGGGTGTTCCCCTCCCCATCCTCCCCCCATTGCTGCCCTCCCCCCAACAATCACGTTCACTGGGGGTTCAGTCTTAGCAGGACCAAGGGCTTCCCCTTCCACTGGTGATCTTACTAGAATATTTATTGCTACCTATGAGGTCAGAGTCCAGAGTCCAGGGTCAGTCCATGTATAGTCTTTAGGTAGTGGCTTAGTCCCTGGAAGCTCTGGTTGCTTGGCATTGTTGTTCATAAGGGGTCTCGAGCTCCTTCGAGCTCTTCGAGTTCTTTCTCTGATTCCTTCAACGGGGGTCCCGTTCTCAGTTCAGTGGTTCGCTGCTGGCATTCGGCTATAAATTTGCTGTATTCTGGCTGTGTCTCTCAGGAGAGATCTACATCCGTATCCTGACGGCATGCACTTCATCGCTTTATCCATATTGTCTAATTGGGTGGCTGTATATGTATGGGCCACATGTGGGGCAGGCTCTGAATGGGTGTTCCTTCTGTGTCTGTTTTAATCTTTGCCTCTCTATTCCCTGTCAAGGGTATTCTTGTTCCCCTTTTAAAGAAGGAGTGAAGCATTCACATTTTGATCATCCGTCTTGAGTTTCATTTGTTCTATGCATCTAGGGTAATTCAAGCATTTGGGCTAATAGCCACTTATCAATGAGTGCATACCATGTGTGTTTTTCTGTGATTGGGTTGCCTCACTCAGGATGATATTTTCCAGTTGCAGCCATTTGCCTACGAATTTCATAAAGTCATTGTTTTTGATAGCTGAGTAATATTCCATTGTGTAGATGTACCACATTTTCTGTATCCATTTCTCTGTTGAAGGGCATCTGGGTTCTTTCCAGCTTCTGGCTATTATAAATAAGGCTGCTATGAACATAGTGGAGCACGTGTCTTTTTTATATGTCGGGGCAACTTTTGGGTATGTGCCCAAGAGAGGTATAGCTGGGTCCTAAGGCAGTTCAATGTCCAATTTTCTGAGGAACCTCCAGACTGATTTCCAGAATGGTTGCACCAGTCTGCTTTCCCACCAACAATGGAGGAGTGTTCCTCTTTCTCTACATCCTTGCCAGCATTTGCTGTCACCTGAGTTTTTGATCTTACCCATTCTCACTGGTGTGAGGTGAAATCTCAGGGTTGTTTTGATTTGCATTTCCATTATGACTAAAGATGTTGAACATTACTTTAGGTGTTTCTCAGCCATTTCGCCTTCCTCAGCTGAGAATTCTTTGTTTAGCTCTGAACCCCATTTTTAATAGGGTTATTTGTCTCGCTGCGGTCTAACTTCTTGAGTTCTTTGTATATTTTTGGTGTAAGGCCTCTATCTGTTGTAGGATTGGTAAAGATCTTTTCTTAATCTGTTGATGGCCGTTTTGTCCTACCCACAGTGTCCTTTGCCTTACAGAAGCTTTGCAGTTTTATGAGATCCCATTTGTCGATTCTTGATCTTAGAGCATAAGCCATTGGTGTTTTGTTCAGGAAATTTTTTCCAGTGCCCATGTGTTCCAGATGCTTCCCTAGTTTTTCTTCTATTAGTTTGAGTGTATCTGGTTTGATGTGGAGGTCCTTTATACACTTGGACTTAAGCTTTGTACAGGGTGATAAGCATGGATAGATCTGCATTCTTCTACATGTTGACCTCCAGTTGAACCAGCACCATTTGCTGAAAATCTTATCTTTTTTCCATTGGATGGTTTTGGCTCCTTTGTCAAAATTCAAGTGCCCATAGGTGTGTGGGTTCATTTCTGGGTCTTCAATTCTGTTTCATTGGTCTATCTGTCTGTCTCTGTTCCAATATCATGCAATTTTTATCATTATTGCTCTGTAATTGTGCTTGAGTTCAGGGATAGTGATTCCTCCTGAAGTCCTTTTATTGTTGAGGATAGTTTTTAGCTATCTTGGGCTTTTTGTTGATGAATTTGCAAATTGTTCTAACTCTTTGAAGAACTGGATTGGTATTTTGATGGGGATTGCATTGAATCTGTAGATCGCTTTTGGTAAGATGGCCATTTTTACTATATTAATCCTGCCAATCCATGAGCATGGAAGATCTTTCCATCTTCTGAGGTCTTCTTCAATTTCTTTCTTCAGAGTCTTGAAGTTCTTATTGTACAGATCTTTTACTTGCTTGGATAAAGTCACACCGAGGTACTTTATATTATTTGGATCTATTATGAAGGGTGTTATTTCCCTAATTTCTTTCTCAGCTTTTTCTTTTTTGTGTAGACGAAGGCTACTGATTTATTTGAGTTAATTTTATACCCAGCCACTTTGCTGAAGTTGTTTATCAGCTTTTGTAGTTCTCTGGTGGAACTTTTGGGATCACTTAAATGTACTATCATATCATCTGCAAATAGTGATATTATGACTTCTTCTTTTCCCATCTGTATCCCCTTGACCTCCATTTGTTGTCTGATTGCTCTGGCTAGAATTTCAAGAACTATATTGAATAAGTAGGGAGAGAGTGGGCAGCCTTGTCTAATCCCTGATTTTAGTGGGATTGCTTCAAGTTTCTCTCCATATAGTTTAATTTTAGCAACTGTTTTGCTGTATATGGCTTTTACTATGTTTAGGTATGGGCCTTGAATTCCTATTCTTTCCAGGACTTTTATCATGTTGTGGTGTTGAATTTTGTCAAATGCTTTCTCAGCATCTAATGAAATGATCATGTGGTTCTGTTCTTTCAGTTTGTTTATATAATGGATCACGTTGATGGTTTTCCGTATATTAAACCATCCCTGCATGCCTGGGGTGAAGCCTACTTGATCATGGTGGCTGATTGTTTTGATGTGCTCTTGGATTTGGTTTGCCAGATATTTATTGAGTATTCTTGCATCGATATTCATAAGGGAAATTGTTCTGAAGTTCTCTTTCTTTGTTGGGTCTTTGTGTGGTTTAGGTATAAGAGTAATTGTGGCTTCATAGAAGGAATTCGGTAGTGCTCCATTTGTTTCATTTTTGTGGAATTGTTTGGAGAATATTGGTATGAGGTCTTCTATGAAGGTCTGATAGAATTCTGCACTGAATCCGTCTGGACCTGGGCCCTTTTTGGTTGGGAGACCTTTAATGACTGCTTCTATTTCCTTAGGAGTTATGGGGTTGTTTAACTGGTTCATCTGTTCCTGATTTAACTTTGGTACCTGGTATCTGTCTAGGAAATTGTCCATTTCCTGCAGATTTTCAAGTTTTGTTGAATACAGGCTTTTATACTAAGATCTGATGATTTTTTGAATTTCGCCTGAATCTGTAGTTATGTCTCCCTTTTCATTTCTGATTTTGTTAATTTGGACACACTCTCTGTGTCCTCTAGTTAGTCTGGCTAACGGTTTATCTATCTTTTTGATTTTCTCAAAGAACCAACTTTTGGTTCTGTTGATTCTTTCTATGTTCCTTTTTGTTTGTACTTGGTTGATTTCAGCTCTGAGTTTGATTATTTCCTGCATTCTACTCCTCCTGGGTGTGTTTGCTTCTTTTTGTTCTAGAGCGTTCAGGGGTGTTGTCAAGCTGCTGACATATGCTCTTTCCTGTTTCTTTCTGCAGGCACTCAGCGTTATGAGTTTCCTCATAGCACAGCTTTCATTGTGTCCCATAAGTTTGGGTATGTTGTACCTTCGTTTTCATTAAATTCTAAGCAGTCTTCAATTTCTTTCTTTATTTCTTCCTTGACCTGGTTATCATTGAATAGAGCATTGTTTTATTTCCACGTATATGTGGACATTCTTCCATTATTGTTATTGAAGACCAACTTTAGGCCATGGTGGTCTGATAAGATGCATGGGATTATTTCTATCTTTCTGTACCTGTTGAGGCCCGTTTTTTGACCAATTATATGGTCAGTTTTGGAGAAAGTACCATGAGGAGCTGAGAAGAAGGTATATCCTTTTGCTTTAGGATAGAATGTTCTATAAATATCCGTTAGTCCATTTGGCTCATGACTTCTCTTAATCTGTCTAGGTCTCTGTTTAATTTCTTTTTCCATGATCTGTCCATTGATGAGAGTGGGGTGTTGAAATCTCCTACTATTATTGTGTGAGGTGCAATGTGTGTTTTGAGCTTTAGTAAGGTTTCTTTTATGTATGTAGGTGCCCTTGTATTTGGGGCATAGATATTTAGGATTGAGAGTTCATCTTGGTGGATTTTTCCTTTGATGAATATAAAGTGTCCTTCCTTATCTTTTTTGATGACTTTTGGTTGAAAATTGATTTTATTTGACATTAGAATGGCTACTCCAGCTTGCTTCTTCTGACCATTTGCTTGGAAAGTTGTTTTCCAGCCTTTCACTCTGAGGTAGTGTCTGTCTTTGTCTCTGAGGTGTGTTTCCTGTAGGCAGCAGAATGCAGGGTCCTCGTTGCGTATCCAGTTTGTTAATCTATGTCTTTTCATTGGGGAGTTGAGGCCATTGATGTTGAGAGATATTAAGGAATAGTGATTATTGCTTCCTGTTATATTCATATTTGGATATGAGGTTATGTTTGTGTGCTTTTCTTCTCCTTGTTTTGTTGCCAAGACGATTAGTTTCTTGCTTCTTCTAGGGTATAGCTTGCCTCCTTATGTTGGGCTTTACCATTTATTATCCTTTGTAGTGCTGGATTTGTAGAAAGATATTGTGTAAATTTGGTTTTGTCCTGGAATATCTTGGTTTCTTCATCTATGTTAATTGAGAGTTTTGCAGGATGCAGTAACCTGGGCTGGCATTTGTGTTCTCTTAGGTTCTGTATGACATCTGTCCAGGATCTTCTGGATTTTATAGTTTCTGGCGAAAAGTCTGTGTGATTCTGATAGGTCTGCCTTTATGTTACTTGATCTTTTTCCCTTACTGCTTTTAATATTCTTTCTTTATTTTGTGCGTTTGGTGTTTTGACTATTATGTGACGGGAGCTGTTTCTTTTCTGGTCCAATCTATTTGGAGTTCTGTAGGCTTCTTGTATGCTTACGGGTATCTCTTTCTTTAGGTTAGGGAAGATTTCTTCTATGATTTTGTTGAAGCTATTTACTGGTCTTTTGAGCTGGGAGTCTTCACTCTCTTCTATACCTATTATCCTTAGGTTTGATCTTCTCATTGAGTCCTGGATTTCCTGTATGTTTTGGACCAGTAGCTTTTTCCGCTTTACATTATCTTTGACTGTTGAGTCGATGATTTCTATGGAATCTTCTCCTCCTGAGATTCTCTCTTCCATATCTTGTATTCTGTTGGTGAAGCTCGTATCTACAGCTCCTTGTCTCTTCTTTCGGTTTTCTATATCCAGGGTTGTTTCCATGTGTTCTTTCTTGATTGCTTCTATTTCCATTTTTAATTCCTTCAACTGTTTGATTGTGTTTTCCTGGAATTCTTTCGGGGATTTTTGTGACTCCTCTCTTTGGGCTTCTACTTGTTTATTTATGTTTTCCTGGAATTCTTTTAGGGATTTTTGCGATTCCTCTCTGTCGGCTTCTACTTGTTCTCTAAGGGAGTTATTCACGTCTTTCTGGAAGTTCTCCAGTATCATGATCAAATAAGATTTTGAAACTAGATCTTGCTTTTCTGGTGTGTTTGGATATTCCCTGTTTGCTTTGGTGGGAGAATTGGGCTCCGATGATGCCATGTAGTCTTGGTTTCTGTTGCTTGGGTTCCTGCGCTTGCCTCTCGCCATCAGATTATCTCTAGTGTTACTTTGTTCTGCTATTTCTGACAGTGGCTAGACTGTCCTATATGCCTGTTTTTCAGGAGTGCTGTAGACCTGTTTTCCTGTTTTCTTTCAGCCAGTTATGGGAACAGAGTGTTCTGCTTTGGGGCGTGTTGTTTTTCCTATCTACAGGTCTTCAGCTGTTCCTGTGGGCCTGTGCCCTGAATTCACCAGGCAGGTCACTTGGAGCAGAAAAGTTGGTCTTACCTGTGATCCGGAGGCTCAAGGTTGCTCATGGGGTGTTGCTTATTAGCTCTCCGAGGCGGCAGCCACCAGGAAGTTCTGAGCCGCCCTTTCCGGGAGCTTCTGTGCACCAGGTTTCCAGATGGCGTTTGGTGTTTTCCTCTGGAGTCAGTAATGTGTGCAGAGTGCAGTCTCTTCTGGTTTCCCAGGCATGTCTGCCTCTCTGAAGGTTTAGCTCTCCCTCCCACGGGATTTGGGTGCAGAGAACTGTTTATATGGTCGGTCCCTTCAGGTTCCAGCGTTGTCTCAGATGCCAAAAGAAAGCACTGTTGTTCTACTCTCTTTCCAGCTCTGTCTCTCTATTGAAATCTTAAACCTCATCCTGGCAACAGTTTTACTACAAAACAGCCCCACCACCTACTCCTTTTGAAAATAATTCAGCGCTCTGCACAGCAAGCATAATGTGAGCCTATGGGGCTGTTGACATTCAAGCCACCACAGAGGTGCTGGATGAGGTCTTAATATACATCCTGTAAGTGTAGCAATAGTCATGATGTTACAGAATAGTTGACGATTCTGTGCCCTCCTCCCAGATTGCGTTGTTTACTTATAAACAAATTTCTACTAATTGCTGTGGTTCAGCCTTTGCACAGACTTTAATCTCTCAAACTGAAATGGAGACATTTCCTTAGTACCCACCCTTAATGCTAAGTAATCAATGTAACCTTAGTTTATAGAATGAAGCACCTCGTTTAAAAGTGATGCTTAATTGCATGAAAGAGAAGGTGATTATCCAGAGAAAGATTTGGTATAAAGAATATTCCCAACTCTCTCACGAAGGAATAAGAAAAGTGGCTACTTGAGGGGTAGTGCAGCAGAAAGTACAAAAAGACGGAGAGAGAGAGAGAGAGAGAGAGAGAGAGAGAGAGAGAGAGAGAGAGAGAGGAGGGAGGGGCAGAGGGAGGGAGGTGGCCTTTTTACTTGGAGAGTTTTAGAGAGAAATAGTGCAGAATGAACCATAGAATATGAAGGAAAGAGAATATTACAAAATCACTATTTAGAGGAAGAGCAGAGCAAAACATCAGAGGCCAAGAGTCACATTTTGTCCTTTCTATTTATATATTTCCATCTTACAGGGAAAAATGACTTTAGGTAGCAAAGAGCAGAAGAAATCTAAGTATAAACCTAAAGAGATCCACAGTAAAGACTTTGAAAAACTCTGGGCCAATTACTCAAGCAGACAGGAAGCAGACTTCACTGAATGTCACTGAATGTAGTGCTAACTTTCGACAGCATACACAAATAGTTTGGGGACTATGAATCCAGGTTCTGACATTATCAGAAGGGTGATAGAATGAATAAAATCAGTAAATTTTCAATCAAAAGTATCACTGCTAATTTTCGTTTTAGGATGAAAAATATAAAACAGGTAATTTCTATGCTGTGTCTTCTGAGCATAGAAATTCTATTCCTAAGGCTACTGCTGATCGTGAAGCTTCCACCTCTACTGCTGACAGCCTGGATGCTGCCGAGCCTGACCCGACAAATTCTACAAATGCTACTGACTGTCTGGCTGCTCTTGAGCATGAGCTGACTAATTCCAACAACACTGCTGACTGTCTGGCTGACCTTGAGCCTGATCCGACTATTTCTACCAATGCCGCTGACTTTCAGGCTGCTGTTGCACCAGAGCCAACTATGTCCACCCACCCTGCTGACTGTCTGCCTGATGTGGAAACAGAGCCAACTATGTCCACCCACCCTGCTGACACTCTGGCTGCTCTTGAGCCTGAGCTGACTAATTTCAACAACACTGCTGACTGTCTGGCTGACCTTGAGCCTGAGCCAAACATGTCCACCCACCCTGCTGACTGTCTGCCTGATGTGGAACCAGAGCCAACTATGTCCAATCAACCTGCTGACACTCTGGCTGCTCTTGAGCCTGAACTGACTAATTCCAACAACACTGCTGACTGTCTGGCTGACCTTGAGCCTGATCCGACGATTTCTACCAATGCCGCTGACTTTCAGGCTGCTGTTGCACCAGAGCCTGCTATGTCCACCAACCCTGCTGACAGTATGGCAGCTGTTGAGCCTGAGCCGACTATGTCCACCCACCCTGCTGACATTCTGACTGCTGATGAGCCTGAACATAATAATTCTACCAAAGCTGCTGACTGTCTGGCTGACCTTGAGCCTGAGCCAAACATGTCCACCCACCCTGCTGACAGTCTGCCTGATGTGGAACCAGAGCCAAATATGTCCACCCACCCTGCTGACACTCTGGCTGCTCTTGAGCCTGAGCTGACCAATTTCAACAACACTGCTGACTGTCTGGCTGACCTTGAGCCTGATCCGACTATTTCTACCAATGCCGCTGACTTTCAGGCTGCTGTTGCACCAGAGCCAACTATGTCCACCCACCCTGCTGACTGTCTGCCTGATATGGAACCAGAGCCAACTATGTCCACCCACCCTGCTGACACTCTGGCTGCTCTTGAGTCTGAGCTGACTAATTCCAACAACACTGCTGACTGTCTGGCTGACCTTGAGCCTGATCCGACTATTTCTACCAATGCCGCTGACTGTCGGGCTGCTGTTGCACCAGAGCCCGCTCTGTCCAACAACCCTGCTGACAGTATGGCAGCTGTTGAGCCTGAGCCGACTATGTCCACCCACCCTGCTGACATTCTGACTGCTGACGAGCCTGCACATAATACTTCTACCAAAGCTGCTGACTGTCTGGCTGACCTTGAGCCTGAGCCAAACATGTCCACCCACCCTGCTGACAGTCTGCCTGATGTGGAACCAGAGCCAACTATGTCTAATCACCCTGCTGACACACTGGCTGCTCTTAAGCCTGAGTCGACTAAATCCTCCAAAGCTGCTGACTGTCTGGCCTATGTTGAGCCAGAGCCAGCTATGTCCACCCACCATGCCAACAGTCTGGCTGCTCTTGAGCATGAGCTGTCTCATGCCAACAAAGATGCTGACTGTCTGGCTTCTCTCAAGGCTGAGCTGATTAATTCCACCAATGCTACTGATTGTCTGGCTTCTGTTGGGACTGAGACAACCATGTCCACCCAGCCTACTGACAATTTGGCAGCTGTTGAGCCTGAACATAATAATTCCACCAATACTGCTGACGGTAAGGACTCTGTTGAACAAGAGCCAGCTAAGCCCACCCACCATGCCGACAGTCTGGCTGCTCTTGAGCATGAGCTGACTAATTCCAACAACACTGCTGACTGTCTGGCTTCTCAGAAGGCTCAGTCAATTGATTCTACCAATGCTACTGATTGTTTGGCTTCTGTTGGGACTGAGACAACTATGTCCACCCACCCTGCTGACAATATGGCTACTGATGAGCTTGAGCCTACACATTCCACCAATGCTGCTTACTTTCTGGCCGCTCTTGAGCCCCAGTCGACTAATTCCTCCAATGCTGCTGATATTCTGGCTTCTGTTGGGTCTGAGACAACCATGTCTACCCACCTTGCTGATATTCCTATTGCTCATGAGCCTGACTATAATGATTCTACCAATGCTGCTGACAGTCTGGACTCCGTTGAGCCAGAGCCAGCTATGTCCACCCACCGTGCCGACAGTCTGGCTGCTCTTGAGCATGAGCTGTCTCATGCCAACAAAGCTGCTGACTGTCTGGCTTCTCTCAAGGCTGAGCCAACCATGTCCACCCAGCCTGCTGACAGTTCGGCAGCTGTTGAGCCTGAGCCTACAATTTCCATCAGAGCTGCTGATTGTCTGGCTAATGTTATGCCTGAGCTAACTATGTCAACCCACCCTGTTGGCTGTCTGGACTCTGTTCAGCTTGAGTCATCTATGTCCACACACCCAGCTGATAATATGGCTACTGATGAGCTTGAGACTACAAATTCGACGAACGCTGCTTACTGTCTGGCTGCTCTTGAGCCTGAGTCGACTAAATCCTCCAATGCTGCTGACTGTCTGGCCTATGTTGAGCCAGAGCCAGGTATGTCCACCCACCGTGCCGACAGTCTGGCTGCTCTTGAGCATGAGCTGTCTCATGCCAACAAAGATGCTGACTGTCTGGCTTCTCTGAAGACTGAGCTGATTAATTCCACCAATGCTACTGATTGTCTGGCTTCTGTTGGGACTGAGACAACCATGTCCACCCAGCCTACTGACAATTTGGCAGCTGTTGAGCCTGAATATAATTCCACCAATACTGCTGACGGTAAGGACTCTGTTGAACAAGAGCCAGCTAAGCCCACCTACCGTGCCGACAGTCTGGCTGCTCTTGAGCATGAGCTGACTAATTCCAACAACACTGCTGACTGTCTGGCTTCTCAGAAGGCTGAGTCAATTGATTCTACCAATGCTACTGATTGTTTGGCTTCTGTTGGGACTGAAACAACTATGTCCACCCACCCTGCTGACAATATGGCTACTGATGAGCTTGAGCCTACACATTCCACCAATGCTGCTTACTTTCTGGCCGCTCTTGAGCCCCAGTCGACTAATTCCTCCAATGCTGCTGATATTCTGGCTTCTGTTGGGTCTGAGACAACCATGTCTACCCACCTTGCTGATATTCCTATTGCTCATGAGCCTGACTATAATGATTCTACCAATGCTGCTGACAGTCTGGACTCCGTTGAGCCAGAGCCAGCTATGTCCACCCACCGTGCCGACAGTCTGGCTGCTCTTGAGCATGAGCTGTCTCATGCCAACAAAGCTGCTGACTGTCTGGCTTCTCTCAAGGCTGAGCCAACCATGTCCACCCAGCCTGCTGACAGTTCGGCAGCTGTTGAGTCTGAGCCTACAATTTCCACCAGAGCTGCTGATTGTCTGGCTACTGTTCTGCCAGAGCTAACTAGGACAAACCACCCTGCTGACTGTCTGGACTCTGTTCAGCCTGAGTCATCTATGTCCACACACCCTGCTGATAATATGGCTACTGATGAGCTTGAGACTACAAATTCGACGAACGCTGCTTACTGTCTGGCTGCTCTTGAGCCTGAGTCGACTAAATCCTCCAATTCTGCTGACTGTCTGGCCTATGTTGAGCCAGAGCCAGCTATGTCCACCCACCGTGCCGACAGTCTGGCTGCTCTTGAGCATGAGCTGTCTCATGTCAACAAAGATGCTGACTGTCTGGCTTCTCTCAAGGCTGAGCTGATTAATTCCATCAATGCTACTGATTCTCTGGCTTCTGTTGGGACTGAGACAACTATGTCCACCCACCCTGCTGACAATATGGCTACTGATGAGCTTGAGCCTACACATTCCACCAATGCTGCTTACTGTCTGGCTGCTCTTGAGCCTGAGTCGACTAAATCCTCCAGTGCTGCTGACTGCCTGGCCTATGTTGAGCCAGAGCCAGCTATGTCCACCCACCGTGCCGACAGTCTGGCTGCTCTTGAGCATGAGCTGTCTCATGCCAATAAAGATGCTGGCTGTCTGGCTTCTCTCAAGGCTGAGCTGATTAATTCCACCAATGCTACTGATTGTCTGGCTTCTGTTGGGACTGAGACAACCATGTCCACCCAGCCTGCTGACAGTTTGGCAGCTGTTGAGCCTGAACATAATAATTCTACCAATGCTGCTGACGGTCTGGACTCTATTGAACAAGAGCCAGCTATGCCCACCCACCGTTCCGACAGTCTGGCTGCTCTTGAGCATGAGCTGTCTCATGCCAATAAAGCTGCTGACTGTCTGGCTTCTCTCAAGGCTGAGCCAACCATGTCCACCCAGCCTGCTGACACTTTGGCATCTGTTGAGCCTGAGCCTACTTTTTCCACCAAAGCTGCTGATTGTCTGGCTACTGTTCAGCCTGAGCTAACTAGGTCAAAGCACCCTGCTGACTGTCTGGATTCTGTTCAGCCTGAGTCATCTATGTCCCCACACCCTGCTGACAGTTTGGTAGCTATTGAGCCTGAACTGACTAATTCCACCAAAGCTGCTGACTTTCTGGGTGCTGTTGATCCCAAGTCAACCAAATCCACCCACCCTGCTGACAGTATGGCAGTTGATGAGCCTGAGCTGCCTAATTCCAACATTGCTTCTGACTGGCTGGACGACCTTGAGCCTGATACGACTATTTCTACCAATGCCGCTGACTGTCAGGCTGCTGTTGGGTCTGAGACAACCCTGTCCACCCAGCCTGCTGACAGTTTGGCAGCTGTTGAGCCTGAGCCGACTAATTCCACCAAAGCTGCTGACTGTCTGGACTCTGCTGAGCCAGAGCCAACTATGTCCACCCACCATGCTGACATTCTGACTGCTGTTGAGCCTGAACATACTAATTGCTCCAGTACTGCTGACTGTCTGCCTGCTGTTCAGCCTGAGTCCAGTATGTCCACCCACCCTGCTGACAGTATGGCTGCTATTGATGCTGAGCCTACAGATCCTGCCATTGTTGCTGACTGTCTGGCTTCTCTTGAACCTCGGCTGTCTGTTACATGTGCTGCTGACAGTAGTGTGTTAGTTGAGAGTCATGACTCAGGACCAGCTAGTCACATTGGATTGGATTATGTAGTTGATTTACCTCTTTACAAGGAGAGTACAAGGTACAAACCCCATGCTGACCCAGAGCCCACTCCTGGTTCCTGCACTTGTTATTCCCTTGACTCCATTCAAATGACTAACCTGACTCTTTTGATATCCCTTAGTGAAGAAGAAATATTTGATTCTGCTACTTCAGATGAGGAATCTTCTTTTACTCCTGACGTAGAAGAAGGTCTGCCTGCTACTCAGGGTGCTGAGGATATTTTTCATGCTTCCGCACGAGCTGAACCAATAAACCACAGCTTGAACCTTCTCAGGGAGAGTGGATATCTTCGGGCAACAGAGATACCACGCATACCTTTTTTGCTCTTCATATGGCTTATATCCTCACTCTTATCCATCATAACATGGATGAAAATCCAAATTCAACAAGCATGGCATGAAGAAAATGGCCAAGGAGCTCCCACTAAGAAGAGAGTCGGACCAGGTAAGTTAAACTAAAATAGTAGCTTAAAATAGATTAAGATTGTTTTACTAGAAACCTAGGTCTCTTTTGTTAATAAATTTCATACTTCTATAGGGCTATTTACACATAACCTAGAACCTGAAAAATTTATTTTTTCTCAATTTATAGAAAATAATTTTCATAATGTAACAAATCAAGTTTAGAGAAATACAACTGACCAGGTAATATTTTTTCCTACTTGGATGTTTCCTATTCTAGAATGAGGAGATTATTGTCACTTCCAGTGAAAACATGTGTTTCCTGAATGACTAAGCCGGGAAAACTTCCTGTTAAATGTTATTGTCTATTTATCGCTGTCATTCTGAACTCTGACTTCCGAAGTTAGCATAGCCTTTGACCGCAACATTCCAAAAGAAGCAACTTCTGAGATTAAAAATAACAAGAGAAGCATCCACCTTCTCACTGTTTCTCTCTACATTGATCCAGATGATAATGACACTGATGTTGTTGATGCTGGGCATGACAATATCACCAGTGATGTGCCTGATGATACTGTTAATAATTCTTTTTCTTCTAGTGGCTGCGGCTCCTGATCCCTAGACCCTTGATGCTCCTCCAGGATCGATTGGAATATCAAAACACAGTCTGTGTGGGAGAATTGATCATATATATAAATTTTAAAATAAAATGTTCAGTCTGATTGTAGACTGAAGTAAAAATTGATTGTTTCATTGGAGTCTCAGTTGTGCCATGTGATGCTTCCTGGAAACTTTTTTCAATTATTTTCAATTTTAATATTTACTTATTTACTTTACATCCTGCTCACTGCCCCCTCCCTGTCAGCCTCTCCCATAATTGTTCCCTTGTGCCCCACTCTCCTTCTCCTCTCAGTGGGTAGGGGCCATTTGGTTATCTTCCCACCCTGGAACATGAAGTCTCTGTGAGACTAATTCCTTCCTCTCCCACTGAGTCCAGAGGACACAATCTAGCTAGAAGAACCTATTCTGCATAAAGGCAACATCCTTTAGGATAACCCATGCTGTAATTGTTTGGGACTCACACAAAGATCAAGCTGCACATCTCCTACCTATGTGTGTGGAGGCTTAGGACCAGCCTCTGTATGTTCTTTGGTTGGTGGTTCAGTCTCTAAGAGCCCTAAGAGTCCAGGTCAGTTGATTTGGTTAGTCTTCCTGTGGCGTTCTTATCGTCTGAGGGACTGCAATCCTTCCACTTATTTTTCCATGACAGTCTTCAAGATCCATCCAATTTTAGCTGGGAGTGTTCATCTAAGTCAGCTTCTGGGTGAACCCTCTCATGGGACAGCCTATGCTAGACTCTGTCTGCAAGCATAACAGGGTATCATTAATAGTGTCAGGGACTGTTGCTTGACAATGCAATGGGTTTCAAGTTGGGTAGGCTGGTGGTTGGCTTTTCCCTCAGTCTCTCCTCCAGCCCTGTTCCTTCATTGACTGTAGACAGGAAAAAATTGGATTTAAAGTTTTGTGGTTGGGTTGATGTTCGAATTGCTCCAGTGGGCTTCCTGCGTAGCTAGAAGAGCCAGTCACCCCAGGCTCTGTATCCCCAAGGCTATGATTCACAACCTCCACTGATTCTTGTGTGCCTCCCCTATCCCATTCTCTGTCTCTCTCTCTGAGGTTGTACCCTCAACACCCTTACAAGTTACAGATCTCCATTCATTATCATGGTTCCCTCCTCCTTCCCACACTGAACCCTGCCTGACCCTATCCCTTTCTATCTCCTTTCTTAATCAGCTCCTTTCATCCATCCATATGCCTTCCATGACCATTCTATATTCTCAAATATCCTTTCTTGTGCCCTTCTTTTTCTACCTTCTTGGGTCTGTAGAGTCTATCATGGGCATCCTGTATTTTATGGGCTGCCTCCTGAGAGGGAGGGGTCATGCTTACCTTCCTTTTCACTGAGCCCCACTGGATTGCATTCCTATTTAGGGCTCCTAGGCATAAGAGGCCTGTATAACTAAAGAGAGCCAATCCTAGGCCTTCTATAAGAAAACAAAATCATTGAATTAAGTCATAAATACTTTTCCAATGTTTCTTTTAGAGCCCATCTATTGAGCACTTTAACATGTTTAAGTTAAAGAAATTACATTTTGTTTTCTTTTTATATCATTAAATTGATTAGATTTATATGTAGGAGATTTTGCTGCTGTGCATTTTCTATGCAGTATGTGTGATAGAATTCAGTACTGGTTCCCCTGGAATTGGAGTTACAGATAGTTGTGAGTGACCAGCAATGTGCTAGCAATTAAAACTGAGAGCTCTACAATCAAAACTAGAACTCTTAACAGCCCATCCATCTCTAAAGGTATATATATATATATATATATATATATATATATATATATATATATATATATATATATATATATATCAACATGGTAAATTTTATCATAAAATCTTATGAAATTTCAATACATTGTCTAGTTTACGTAAAAAAAAATTCACTAAGAACATTTTACTCCAATATGACCTGTGTTTGCAGATGGGTCAAAGACATTTTGAATTGGATCTATGACCCTGAACCCCAGTACTCACATTGTGTACATGTGTACATCTTGTTTGTGCATTGATCCACATATGAAAGATAGAGACTGATGTTGTCTTTCTCTCACTTTACCCCCCACACGTGGATTACTGTGTTTGGGCCAAAGGACAATGCCACTTGACAGTTCTGTTCTGCTATACTGTGGGTTCTAGGGACTGAATACAGACCATCAACCCTCATTTTCGTTCCACCCCTGGTCCCTCCATTTTGGAGACTGTTCACTCACTCAAATCCCTAGTGTGTTTGATTTTCTGTCTTGGAGCAAAATTATCTTCATACTTGCAGGAAAGTAAGCTTTGGGGATCCCATTATACCCACATCTGCAATGAGGTTTTCAGGACAAGTGTTTTGCCAATTGAGTTTTACCAAGCACCCCAGTCTCTATCCCTTATTTCCTATTTTTAGGCTGTACTAGCTTAGGAAGGAGAACCAGTAGCACAGTAGTAGACATTCCATTGTCCACATGCTTCTTGATCATCTTGTAGTTCTAAAGGCTTAATTAATTAGTCTTTAAGCTGCAGTTTCATATAAATAATAAATTATGCATTCTAATTCCAAAATATTCCTCTGTTTATTGAACATATTCTTTAAATACTCCGACTTGATGAACTGGAGTTTTTCTTTCTGTCAGTCCATTTACTCCCCACATGTAACTTCCCACATGTATTGTGTAGAATCCCCATTCTACTATTTCTCAAGATTGTCCCATTCTTACACCTTTTTGTTTCTTTAGCCAGTCAAGATCCTTACAGTTCATAAATTTAAATATTATGAAATGAACCCTGGTCTTTGGGACCCTCATTTCATTTTGCTTAAACCATTTTGAATCTAAAATCCAGGAGCTGGGGTGCCATTGTTTCTCACCTCATAGTGATATTTACCAATTTTGGTGTAAGTCCAGGCACACACTGACCATTTTACCATAAAGCGTGAAGTCCTGCTTTGCTACCTTTTAGTCCCTGTGTTACCATTGATACTGTATCTATTACCTAAGAAGCATGTTGTGATCCTGATGGAAGCAAATACAGAAACATTACTCCTGGGCATAAAAAATGAAATTTGGAAATGAAAAAAAAATCAAAGTACTAGTGACTGGGGGTTTCCTTGTTCATTTGTTGGTAAGAATTTACATAGATACACGTGGTCTGAAAACTTCATCCATAGGTCATGTCTACATTGTGTCAATCATCCAGCCTAAGACCCACAGCCTGTCACTCATCCACAAGACACACAGCTTATCAAAAAATCTGTCCGCAAACCCTCCATAGTCTGTCAATTATCCATAGGGAAATCCCACAGCCTGGCAATCATCCATAAGAATTGCCTAAGTCCTGTCAATCATCCACTGGAAACCTCCTTGTCCTGTCAGTCATCTACAAGCAACTCTCAACTCTCTGTCATCCAGAAGAAATTTTCACAGCCTGTCAATCACGCATAAAAAATGGCCATAGTCTGTTAATCATCCACAGGTCATGTCCACAAGCTTACATACAAACCTTACATGGAGATCTGTAACTTGTAAGGGTGTTGAGTGAGGGTATAACCTCAGAGAGAGAGACAGAGAATGGGATAGGGGAGGCACACAAGAATCAGTGGAGGTTGTGAATCATAGCCTTGGGGATACAGAGCCTGGGGTGACTGGCTCTTCTAGCTACACAGCAAGCCCACTAGAGCAATTCGAACATCGACCCAACCACAAAACTTTACATCCAATTTTTTTCCTGTCTACAGTCAATGAAGGAACAGGGCTGGAGTGTAGAGGGCCGCAATAACATTCGCCACCACAAGATGGCGCTGGCCTCCGCCGCGCCAGCCGTCTTCCTTTCAGGAAGTTAACTGTGTGTGCATGTGCAAGAGTGCCTTCGTGCCAGGTCTTTGCCCACTCCGGGGCGTGCCTAATGAGATCTTGGGTAAGCGACCAATCAGGTGTGGATGTGCCGCGCTAGGGTGTATATAAGCCGCGCCCTGCCGGCGTCCCGGGCCTCTCCTTAAGATTCAAAAAATGTTTAGCTGCAGTAAGGATTCGTGTGTTCCCATGTATTCTTGCTGGCGAGGTCACGCGGGACACTGGAGGAGAGACTGAGGGAAAAGCCAACCACTAGCCTACCCAACTTGAAACCCATCACATTGTCAAGCAACAGTCCCTGACACTATTAATGATATCCTGTTATGCTTGCAGACAGAGTCTAGCATAGGCTGTCCCATGAGAGGGTTCACCCAGAAGCTGACTTAGATGAACACTCCCAGCTAAAATTGGATGGATCTTGAAGACTGTCATGGAAAAATAAGTGGAAGGATTGCAGTCCCTCAGACGATAAGAACGCCACAGGAAGACTAACCAAATCAACTGACCTGGACTCTTAGGGCTCTTAGAGACTGAACCACCAACCAAAGAACATACAGAGGCTGGTCCTAAGCCTCCACACACATAGGTAGGAGATGTGCAGCTTGATCTTTGTGTGAGTCCCAAACAATTACAGCATGGGTTATCCTAAAGGATGTTGCCTGTATGCAGAATAGGTTTTTTTTTTTTTTTTTTATTAACTTGAGTATTTCTTATATACGTTTCGAGTGTTATTCCCTTTCCTGGTATCCGGGCAAACATCCCCCTCCCCCCTCCCCTTCCTTATGGGTGTTCCCCTCCCAACCTTCCCCCCATTGCCGCCCTCCCCCCACCAGTCTAGTTCACTGGGGGTTCAGTCTTAGCAGGACCCAGGGCTTCCCCTTCCACTGGTGCTCTTACTAGGATATTCATTGCTACCTCTCCCTTCCCTACAATCTTAGTGTTGTTCTTGATGGTGACAATTACTTAAGTATGAATATTAAAATGATATTAAATGATTTGAAAAACTCAGAGACAAATATTTAGAAAGCTTATGACACAGGAAATACGGAGACTGTTCCAACACAACAAAAGAACAGCAGTACCAGGATTACTACATAGTTCAGTAGTTCAGTTCGTGAGTCCTGAACCAAGACAAAGAATAAGCTAGATCAGCTGTTGGTCCACTTCAGTATTTTTTATTTTGACACAGTTTGCCACTGAATTAAAGGTCATGTGTGTCATTGGCAAATGTTCTACCATGAATAAACACCCCCAGTCCCTGAGTCTGAAATTTTATAATTTCTAACTCTAAAAATGACAGCATAAGCCACATGTTTAGAATTATACATACATAATCACAGGTAATAAATAGTGTTTCCTAATGATCTGTTTGAGTTTTGAAATGTCCAAAGCTGCAGAAAACTACCTTTTGCTAGGAGGTTTTCTGTCAACTTTCATCCTGTAATGAACCAGCAATGTTCTTGATACTGCAGTCCAAGACATTTTTGTGTCATATTTCAGATGGAGCTTTCAATGTGGATATATAAATAGTTCATTTCCTTCCACATATTCTGGTATTGTAGAATTATAAATCTTGTCCTAGACTTTGTTAATGTTTAGCTCTACAAAATGATCTTACAAAGCTATATTCCTTTCCATATGAAATAAAATTGTTTATGCTGAAATTCCCTGTTTAGTACACATGTTTACCTATTGTTTATGTTGAGCCATTATTTCCAGACAACAGATCTGTGCTTTAAGGTGAGCCTTTCTAGAGAGAGCTCACTCTCATTTCAAAACTTTAATGCTCTTTGAAATATTTAATTTTATTTTTTCTTATTCACTTTACATCAAACTCACTGACCCTGTCTCAGTCTCCCTATTATACAGTCCTTTCCGGTTCCCTTTCCCCTTCACCTCTGAGCAGTCATGGATCCCCTATATATCCCCACACCCAGGCACTTCAAGTCTCTGCAAGGGTAGACACTTCCTCTCTCTCCAAGGTCAGACAAGGCAGCTCAGCTAGAAGGAGGTATCCCATGTATAAGGAACAGCTTTTTGATAGGCCCCATCCCAGTTGACTGGGACCCATATGAAAACCTAGCTGCTCTTCTGCTACATATGAGTGGGAAGGTGTGAGTCCAGCCCGTGTATTTTCTGTGGTTGGTGGTTCAGTCTCTGAGAGCCCCAGGTGTCCAGGTTATTTCACTCTGTTGTTTGTCCTCTGGAGTTCTTATCTCCTTGCAGACCTGGAATCTTTCCTCCTAGTGTTCCCTAAGAGTCTACTGCCATACATCCCTGAGCAAGGCAAATCTTGTCATTAGAGTTTTTAAGTGGGAGGAAGGGAGGGAGGGAGGAAGGGAGGGAGGAAGGGAAGGAAAGAGGGAAAGATTTTGTGTATGCTTTCTCGAGCCTTTTAGTTTGTGCTCTATTTAAAACTTAACCATGCCTCATGTTTTCTCTTGTGAAATTCGGGAGGATACCAGTCAATAATCATAATCATTTGCTGAAAAATGAATTAAAGATTATTTGCCTAGACCTGTAGTTCCATGAATTACATCCCAGACTGTGGGAGGTAGGAGACACATAGACCTTTGTGAGTTAAGTCCAACATGGTCTATGGGGTGGGTTTCAGACCAGCATGGCTACATAGTGAGATCCGGTTTCAAAAAAGAATATTTGTAAACATCTAAACTAAGACACAGGGGACTCAAATATAAAGGGCTTCAAATGCTCGCTAAATGTTTTTCTTATGAATAGTATGATAACCATACTTTAAAATCTATGCCACAGTGCAAGAAAACCAGCACATAAAAAAGAAGTGAAGCATGTAAGATTTTTGGAAGGTAAGATTTTTTTATATCATATATAAATTTACTATATTGTAGCTGGTCTTATTCACCCTAGATAAAATAGTGCAGACATTTTAGCTCCTCTCCTACTGTGACCACACAAGGCAGCCCAGCTAGCAGAAAGGAAACCAAATGCAGGCAACAAAATGTGAACCTGCCCTCACTTCAGTAAACCAGGAGTCCACATGAAGAGCACGTGAAGCTGCATGTCTGCTACCTGTGAATATGGGGTCTATGTGCAGCCCTGACGTGCTCTTTGATCGGTGGTTCAGTCCCTGTAAGCCCTGATGGGCCCCCGTTGGTTAATCTGTAGGTTTTCTTGTTGTGTTTCTGAACCTTCAATGGCACTGTCCTCCTTTGAATTCAATATCCTTCACCCAACTCTTTCACAAGACGCCCCAATCTCCACCTGATATTTATTTGGCTGTGGGTGTGCACATCTGTTTCTATCCAGGGCTTGATGAAGACTCTCAGAAGAATTATCCAAGGTTTCTGTCTGCAAGCATAGCAAAATATCATTAATGGAGTCAAAGATTGGCTCTCTTCCACAGGGTGGGTCTCAAGTTGGTCCAGTTATTGGTTTGGTATCTCCTTAATGTCCGTTCCATTTTAACCTGCCTATCTTGCTGGTAGGATAAATTTTGGGTTGATGTTTTTCTGAGTTCTTTGGTGTTCTCCTTCTTCTCCTGGAAGTCTCCCCTGTGTACAGAAGATGACCACTGAAAGCTGCATATCACCTGCTGCTAGTAGGCTCAGCGAGTCTCAGCTCCATAGATAGACTGCTAAGAGCCCCCATGGTTCCTGGTCTTTGTTTCATGACAGAGATGCCTCTCCACTGGTATCTTCTGTCCCAGCTCCCACACCACACCTGCTCTGCACCTTAGTTCCCCTTCCCATCTCCCACAAATTTCCCTCCCTCAATTGAATCCTGATATCTATTTCATTTTCTCTCCTGAGTGAGATTCACGCATCTTCACTTGGGCCCTCATTACTTAGCTTCTTTAGGTCTGTGCACTGTGGCCTGGTTATTCTGTAATTTATGGCTGCTAAGGTCCTCACCTTTAAGTGAGTACATACTATGCCTGTCCTTCTCGGTTTCAGTTACCTCATCCATTATGATGTTTGCCAATCCCATCCATTCTTAATTTTTAGAAAAAAAACTGTCAAGTTCCTTTTCAAAGGGGGTTGTAAATGTGTCCTCCCACCAACAATGGAGGAGTGTTTCCTTTGCTCAATATCCTTGCCAGCATGTGCTGTCACTTGTGTTTTCTATTTTAGCCATTCTGACTGGGGTAGGATGGAATCTAAGAGTTCTTTTTATTTGCATTCAGTGATGACTGAAGACTGAACATTTACTATTTCTCTGCCTCCTGAGATTCCTCTGTTGAGAATTCTCCATCTACCACTTTACCTCATTTTCCAATTGGTTTATTGGTGTCTAACTCCTTGGTTTTTATATATAATTTGACCATTATTTCTCTTTCAAGTGCAGGACTGGTGAAGATCTTTTCCCAATGCGTAGGCTTCTGTTTTGTCCTTTAATGGTTTCCTTTGCTTTACAGAAGGTTTTCAGTTTCATGAGTCCCCATTCATCAGTTGTTGGTCTTAGAGGCTGGGACATTGGTGTTCTGTTTAGGAAATTGTCTACTGTACTAATGTTCCAAGGATATTAATGTTTCTGCTTCAATGCTGAGGTCTTTCATCCATGTGAACTTGAGTTTTGTGCAGGGTGATAAATACTCATCTATTTGCATTCTTCTTCATGCAGACATCCAGTTACACCTGCATCATTTGTTGAAGATACTTTCATTTTTTTCCCCCATTGTATGGTTTTGCCTTCTTTGTCATAATCATGTGTTGGTAGATATGTGTGTCTTTTCTTTGATTTGATTCCGCCGATCAACTTTTTGTTTCTGTACTAATACTATACAACTTTTGTTATGATTGCTTTGTGATATGTCTTGAGATCAGGGATGGTGATACCTCCAAGAATTATTTTATTATTCAAGATCTATATCTATATCGATATCTAACTCTATCTATCTATCTATCTATCTATCTATCTATCTATCTATCTATCTATGTCTTAGCGATCTTGGGTTTTTTTTTTTTTTGAAAGAATTGCTCTTTCAAGGTCTGTAAATAACTGTCTTGCAATTTTGATGGGAAGTGCAGTGAATGTGATGATGCTTTTTATAAGATGGCCATTTTCACCTTGTTAATCCTATCCATCTGTAGCATAGGAGACCTTTCCATCTTCAGATGTCCTGTTAATTCCTTTTTCAGAGACATAATGTTTTTGACAGACAGGACTTTAAGTAGCTTGATTAGAGTTGTATTGGGCTATTTAATATTCCCTGTGGTTACTGTGAAGGGTTTTGCTTGACTAAATTTTTTCTTATCCCTTTTAACTATTGTATGAGGGAGGGCTGCTGGTTTTCGGAGTTAATCTTGTATCCAGACACTTTTCTGTAAGGGTTTATCACCTTTGGTGTAGGTGTACTTTGGTAGATTTTGCGAGGTCTCCTTTGTATGTGGGCAGCTTTGCTTACTCTCTGGTTTTAAGTTTCTCTGCATTTAAGTTGTTATTGTCTATTGGCTGGTTCAGGTATGCAAATTTGATCACTGAGGTCTCTAAGACTTTTAACATGAAGGGGTGTTTGTTTTTATATGGCTTTATCAGCATCTAATGTGATGATCAAGTAAAATTTTTCCATAACCCCACCCCTACCAGCTGCAGCTATCCATTCATTTTCATGGCTGTCAAGCCATCTCCTCTGTATCTCCCCAGACCCGATCCTGAAACACTCAATTGTCCCAAATTTACCCACTCCCACCTAGGTTCTTCCTTCCTCTGCCTCCTCTGACTATTTTACAGTATGTTCTAAGTTAGATTCAAAATCCTCTCTTGGTTCTTTCTTGCTCATCTTCTTTTGGTCCTGAGTATAGTAGTGATATCCTGTACTTTATTGCTAATATCCACTTAGAAGTGAGTATACACCATCCATGTCTTTTGGGTCTGGGTTATGTCACTCAGGAAGATACTCTCAAGTTCTATTCATTCACCAGCAAAATTCATTATCTTTGTCCTTAGTAGGTGAATGGTATCCCACATTGTCTTTTTTCATTTTAAAAATTTATTTTTTTAAGATTTATTTTATTTATATGAGTACACTGTAGCTGTCTTCAGACACACAGAAGAGGGCATCGGATCCCATTTCAGATGGTTATGAGCCACAATGTGGTTGCTGGGAATTGAACTCAGGACCTCTGGAAGAGCAGACAGTGCTCTTAACTGCTGAGCCAACTCTCCAGCCCATAGCAGCCTTATTTATAAGAGCCAGAAGCTGGAAAGAACCCAGATGCCCTTCAACAGAGGAATGGATACAGAAAATGTGGTACATCTACACAATGGAATATTACTTACCTATCAAAAACAATGCCTTTATGAAATTCATAGGCAAATGGTTGGAACTGGAAAATATCATCCTGAGTAAGGTAACCCAATCACAGAAAAACACACATGGTATGCACTCATTGATAAGTGGCTATTAACCCAAATGCTTGAATTACCCTAGATGCCTAGAACACATGAAACTCAAGACGGATGATCAAAATGTGAATGCTTCACTCCTTCTTTAAAAGGGGAACAAGAATACCCTTGGCAGGGAATAGAGAGGCAAAGATTAAAAGAGAGACAGAAGGAACACCCATTCAGAGCCTGCCCCACATGTGGCCCATACATATACAGCCACCCAATTAAACAAGAGGGATGAAGCAAAGAAGTGCAGGCCGACAGGCGCTGGATGTAGATCTCTCCTGAGAGACACAGCCAGAATACAGCAAATACAGAGGCGAATGCCAGCAGCAAAGCACTGAACTGAGAATAGGACCCCCATTGAAGGAATCAGAGAAAGAACTGGAAGAGCTTGAAGGTGCTCGAGACCCCATATGAACAACAATGCCAAGCAACCAGAGCTTCCAGGGACTAAGCCACTACCTAAAGACTATACATGGACTGACCCTGGACTCTGACCTCATGGGTAGCATTGAATATCCTAGTAAGATCACCAGTGTAAGGGGAAGCCCTGGGTTCTGCTAAGACTGAACTCCCAGTAAACGTGATTGTTGGGGGGAGGGCGGCAATGGGGGGAGGATGGTGAGGGGAACACCCATAAAGAAGGGGAGGAGGAGGGGTTAGGGGGATGTCGGCCCGGATACCGGGAAAGGGAATAACATTCGAAATGTAAGTAAGAAATACTCAAGTTAATAAAAAAAAAAAGTATGTGTACATGTGACCTATGAAGCCAGAAGTAGTCATTCTCATAGAGTTGGAGTAAGAGTTTTAGAGACGGGACTGAGAACTGAACTGTAGTCCTCTGGAAGAGCACCATGTGTGCTTAAATGCTGACCCATATCTCAGGTCTATAAATTATTATTCTTAACTTAATATAATTTTTCTTTACTTATTCACTTTAAATTCAGCTCATCGATTGTCTCCTGGTCACTCCTTTTACACAATCCTTCCTCCATCTCCCACTCCTTCTCCCCTGAGTGGGTAGGAGACTTGCACTTGACGTGTCTGCAAGGCTAGGTGCTTCCTTTCCCATTGAGTCCCGACGAATCAGCCGAGTTAGAACAACATATCCCAAGGATATGCAATAGCTTTTGGGATAGCCCTCGCTCCAGTTCTTTGGACCCACATGATGACCAAGCTGCATGTCTGCTATGTAGGTCGGGGAGGCCTAGGCCCAGCCCACGTATGTACTTTGGTTGGTGGTCCCTAGCCTAAGAGCCTCAAGGGTCCTGGTTAGTTTACTCTGTTGGTTTTCCTGTGGAATTGCTATCCCATTTTGGGTACTCAGTACTTTCCTGTATTCTTCCACATAGATTCCCATGTTCCCTCCACTGTTTGGCTGTGGGTATCTGTATCTATGTGTCCAAGTGAGATGCTGGATGGAGCCTCTCAGATGACAGCTTGCTCATGCCTGCAAACATTAAAGAATATCATTAATAATGTCAGGGATTGGTACCTGCTCATGAGATTGGTCTCAATTTGGGCTGCTCTTGGTTGGCCATACTCTCAGTCTCTGCTCTAACCTTGGACTTGCAATATTTTTGGTAGACAAAATAAATTATGGGTGCCATATCCCCAAAGTGGTCAGTCACAGCTAAGGTCATCCCAGTTTTTTCTTGGGTGCCTCAATGATTCTAGGGCTCTGTCTCATCAGAGATGCCCCCTGCTCTTCACCCTTGTCAGTTGCAGATTTCCATTCATTTTCAGAACCTTCCACCCATCACTCCTCTTCCTTCCCCACACCTGATTCTGAACCCCTCCCTACCCCTCTGTATCTCTTCTCTATCCAGTTCACTCCCTCCGACTTCCTCTTAGGACTGCTTTGTACACTCATTTAAGTGAGATTCAGGCATCCTCACTTGTGCATTCCTTCTTGTGTAGCTTTTCTGAGTCTGTGGATAGTTCTATGGTACCTGCACTTTTTGGCCAATAACCATCTATAAGTGAGTACATACCACACATGTCCTGTGGGGACTCAGGATGATGTTCTCACGTTCCATTGCTTTGACTGTATAATTCATACTGCCCTTGTTCTTAATGGCTGCATAGTATGCCATCGTGTAGGTACACATCTTTTCCTTTATCCATTGTTCAGTAGAGGGACATCAAGGTTGTTTCCAGTTTCTGGTTGGTATGAGCAAAGCTACTAGAACATAGTTTAAGATGTGGTTCTTTGGTATCGTGTGACATCTTTCTGACTACACCCAGGAGAGTTATAGCTGGCCCTGGAGGTAGAACTATTCTCAGTTTTCTGAGAAACCACCCAATTGATATCCAGTTATTGTTGACACCCACCAGTGATGGAGTAGACTTCCCTTTGCTCCACATCCTGCCAGCATTTACTCTCACTTGAGTTTGTCACCTTGTTTTGTGATGGGTGTCAAATCACATGTCAGTGGGTTTGAGTAAGCAGCCCTTGGTTTTGTTCTCTGTATTGTTTGCCATGTTTCTATGTTTAATTTTCATACCATCTTCTCTTGAGCCTGTTTGCTTCTTTTTTTCAATATTTCAGATTTGATGTTTAGCTGCTTTTATGAAATCGCTCCATTTTATGAAGGGACATAGTGCTATGAACTTTCCTTTTGCACTGCTTTTATTATGTTCCCTAAGTTGGGATGTTTTGTGCCTTCATTTTCATTGAATTCTAGAAAGTCTTCGATTTCTTTTTGCACCAGTGGTCACCGAGCATAGCATTGTTCAGTTTCTATCAGATTGTATGCTTTCTGTTGTTTTCTTGTTGATGTAGTCCAGCTTTAGTCCATGGTGACCTTATTAGATGCAAGAGTTTTTTGGGGGGATTGTTGTTGGTTCTTTTTTTCCATTTTCTTTTATCTGTTGATGTAGATCTGTATCTATATATGTTCAATTTTGGAGAACATTCCATGAGATGCTGAGACGGTACATATTTTTTATTTGTGTGAAAGGTTCTGTAGATATCTGTTAGGTCCATTTGGTACATGCCATCTATGAGTTGCATAATTTTTCAGTTTAGTTTCTCTTTTGGTGACATGTCCTTTGGTCATAATAGTGATAATATGTGGTTGATGTCCCCTACTCTTAATTTGTGAGGTTTGAGGTGTGGTTTAAGCTTTAGCCAAATAAGTAAATGTTTCTTTTATGAAGCAGGATGCCCTTGCATCTCAGGCATTGTTCAGAATTGAGACATCATGTTGGTGTATTTTCCTTTGATTTGTATGCAGTGTCCTTTCCCATCTCTTTTGATTATTTCTGATCGAAGGTCTATTTTACCAGTTATTAGATTGACTGCTTCAGCTTGTGTCTTGGGTCCATTTGCTTTTCAGTCCTTTTGTTCAGCCCTTTATTTTGTGGTAGTTTTTATCTTTGTGGCTGAGTTCCGTTTCGATATGCAACAGAACGATAGATTCTGTTTATACATCTGCTCTCTTAGACCCTGTCTTTTTGTTTGGCAAGTGAATCTGTTCCTGTTCAGAGGTATTAATGACTAACGATTGCTTTTACTTATTATTTTGATGTTGCTTTGCATGTCTTTCTCTTCTATTGGTTTTGCTGTGTGATTATTAATTTCTTCTGTTTTGTTGAGTTCAGTTACTCTACTTGTCTTGGAGTTTTGCTTGTAGCATCCCTGGTAGGTATGGATTAGTAGAAAGATATAGTTTGTATTTGGTTTTGTCACAAAATATCTTTTTACTCCATGTATGTTGTTTGAAAATTTTGCTAAGTGTTGTAGTCTGGGCTGACAGTTGTAGTCTCTTAGGGTCTAGAAGACATCTCATTGGCTCTTCTGGCTTTTAATTCTCTGTTGAGAAGTTCGGTATATTTCTGATTGGTTTGCCTTTATATGTAATATGTTACTTGCCTCTTTCTCCTTGCCGCTTTTCAATTTTCTCTCTTTTTTGGTGGATTTACTGTTTTGGTTATTATGTAGCTGGAGGATTTTCTTTTCTGGCACAATAAAGTATTATTTGTACTTTAAGCTTCTTGTGTGTAGATAGGCATCTTTTTCTTGAAGTTTGGGATGTTTTCTTCTATGACGTTGTTGAGGATATTTTCTGTGCCTTTAATCTGGGAAACTTCTTCCATTCCTATTTTTCATAGATTTGGTCCTAATTTCACATCCTGCTTGTCAGGCTGTGTCTTTTTAGTGGGGAAGATGAGTTCACTTATATTGAGAGATATTAATAGCCAATGAGTGTTAATTCCTACCATTCTCGTTTTGTGAAGAGATTATTATGTGTTGGGAACACTAATCAATTTGGTGTTCTGTGAGGTTCTTTTATGTTCATAAGCATTCTTTCTCTACGTTGTATAAATTATCTTCTATGATTTTGCTGAACATATGTTCTCATCCTTGGAGCTCGTACTCTCCACTTTTGTTCATGGCTATTATTCTTAGTAGGAAATTTCACAGTGTCTCAGACTACCTGAACATTTTGGGTCAGTCATTTTTTTAGGTAACCTTTTCTTTGGATGATGTATTAATTTCTTAAAGTATATATTCTATGCCTGAGATCATCTCTTCCAATTCTTTTATTGTGTTGGCTGTGCTTCTGTTCTTGTTCTCTTTTGTAGATTTTCCATCTCCAAGGTTCCATCAGTTTGTTTCCTTTATTTCTTTTTTTATCATTTGCAGGTATTGACATGTTTTATTCATTTTTCACCTGTTTGATTATATTTTCCTGTACATTTTAAGGGATTTATTAATTTCTCCTTTAAATTCCTCTATCATATCAATAAGATTGGTTTCAAAGTAATTTCATTGTGCTTTGATTGTGTTAGGATATCCAGGTCTTGCTGTAGTAGGATATCTGGGCTCAGGATGTATCATGTTGATTTGGCTCTTGTTGAATGTATTCTCATGCTGGCCCTCAGCCAACTGTTTATCCCTGGGTGTTTTTCAGGTGCAGTGTCCTGAGGTGGGCTCTGGGTTTTTCTCTTTTTACGGGTGAAGTTGAGACATTGTCTCACTAAATTGTAGTTCTGTTTGTCTAAGGAATCACAGTGATCAATGTGTTTTTGCTTCCTCAGTGTTGGTATTCATGTTATGCACCACCAGACCCAATCTGTTATTCTTTCCAGAATCATTAGCCCAGAGTAAAAAGAATCACAGTTGATTATATTCATACTGGTAAGGATTGGGCTTCCTGTCATTCTGAGAGAGTTCAGTTAGGATCATCGCAATTGTTTACGGCTATTTATTTCTAGACATTAATGTTTGATAAATTGCTGTCATCCTTGATTTGAAATATATAGGGAATGGATTGGTTCTAAGTGAAGTAATTGGCTACAAATGAATATTTACTCTAGAATACTCTCTAGATTGCTCTTATAGACATTGATACTAATAATGAGTCTGATTATTCGTAATATTCTTCTATACTTGTAATAATACATTCTTTGTTTTTATTTTCAGAAGTATTTGTTTTTAACGATGAAAGGCCTTTGTCCCGGTAAGGTTTAACAATACATTAATACTAGAGAAATGCAAAGATAATAAGTAAATTATTTTGGGTATACTTTGAGACTCGTGTCTTACAGGTCCCACAATATTCTGAATATAATTTTAGGTTGAAAACTTGTTCGGTGTATTTCATAAGAAAATGAAAATTATACTCACCCACCATTTCCAAGAACAAACTATACAGTTTTTAAAAAGAGCCTGCTAGGATTAACTGTGCAAGTTAGTGTCTACTTAAGATTCTTTGGCTTTTCAAAGCCTTACTAAATACTTGTGCACTAAGACCCACACTCATAGTTATCATTTCAGTCATTCATCTTGTCTGACATGTTACATAATTTGGAATGATTCTCAGTCAGTCATTACTAGAGGATGGCAACAATTTCTTTCCTCCTTTGGCACCAGCTATGAATGCAAAGTGTAGCATATATCATAGATGTTGGAAGACACCCATGAGTTGCAGTCCATCCAATGACAGGCTGAGAGAATTTGAAGGTGGATGTTAAGAATTCTCTCTGTAAATTTATTGGGTGTTATGGTTATTCTGAAGGGATGGATATGTACAGGATTTTGTGTGTCTAGATGAACAAACTATATCTTATCTTGGTGGGCGGTTTATGTCCTTATAAGTTAGTTATAAGTTAATTGTGCGAATGTATTGTTCATTAAGTAATTAACATATGACTCTGGTTGCTGGGTTACAGTTTGTTGAGTCATGACTTCACTGGGTTGTTGGGAGTGTGAGAAGAGTCTGTGACAGGAATCCGTGCTAGGCTATAGAATGCTTGGGGATAGCTTGACATTTGGCCACACTAGCATGGCCCACGGAACGTGATGTGGGTTTCAGGTTGGGAACAACCCTTTATGGAGACAGTGTGTGAAAATGGAGGACAGAGAAACATCTAGAGCATGTGATTCCACCTGGCATGGGAACTCGAGGGAATCATTCACCTTTTAATTATTCCACAAGTCCCATGTCTTCCTGAAAGTTCCACCCGTCAATTATCCATTCATATGATCTGCTTTCCACAGTAACAGATCCTTTGAATCTCAATAGGTTAGCTGAATGTATAGAACTAAATGACCATGTGACAATTATTTATCTCTGTATAAAAGGGGTTTTTGCCTTCCACATCAGTTGGACATGAACATACAGGTGAAGGCCCATCCATTCCTGTCCAGGATGCTAGGTTAGACACTGGTTCGGTAGAAAATTAAAAGGTGTATTTCAAGCTAATTCTGTGCTCATTAAGAGTAATTACCTCCACAAGAGAAGACAATTATGTTGTTCTCTTTATTTGGGCTCTACATCAGGAAAACATTTTATAAATACTATCAAATGACTTATTTCCTCCATGTTTAAAATTTCCTAAATCATACAAGCTAATGTCAAAAATCAAGATTCAAACTTTTCCATACTAAAACTGTTCAAAGACTCCTTGCAAAATATGCATTTTTTTTCAATTCTAAACTATTTTTTTATTTATTTATTTATTTTTATTATCTTGAGTATTTCTTATATACATTTCAAGTGTTATTCCCTTTCCCGGTTTCCGGACAGACATCACCCTCCCCCCTCCCCTTCCTTGTGGGTGTTCCCCTCCCAAACCTCCCCCCATTGCCACCCTCCCCGCATAGTCTAGTTCACTGGGGGTTCAGTCTTAGCAGGACCCAGGGCTTCCCCTTCCACTGGTGCTCTTACTAGGATATTCATTGCTACCTATGGGGACAGAGTCCAGGGTCAGTCCATGTATAGACTTTAGGTAGTGGCTTAGTCCCTGGAACCTCTGGTTGCTTGACATTGTTGTACTTTTGGGGTCTCGAGCACCTTCAAGCTCTTCCAGTTCTTTCTCTGATTCCTTCAACGGGGGACCTATTCTCAGTTCAGTGGTTTGCTGCTGGCATTCGCCTCTGTATTTGCTGTATTCTGGCTGTGTCTCTCAGGAGAGATCTACATCCGGCTCCTGTCAGTCTGCACTTCTTTGCTTCATCCATCTTGTCTAATTGGGTGGCTGTATATGTATGGGCCACCTGTGGGGCAGGCTCTGAATGGGTGTTCCTTCAGTCTCTGTTTTAATCTTTGCCTCTCCCTTCCCTGCCAAGGGTATTCTTTTTCCTCATTTAAAGAAGGAGTGAAGCATTCACATTTTGATCATCTGTCTTGAGTTTCGTTTGTTCTAGGGATCTAGGGTAATACAAGCATTTGGGCTAATAGCCACTTATCAATGAGTGCATACCATGTATGTCTTTCTGTGAGTGGGTTAGCTCACTCAGGATGATATTTTCCAGTTCCAACCATTTGCCTACGAATTTCATAAACTCGTTGTTTTTGATAGCTGAGTAATATTCCATTGTGTAGATGTACCACATTTTCTGTATCCATTCCTCTGTTGAAGGGCATCTGGGTTCTTTCCAGCTTCTGGCTATTATAAATAAGGCTGCGATGAACATAGTGGAGCACGTGTCTCTTTTATATGTTGAGGCATCTTTTGGGTATATGCCCAAGAGAGGTATTGCTGGATCCTCAGGCAGTTCAATGTCCAATTTTCTGAGGAACCTACAGACTGATTTCCAGAATGGTTTTACCAGTCTGCAATCCCACCAACAATGGAGGAGTGTTCCTCTTTCTCCACATCCTCGCCAGCATCTGCTGTCACCTGAGTTTTTGATCTTAGCCATTCTCACTGGTGTGAGGTGAAATCTCAGGGTTGTTTTGATTTGCATTTCCCTTATGACTAAAGATGTTGAACATTTCTTTAGGTGTTTCTCAGCCATTCGGCATTCCTCAGCTGTGAATTCTTTGTTCAGCTCTGAACCCCATTTTTTAATAGGGTTATTTGTTTCCCTGCGGTCTAACTTCTTGAGTTCTTTGTATATTTTGGATATAAGGCCTCTATCTGTTATAGGATTGGTAAAGATCTTTTCCCAATCTGTTGGTTGTCGTCAAAATATGCATTTTAACTTATACTTGGAAGTGCAAACAGTTTCACAGTCTCAATGCGCTTAGTCTTATTGTTCTTTTTTTCTGTTATTACCTTATTATGTTCATAAAAATGCATAAATGGCACAGAAACAGGCATATTGTGACTTCAGGATTCATTCATGCATGAGTTAAGAAGGAGCAGCTTGAACATTACAAAAGCAGTGGTGGGTTTTGAAGAGTTCTAGCAGCAACAGAAATCTATTTGATGTTCGACAAGCAAACCACTTGGGTGATACCATCATAGATAGTGAAATATTCACAAAGTATCATGGGAAAAGGTGCTTTGTTGCATCAGGGGCAGAGACTGTTATGATTAATGTAGTCAGGGGACTAATTCCATTGCATCTACAGATTAAAAATATCACTTGGTATAGCTATGAGAGCAAAAGCTGGAAAGGTGTGTGTGTGTGTGTGTGTGTGTGTGTGTGTGTGTGTGTGTGTGTGTGTGTAACTGTGTAATGGTTTCATTAGGCTAATTTTGTGTTGCTAAATTCCTTCCCTTTTTTCCACATGGGGAAAAGTTGAAAGGAAAGTATTCCCAGACTTGTAATGTAATATAAGTTAGGAAATCAAACAAGAAGTAATTCAATGCATTGGATTAATGTTTAATATGAATATTAACATAACATTCTTAAAATACCCCACAGTCGAGTAAGATCACCAAGACAGCTAAAATCCATTCTGAAAACATCTATCCAGCATAATTCAGGTAAGATTAAGTGTAAGTCCTCTACTGATTCTACCTTACTATAAAAAGAATAAGGAAATCAAATACGAATATATTTATATTCTTTGTTCACTTGCTGGCAACCATTTTTAGACTATAGATTTATTAAGGTATTGTTTCTAAGAAATGTCAAATTCAAATTATACCGTCTGATGTGTTAGCTTCTTCAAATTGAACTACTGATGCGTGTAGTGTCTTTTGATACAAAAAATACACTATTCCATGATTTGTGTCTTCTCTAGACACATAGCAGTACGTTGACTTTGTAATAAAATACATTTTTATTTCAGTTTTTTATATATAATATATATATGATTAATGCTACGTATTATAGGTGTTAGTGTCTGTAAAATATGATAAGGTTAAAAAACAAACCAAAGAGACCCTGTGAGAGAGAGACCCAACCGCCTGGTCAGGTGGGCACTCCTGAGGCTGCAGAGCGGAAGAGACCACCAACACTGCTCACCCCTGCCCACATCCCTGGCCCAAGAGGAAACTGTATAAGGCCTCTGGGCTCCCGTGGGGGAGGGCCCAGGAGCGGCAGGACACCTGCCTGAGACACCGCCGGACCCTGAAGGAAACAGACCGGATAAACAGTTCTCTGCACCCAAATCCCGTGGGAGGGAGAGCTGAACCTTCAGAGAGGCAGACAAGCCTGGGAAACCAGAAGAGACTGCTCTCTGCACACACATCTTGGACGCCAGAGGAAAAAGCCAAAGACCATCTGGAACCCTGGTGCACTGAAGCTCCCGGAAACGGTGGCACAGGTCTTCCTGGTTGCTGCCACTGCAGAGAGCCCGTGGGCAGCACCCCACGAGCGAACTTGAGCCTCGGGACCACAGGTAAGACCAACTTTTCTGCTGCAAGAAAGCTGCCTGGTGAACTCAAGACACAGGCCCACAGGAACAGCTGAAGACCTGTAGAGAGGAAAAACTACACGCCGGAAAGCAGAACACTATGTCCCCATAACTGACTGAAAGAGAGGAAAACAGGTCTACAGCACTCCTGACACACAGGCTTATAGGACAGTCTAGCCACTGTCAGAAATAGCAGAACAAAGGAACACTAGAGATAATCTGATGGCGAGAGGCAAGCGCAGGAACCCAAGCAACAGAAACCAAAACTACATGGCACCATCGGAGCCCAATTCTCCCATCAAAACAAACATGGAATATCCAAACACACCAGAAAAGCAAGATCTAGTTTCAAAATCATTTTTGATCATGATGCTGGAGGACTTCAAGAAAGACGTGAAGAACACCCTTAGAGAACAAGTAGAAGCCTACAGAGAGGAATCACAAAAATGCCTGAAAGAATCGCAAAAATCCCTGAAAGAATTCCAGGAAAACATAAATAAACAAGTAGAAGCCCATAGACAGGAGACACAAAAATCCCTGAAAGAATTCCAGGAAAACATAAATAAACAAGTAGAAGCCCATAGAGAGGAGTCACAAAAATCCCTGAAAGAATTCCAGGAAAACACAATCAAACAGTTGAAGGAATTAAAAATGGAAATAGAAGCAATCAAGAAAGAACACATGGAAACAACCCTGGATATAGAAAACCAAAAGAAGAGACAAGGAGCTGTAGATACAAGCTTCACCAACAGAATACAAGAGATGGAAGAGAGAATCTCAGGAGCAGAAGATTCCATAGAAATCATTGACTCAACTGTCAAAGATAATGTAAAGCGAAAAAGCTACTGGTCCAAAACATACAGGAAATCCAGGACTCAATGAGAAGATCAAACCTAAGGATAATAGGTATAGAAGAGAGTGAAGACTCCCAGCTCAAAGGACCAGTAAATATCTTCAACAAAATCATAGAAGAAAACTTCCCTAACCTAAAAAAAGAGATACCCATAGACATACAAGAAGCCTACAGAACTCCAAATAGATTGGACCAGAAAAGAAACAGCTCCCGTCACATAATTGTCAAAACACCAAACGCACAAAACAAAGAAAGAATATTAAAAGGAGTAAGGGAAAAAGGTCAAGTAACATATAAAGGGAGACCTATCAGAATCACACCAGACTTCTCGCCAGAAACTATGAAGGCCAGAAGATCCTGGACAGATGTCATACAGACCCTAAGAGAACACAAATGCCAGCCCAGGTTACTGTATCCAGCAAAACTCTCAATTAACATTGATGGAGAAACCAAGATATTCCATGACAAAACCAAATTTACACAATATCTTTCTACAAGTCCAGCACTACAAAGGATAATAAATGGTAAAGGCCAACATAAGGAGGCAAGCTATACCCTAGAAGAAGCAAGAAACTAATCGTCTTGGCAACAAAACAAAGAGAATGAAAGCACACAAACATAACCTCACATCCAAATATGAATATAACAGGAAGCAATAATCACTATTCCTTAATATCTCTCAATATCAATGGCCACATCTCCCCAATAAAAAGACATAGATTAACAAACTGGATACGCAACGAGGACCCTGCATTCTGCTGCCTACAGGAAACACACCTCAGAGACAAAGACAGACACTACCTCAGAGTGAAAGGCTTGAAAAGAACTTTCCAAGCAAATGGTCAGAAGAAGCAAGCTGGAGTAGCCATTCTAATAACAAATAAAATCAATTTTCAACTAAAAGTCATCAGAAAAGATAAGGAAGGACACTCCATATTCATCAAAGGAAAAATCCACCAAGATGAACTCTCAATCCTAAATATCTATGCCCCAAATACAAGGGCACCTACATACGTAAAAGAAACCTTACTAAAGTTCAAAACACACATTGCCCCTCACACAATAATAGTGGGAGATTTCAACACCCCACTCTCATCAATGGACAGATCATGGAAACAGAAATTAAACAGTGATGTCGACAGACTAAGAGAAGTCATGAGCCAAATGGACTTAACGGATATTTATAGAACATTCTATCCTAAAGCAAAAGGATATACCTTCTTCTCAGCTCCTCATGGTACTTTTTCCAAAATTGACCATATAATTGGTCAAAAAACGGCCTCAACAAGTACAGAAATATAGAAATAATCCCATGCGTGCTATTGGACCACCACGGCCTAAAACTGGTCTTCAATAACAATAAGGGAAGAATGCCCACATATACGTGGAAATTGAACAATGCTCTACTCAATGATAACCTGGTCAAGGAAGAAATAAAGAAAGAAATTAAAAACTTTTTAGAAATTTAATGAAAATGAAGATACAACATACCCAAACTTATGGGACACAATGAAAGCTGTGCTAAGAGGAAAACTCATAACGCTGAGTGCCTGCAGAAAGAAACAGGAAAGAGCATATGTCAGCAGCTTGACAGCACACCTAAAAGCTCTAGAACAGAAAGAAGCAAATACACCCAGGAGGAGTAGAAGGCAGGAAATAATCAAACTCAGAGCTGATATCAACCAAGTTGAAACAAAAAGGACCATAGAAAGAATCAACAGAACCAAAAGTTGGTTCTTTGAGAAAATCAACAAGATAGATAAACCCTTAGCCAGACTAACGAGAGGACACAGAGAGTGCGTCCAAATTAACAAAATCAGAAATGAAAAGGGAGACATAACTACAGATTCAGAGGAAATTCAAAAAATCATCAGATCTTACTATAAAAGCCTATATTCAACAAAACTTGAAAATCTTCAGGAAATGGACAATTTCCTAGACAGATACCAGGTACCGAAGTTAAATCAGGAACAGATAAAGCAGTTAAACAACCCCATAACTCCTAAGGAACTAGAAGCAGTCATTAAAGGTCTCCCAACCAAAAAGAGACCAGGTCCAGACTGGTTTAATGCAGAATTCTATCAGACCTTCATAGAAGACCTCGTACCAATATTATCCAAACTATTCCACCAAATTGAAACAGATGGAGCACTACCGAATTCCTTCTACGAAGCCACAATTACTTTTATACCTAAACCACACAAAGACACAACAAAGAAAGAGAACTTGAGACCAATTTCCCTTATGAATATCGGCGCAAAAATACTCAATAAAATTCTGGCAAACCGAATTCAAGAGCACATCAAAACAATCATCCACCATGATCAAGTAGGCTTCATCCCAGGCATGCAGGGATGGTTTAATATACGGAAAACCATCAACGTGATCCATTATATAAACAAACTGAAAGAACAGAACCACATGATTATTTCATTAGATGCTGAGAAAGCATTTGACAAAATTCAACACCCCTTCATGATAAAAGTCTTGGAGAGAATAGGAATTCAAGGCCCATACCTAAACATAGTAAAAGCCATATACAGCAAACCAGTTGCTAACATTAAACTAAATGGAGAGAAACTTGAAGCAATCCCACTAAAATCAGGGACTAGACAAGGCTGCCCACTCTCTCCCTACTTATTCAATATAGTTCTTGAAGTTCTAGCCAGAGCAATCAGACAAAAAAGGAGATCAGGGGGATACAGATCGGAAAAGAAGAGGTCAAAATATCACTATTTGCAGATGACATGATAGTATATTTAAGTAATCCCAAAAGTTCCACCAGAGAACTATTAAAGCTGATAAACAACTTCAGCAAAGTGGCTGGGTATAAAATTAACTCAAATAAATCAGTTGCCTTCCTCTATACAAAAGAGAAACAAGCCGAGAGAGAAACTAGGGAAACGACACCCTTCATAATAGACCCAAATAATATAAAGTACCTCGGTGTGACTTTAACCAAACAAGTAAAAGATCTGTACAATAAGAACTTCAAGACACTGAGGAAAGAAATTGAAGAAGACCTCAGAAGATGGAAAGATCTCCCATGCTCATGGATTGGCAGGATTAATATAGTAAAAATGGCCATTTTACCAAAAGCAATCTACAGATTCAATGCAATCCCCATCAAAATACCAATCCATTTCTTCAAAGAGTTAGACAGAACAATTTGCAAATTCATCTGGAATAACAAAAAACCCAGGATAGCTAAAGCTATCCTCAACAGTAAAAGGACTTCAGGGGGAATCACTATCCCTGAACTCAAGCAGTATTACAGAGCAATAGTGATAAAAACTGCATGGTATTGGTACAGAGACAGACAGATAGACCAATGGACTAGAATTGAAGACCCAGAAATGAACCCACACACCTATGGTCACTTGATTTTTGACAAAGGAGCCAAAACCATCCAATGGAAAAAAGATAGCATTTTCAGCAAATGGTGCTGGTTCAACTGGAGGTCAACATGTAGAAGAATGCAGATTGATCCATGCTTATCACCCTGTACAAAGCTTAAGTCCAAGTGGATCAAGGACCTCCACAGCAAACCAGACACACTCAAACTAATAGAAGAAAAACTAGGGAAGCATCTGGAACACATGGGCACTGGAAAAAATTTCCTGAACAAAACACCAATGGCTTATGCTCTAAGATCAAGAATCGACAAATGGGATCTCATAAAACTGCAAAGCTTCTGTAAGGCAAAAAACACTGTTGTTAGGACAAAACGGCAACCAACAGATTGGGAAAAGATCTTTACCAATCCTACAACAGATAGAGGGCTTATATCCAAAATAGACAAAGAACTCAAGAAGTTAGACCGCAGGGAGACAAATAACCCTATTAAAAAATGGGGTTCCGAGCTAAACAAAGAATTCACAGCTGAGGAATGCCGAATGGCTGAGAAACACCTAAAGAAATGTTCAACATCTTTAGTCATAAGGGAAATGCAAATCAAAACAACCCTGAGATTTCACCTCACACCAGTGAGAATGGCTAAGATCAAAAACTCAGGTGACAGCAGATGCTGGCGAGGATGTGGAGAAAGAGGAACACTCCTCCATTGATGGTGGGATTGCAGACTGGTACAACCATTCTGGAAATCAGTCTGGAGGTTCCTCAGAAAATTGGACATTGAACTGCCTGAGGATCCAGCTATACCTCTCTTGGGCATATACCCAAAAGATGCCTCAACATATAAAAGAGACACGTGCTCCACTATGTTCATCGCAGCCTTATTCATAATAGCCAGAAAATGGAAAGAAACCAGATGCCCTTCAACAGAGGAATGGATACAGAAAATGTGGTACATCTACACAATGAAATATTACTCAGCTATCAAAAACAACGAATTTATGAAATTCATAGGCAAATGGTTGGAACTGGAAAATATCATCCTGAATGAGCTAACCCAATCACAGAAAGACATACATGGTATGCACTCATTGATAAGTGGCTATTAGCGCAAATGCTTGAATTACCCTAGATGCCTAGAACAAATGAAACTCAAGACGTATGATCAAAATGTGAATGCTTCACTCCTTCTTTAAATGAGGAAAAAGAATACCCTTGGCAGGGAAGGGAGAGGCAAAGATTAAAACAGAGACTGAAGGAACACCCATTCAGAGCCTGCCCCACATGTGGCCCATACATATACAGCCACCCAATTAGACAAGATGGATGAAGCAAAGAAGTGCAGACCGACAGGAGCCGGATGTAGATCGCTCCTGAGAGACACAGCCAGAATACAGCAAATACATAGGCGAATGCCAGCAGCAAACCACTGAACTGAGAATAGGCTCCTGTCGAAGGAATCAGAGAAAGAACTGGAAGAGCTTGAAGGGGCTCGAGACCCCAAAAGTACAACAATGCCAAGCAACCAGAGCTTCCAGGGACTAAGCCACTACCTAAATACTATACATGAACTGACCCTGGACTCTGACCCCATAGGTAGCAATGAATATCCTAGTAAGAGCACCAGTGGAAGGGGAAGCCCTGGGTCCTGGTAAGACTGAACCCCCAGTGAACTAGACTATGGGGGGAGGGCGGCAATAGGGGGAGGGTTCGGAGGGGAACACCTATAAGGAAGGGGAGGGGGGAGGGCGATGTTTGCCCAGAAACCGGGAAAGGGAATAACACTTGAAATGTATATAAGAAATACTCAAGTTAATAAAAAAAAAAAAACAAACCAAAAACAGTATTCAATTACTTTCATTATGTTTTGGAGACTAAATGTTTTTAGCATAATCTGGAATTTTTCCCTTCATAATATTTCAATCATACTTATTTGATAATTCATAGATTATCTTATAGTTATTTTTAGTTGTCTTCCATTTAATGTGAATATCTTGATATTATAAATATCTGGCTCACTCAGGAACCTTTGGAGAAGTGAACGGTGTGTGAGATTTGTAGGTAGTGCTGGGGAATGAAAACTGATATTCTTAGCATTCAATGAAAGCAGCCTCCATATGGGCTACTCTGACAGCACCTTTTCCCTGTAGTCCTATTAATTAGCAAAAGATATAGTGATACTTGATTTATATGCTGCAAGACAAAATTTCCAGTAAAAACAACATTGACACAGTAGATGGAAGGTTGAACAACCACATCATTCTCCAGTACACAGCACTGAATGATCCCTTGATTGAGTCTGAATAAGATTAGATTCCAACAGGGGGAGAAGCACCACAGAATTTATCCTTTCAGCAACCTACACCACAGCATCTCTCATACCTACTGTGCCTTTGGAGAGAGCCAGCCAGAGAATAGTGTAGAGGAACCTAAATGACCCTCTTCACATAACCCTGAGGGAAACAGAATTATCATAATGTGGGTGTCTTTTTTTAAAATGTATTTCAGCACTGGAGTTTTGTTTGTGTTGTCGAGGACTGTAAGAGGCCCCACACATGCTGAGCATACGGTCCACCATAGAGACATTTTCTCAGCCCATTTGTTGATAGGACAAAAACTTGCTCTGGTCATGGGCAATGCCAAGGGGTGTGCAGTGGAGTTTTACATACTGTAAAGGAAATGAACTAGGGTTGTTCATTCTCTGAAGCATGTTTCGAGGGCAGGCTTTATCCAGAGAGTGAAACTTGAGACACACTATGGTTTATATGTGGAAATATATTTTAAAAATGTTTTATGTGAGATTGCTGCTCTATCTGCAAGTTTCTTTCATGCTTCTCTCTCTGGAGTAATAATTCATGTTGCATAACTACTAAGGAAGTCTTTCCAGTTGCTCTTGCCATGGCCGGCAATGGAAGTTGATGTTGAACTTCTTTTTGCTGGAAATGAGCTAGGGGTCAATGCTAGATCTGAGGGCCCTTAACATCTTCTTCAGAAGATCTCGACTACAGTAACACACTGATCTCCAAGAGCTTTGTCACACTTGCAGCTGGAAATGTTTTGTAAAGGTCTTTGGGTCTCCTATATTTGACTATGCTGCAACGACAGTCACCAGAGACTGTGCTTCCCGGTGGTAGTAATGAATGTTCCTCCACAGTGAAGGAAGTTCAAGTCGACCTTTGTAGCAGCCCCTTTCACTACTGTACGAGATGAGCATGCTCACTTAGAGCGCTGCAAACATCCCTAGTCCAGAGGCAAAAAGCAGCAGTGGCAACATGACGCTGTCCTTTTAACCCTTCACTATGGGACAACAATTCAGGCTAAGATGGTAATTTCTGTGTCTGATAGTGATCAGGATCATAGGTAATTTGCACAACAATTTTTATAAGAAGTAACTTTTGAGGAAATTTTCTCTTTGTCTTTAAAATATACTAGGAAATGGGAAGGAAGGTTTTTGCATATATTTATTATTTACCAATAATTATTCACTTTAAAGGCTTTTCATAAATGGTGCCAAAGGATATAGGGTCACAAATATTAGCCTTTGCACTTATTGTCATGTTTCCTATAGTTGTTTAGTGACAAATTTTGCTTCCCTATTTAGAAGCTGGTAAGAGACTTACAGGAACATCACCATGGTAAGAATGTGTGCATTTTACAATCCATTAATCTGTAAAAAGTATAATGTTCAGAACATGACACTGTCTTTGCCTCTGTGTACAACGATTTCAGCTTCTTCATTTCTTCTATAATCACAAGCTAAACAATTATTTGTAGAGCAAACCATGTTCAAACTACTAGACCTATCTCCCACACAGCATGAGATATGGACAAACATCCTTAGGTAGGGAGATGATTCAGTGGATAAAGTGCTTGCCATGAGTCTGTGAGAATGAAGGTTGGATTCTCAGAATCCACATGAAGTCTGATGATCTCACGTGCATCTGAATCCTGGGGCACTTATGATGAGGCAGGAGGTGGTGACAGAGAATCCCCTGAAGTTTACTGGGTAGTTTGCCTCGGTTTCTTATTCACGAAGAAGGGATTGAGCCACAAAACTGAGGTTGGAAGAATGTTGCATGCTGTTATTCTAAAGGCTCCCTGACAAGCCCTCCTTTGTTGTTCCTAGGTGTGTGAATGTGGATAATGTCAGCTCTACCTCCTCTGTGAAGGTAAAATGCTTCTTTGTGAAATTAATTTTCTTATGAATTTTGTTATAATTCAGCAATAGTGTAACTGGGATCAGTTTTATATGGAAAGATTGCTCAAGGGAGTCTACATTGTAGATGTGGAGATTTCTACAAACTGCAAGTGAGCAGTAAGTCCTTGTGGGTAGTGGTGGCCAATAAGAGAATGGACTCAAAAGACATAGTGAGTGGAAGATTGAGCACAGTCCTTGTACAATAGAAGATGTCTGATGTTTGACAAGTGTTGTTTGCAGAGATGAGTACACATTTGACTGATTTTAAAATGTGACTATTACTAGACCATAATATTTCTTTTTAAAAAAATTCTTTATTAGATATATTTCTTTACTTTTCCAATGTTTTTCCCCTTCCAGGTTTCCTGTCCATGAGCCCCCATCCCTTCCCCCTCACCTCTCCCATACGGGTTTTCCTGGGCTGGAGAGATGGCTCAGTGGTTAAGAGCACTGACTGCTCTTCCAGAGGTCTTGATGAATCCAATTCCCAGCAACCACATGGTGGCTCACAACCATCTATAATGAGATCTGATGATCTCTCCTGGTGTGTCTGAAGACAGCTACAGTGTACTTATATATAATAAGTACTTCTTAGTAAGTCCAGACATTTCTATAATCCAGGAATCTCCTAAGTGACTTGACCCTCAGGAAAATGCATGCAATTTTTTTCATCTTTACTAACTTGGGTATTTCTTATTTAGATTTCGATTCTTATTCTGTTTTCGGGTTTCTGGCCAACATCTCCCTAAACCCTCCCCATCCCCCTAGCCCCTCCCTGTCGCCTTCTCTATGTGTGTTCCCCTCCCCATCCTTCCCCCATTACCGTCCTCCTCTGCTAAGTTGTAAGTAGGAATATTAGAAGATATTTTATATTTAATAATGAATTTTAATTTTCATGTGTCAATATCCTGTAATTCCTAAGTAATAAAGTTGATTTAAAAGCATGCATCCTAAAAGAAAAGAGTTAATTTCGGGACCAAATAAAAAGTTAACTGTCCCCTCTGCATTGCAGGGAGAATCAGGGAGAAAGATCCACATAAAACCTAAGAAGAGCCAGAACAGTTTTAGAAAATCTGGAGTTTATGTGTCTTCTCGGGTAGCCCCAATTCTTGAAGTATGGGAAGAAAATACATCTGCAACGGTAATCCCCACTGATGTGAGAAGGAACATATTTCCTTTTGTGAAGGGGAGTGATGGGTGTTTGTGCCTATGCCTTCCTAGAGCAAGTAGTGAACGAGTAGAGAAAGATCAGCCTTGAGCATTCCCTTCACACTCTCCATATCCTCACTCCTTGCCAGTCACTGCATTAGGCAGTGCTTCTCAACCTTCCTAATGCTGTGACCTTTAATACAGTTCCTCATGCTGTGGTGATTCCCAACCATACAACTGTTTTGTTGCTACTGCATCAGTGTCAGATTGATAATATCATCAACTGTAATGTCATATTGGTATTTTCAGAAGGTCTTTGCCAACCTGTGTGAGACTGTTCTATGCCCTCCTCCAATAGGGTATGACAGACAGATTGAGAATCACTGTCATAAAATGTAATAATAGTAAATTAGACTATGGAAACAGAAGAAAAAACAGAAAATGAGCATGTTTTTAACTCACTGAGGAGAACTCATAAAAATACAGAAACCAAATAGTACATGCCCCTGGAAATAGGTACAGTAAACTTGAAAGCGACCACCATAGTTGTGTTTCATTTACTTTGGATTGACTGACTTTATGTGTGTGAATGTTTTGCGTGTATTCTGTCTGTATACCATGTGCGTGTGCTTCCCACAAAAATCAGAAGAGGTCATTTCATCCTTTGTTCTTGTTGTTCCAGAACTTTGTCAGCCAATATTATGTGTTTTACAAAGCAAAGCCAGGTGTCCTGGAGGAGCAATGAATGTTTTAAACTCCTCAGCCCCTTTTCCAGCACACAGATTTAATATGTTTGATAGGCAAAAAGATTAAAATTATCATCAGGGGAAATAAGAAGTCAGTCTTCTGATATTTCTTAACTTCCTGGACAGGACCTCAGCATTCTGGTTTTACCCATTGAAGTCCAAAGTACTTATAGGCAGGGTGCCCACAACATGTGGCTGGGTATGTTGGAGTACACAGTTAATTCACGAACTCATAAATCAGGCAGGATGGTCTCTGTCAGTTCAAGGACATTCTGTACTTAATTTATTTGGGGAGTAGGAGAATGTAAGTTGAATTGTAGGTATCAAAAGATAACTTGTATGAATCAATCTTTCCCTTCCTCTGTTTCCAGTCTCAGGTATCAAATTCAAGTTATCAGTCAGGCTGCCAAGTAGGTTTATCACATTGGTAGTATGATTTACACTTTGGTTAGCATTAACAGACAAACAGTAGATAAAATCTGCATGTGTGTGTGTGGGGGGTTATTTAACATTAACACAAATGCTAAGCAGTGCATGGGAGGATCAGACAAAGAGATGTGAGTTCATGTGATTGAACACTTGGCCACTGATGGGAGATTGTTTAACTTTCGGGGTCTGGCCTCGCTAGCAGAAGGTTTTCAGTGGTAGATTTTAATGGCTGTGACTACTTGTGGTACCAGTACTGTGTTATCTGCTTCCCGGTCTACCAGCCTGTGAGAACCAATAATGTACTGCCAAAAGTCAGGCCTCCCTGTTCCTTCCTTGAAATAAGTGACTGGTTTTCCCCATCAGATATTTTGTCACAGAAAGTCCAGAAACAAATTCAAAAGTAACAGCCATCTTTCCTGTTTAAATCCCCTTTCAGAAGTTACAAAGCAAGCAGAAGGGTGTGTCTGCTGATCTTACACACACTACTTACTCCTTACTCCACTGCATACTGTCAACACGTAGCTAACTACCTTCCTCTAGACCTCTAATTTCATCATTAGGAAAGAGGAAGTTCAGATATAATTATTACACATAATGGAATTATTAGAAACTGTAAATTTATAGAAACCAAACTCAAATGCTCTTCCTTTATGCCTAGATCAATTTGGTTTCCAATTAACTACTAGAGGTGATAAACCTGAGTAATTTTTATTCTAGGAATAACTTAGCAAAGACATGGAACTCAGGTACTTTTTATTTTTATTTTTATTTTTTTCTTTATTAACTTGAGTATTTCTTATTTACATTTCGATTGTATTTCCCTTTCCCGATTTCCAGGCCAACATCCCCCTAGCCCCTCCCCCCTGCTCCCCTCCCCATCCTCCTCCCATTACCTCCCTCCCCCTAACAATCTTGTTCACTGGGAGTTCAGTCTTAGTAGGACTAGGGGCTTCCCCTTCCACTGGTGCTCTTACTAGGATATTCATTGCTACCTATGAGGTCAGAGCCCAGGGTCAGTCCATGTATAGTCTTTGGGTAGTGGCTTAGTCCCTGGAAGCTATGGTTGCTTGGCATTGTTGTTCATATGGGGTCTCAAGCCCCTTCATGCTCTTCCAGTCCTTTCTCTGATTCCTTCAACGGGGGTCCCGTTCTCAGTTCAGTGGTTTCATGCTGGCATTCGCCTATGTATTTTCTGTATTCTGGCTGTGTCTCTCAGGAGAGATCTACATTCGGCTCCTGTCGGTCTGCACTTCTTTGCTTCATCCATCTTGTCTAACTGGATGGCTGTATATGTGTGGGCCACATGTGGGGCAGGCTCTGAATGGGTGTGCCTTCTGCCTCTGTTTTAAACTTTGCCTCTCTATTCCCTGCCAAGGGTATTCTTGTTCCCCTTTTAAAGAAGGAGTGAAGCATTCACATTTTGATCATCCATCTTGAGTTTCATTTGTTCTAGGCATCTAGGGTAATTCAAGCATTTGGGCTAATAGCCACTTATCAATGAGTGCATGCCATGTGTGTTTTTCTGTGATTGGGTTACCTCACTCAGGATGATATTTTCCAGTTCCAACCATTTGCCTATGAATTTCATAAAGTCATTGTTTTTGATAGCTGAGTAATATTCCATTGTGTAGATGTACCACATTTTCTGTATCCATTCCTCTGTTGAAGGGCATCTGGGTTCTTTCCAGCTTCTGGCTATTATAAATAAGGCTGCTATGAACATAGTGGAGCACGTGTCTTTTTTATAAGTTGGGGCATCTTTTGGGTATATGCCCAAGAGAGGTATAGCTGGGTCCTCGGGTAGTTCAATGTCCAATTTTCTGAGGAGCCTCCAGACTGATTTCCAGAATGGTTGTACCAGTCTGCAATCCCACCACATCCTCGCCAGCATTTGCTGTCACCTGAGTTTCTGATCTTAGCCATTCTCACTGGTGTGAGATGAAATCACAGGGTTGTTTTGATTTGCATTTCCCTTATGACTAAAGATGTTGAACATTTCTTTAGGTTTTTCCCAGCCATTCAGCATTCCCCAGCTGTGAATTCTTTGTTTCGCTCTGAACCCCTTTTTTTAGTAGGGTTATTTGTCTCCCTGAGGTCTAACTTCTTGAGTTCTTTGTCTATTTTGGATATAAGGCCTCTATCTGTTGTAGGATTGGTAAAGATCTTTTCCCAATCTGTTGGTTGCCGTTTTGTCCTAACAACAGTGTCCTTTGCCTTACAGAAGCTTTCCAGTTTTATGAGATCCTGTTTGTCCATTCTTGATCTTAGAGCATAAGCCATTGGTGTTTTGTTCAGGAAATTTTCTCCAGTGCCCATGTGTTCCAGATGCTTCCCCACTTTTTCTTCTATTGTTTGAGTGTATCTGGTTTGATGTGGAGGTCCTTGATCCACTTGGACTTAAGCTTTGTACAGGGTGATAAGCATGGATCAATCTGCATTCTTCTACATGTTGACCTTCTGTTGAACTGCACCATTTGCTGAAAATGCTATTTTTTTTCTATTGGATGGTTTTGGCTCCTTTGTCAAAAATCAAGTGCCCATAGGTGTGTGGGTTCATTTCTGGGTCTTCAATTCTAGTCCATTGGTCTATCTGTCTGTCTCTGTACCAATACCATGCAGTTTTTATCACTATTACTCTGCAATACTGCTTGAGTTCAGAGATAGTGATTCCCCCTGAAGTCCTTTTATTGTTGAGGATAGTTTTAGCTATCCTGGGTTTTTTGTTATTCCAGATGAATTTGCAAATTGTTCTAACTCTGTGAAGAATTGGATTGATATTTTGATGGGGATTGCATTGAATCTGTAGGTCACTTTTGGTAAAATGGCCATTTTTACTATATTAATCCTGCCAATCCATGAGCATGGGAGATCTTTCCATCTTCTGAGGTCTTCTTAAATTTCTTTCTTCAGAGACTTGAAGTTCTTATTGTACAGATCTTTTACTTGCTTGGTTAAAGTCACACTGAGGTACTTTATATTCTTTGGGACTATTATGAAGGGTGTCGTTTCCCTAATTTCTTTCTCGGCTTGTTTCTCTTTTGTGTAGAGGAAGGCTACTGATTTATTTGAGTTAATTTTATACCCAGCCACTTTGCTGAAGTTTTTTATCAGGTGTAGTAGTTCTCTGGTGGAACTTTTGCGATGAACCATAGAATATGAAGGAGAGAGAATATTACAAAATCGTTATTTAGAGGAGAAGCAGAGCAAAACATCAGAGGCCAAGGAACACATTTTGTCACTTCTTTTTATATATTTTCATCTTAAAAGGTAACATGACTTTAGATCCCAAAGAGCAGAATAGTGGTAAGTTTAAACCTAAGCATGTCCACATTAAAGATTTTTAAAGACTCTGGGCCGTTTACTCATCCTGAAAGGAATCAGACGTTACTGAATATCATTGAATGTAGTGCTAAATATCGACGGAATACAGAAATAGTTTGGGGACTATAAATCAAGGTCCTGACTTTATCAGAAGGGTGATGAAATGAATAAAATCAGTGAATTTTAAATCAAAAATAACAATGATAATTTTCCTTATAGGATGAAAAAACTAAAATGGAAAATTTCCATTCCGTGCCTTCTGAGGCTGCTGCTGATGTTGGACCTTCCACTTCTACTGCTGACAGCCTGGATGCTGCTGAGCCTGCGCAGAATAAGTCCACCAAGGAGGCTGCCAGTCTGACTGAAGTTGAGCCTGAGCCAACTAAGTCCACCATTGCCACTGACAGTCTGACTGCAGTTGAGCCTGCACTGACTAAGTCCACCAAGGATGCTGCCAGTCTGACTGCAGCTGAGCCTGCGCCGACTAAGTCCACCAATGCTGCTGACAGTCTGACTGCAGTTGAGCCTGTGCCGACTAAGTCCACCAATGCCGCTGACAGTCTGACTGCAGTTGAGCCTGTGCCGACTAAGTCTACCATTGCCGCTGACAGTCTGATTGCAGCTGAGCCTGCGCCGACTACGTCCACCACTGCCGCTGCCAGTCTGACTGCAGTTGAGCCTGTGCCGACTAAGTCCACCACTGCCGCTGACAGTCTGACTGCAGCTGAACCTGCGCCGACTACGTCCACCAATGCCGCTGAAGGTCTGACTGCAGATGAGCCTGTGCCGACTAAGTCCACCACTGCCGCTGCCAGTCTGACTGCAGCTGAGCTTGCGCTGACTAAGTCCACCAATGCCGCTGACGGTCTGACTGCAGATGAGCCCGAGCTGTCCCTTACATATGCTGCTGACAGTACTGTGTCAGGTGACTCAGGACCAGCTAGTCACATTGGATTGGATTATGTAGTTGATTTACCTCTTTACAAGGAGAGTACAAGGTACAAACCCCATGCTGACCCAGAGCGCACTCCTGGTTCCTGCACTTGTTATTCCCTTGATTCCATTCAAATGACTAACCTGACTCTTTTGATATCCTTTAGTGAAGAAGAAATATTTTATACTGCTTCTTCAGATGAGGAATCTTCTTTTATTCCTGACATAGAAGAAGGTCTGCCTGCTACTCAGACACCTGTTGATAATTTTGATGCTTCTGCGTCAGCTGAACCAATAAACCACAGCATGAACCCTCTCAGGGTGGGTGGATATCTTCGGGCACCAGCGATAGCACACATCCCCTTTTTGCCTTTTATATGGCTTGTATCCTCACTTTTCTCTGTCATAACATGGATGAAAATCCAAATTCAACATGCATGGCATGAAGAAAATGGCCAAGGAGCTCCCACTAACAAAAAAGTTGGATCAGGTTAGTTAGACAAAAATAGTAGCTTAAAATAGATGAATTTTTTTCCCTTGAAACCTAGGTCTGTATTGTTAATAAATTTCATGCTTCTATAGGGCTATTCATGAATAACCTAGAACCTGAAATTTTTTTTCAATTTATATATTTTCAGTAACATGATAAATCCAGTTTGGACAAATACAAGTGACATGTAAAACTGTTTTCTGATTGGTTGTTTTCTAGTCTAGAATGAGGAGATTATGGTCACTCCCAGTGAAGACCTTGTGTTTCCTGAATGACTAAGCAGGGGTAACTTCCTGTTAAATGTTATTGTCTATTTAATGCTGTCATTCTGAACTCTGACTTCTGAGGTTAGCATAGCCTTTGACCGCAACATTCCAAAAGAAGCAACTTCTGAGATTAAAAATAACAAGAGAAGCATCCACCTTCTCACTGTTTCTCACTACATTGATTCTGATGATAATGATACTGATGTTGTTGATGCTGGGCATGACAATATCACCAGTGATGTGCCTGATGATGCTGTTGATAATTCTTGTTTTTCTTCTAGTGGCTGCGGCTCCTGATCCCTAGACCCTTGATGTTCCTCCAGGATCGATTGGAATGCCACAGCAGTCTGTGTGGGAGAATTGATCATATATATAAATTGTAGAGTTAAAGGTATAATGTGATAGTAGACTGAAGTAAAAATTTATTGTTTCACTGGAGACTCAGTTGTGCCATGTGATGCTTCCTAGAAAAAATGATCAATTATTTTCAATTTTATTTTTTACTTGTTTACTTTACATCCTGCTCACTGCCCCCTCCCTGTCAGCCTCTCCCACAATCCTTCCCTTGCGCCCCGCCTCCTTCTCCTCTGAGAGGGTAGGGGCCACTTGGTTATCTTCCCACCCTGGAACATGAAGTCTCTGTGAGACTATGCCCTTCCTCTCCCACTGAGTCCAGACAAGGCCGTCTAGATAGAAGGACATATCCCGCATACGGGCAACAGCTTTAAGGATAGTCCCTGCTGCAGTTTTTTTTGGGACTCACATGAAGATCGAGGTCCATATGTGCTACCTATGTGTGTGGAGGCTTAGGACCAGCCTCTGTATATTCTTTGGTTGGTGGATCAGTCTCTAAGAGCCCTAAGAGTCCAGGTCAATCGATTTTGTTAGTCTTCCTGTTGCGTTCTTATCCTCTGAGGGACTGCAATCCTTCTACTTTTTCTTCCATAAGAGTCTTCAAGATCCATCCAATTTTATCTGTGGGTGTGTACATCTAAGTCAGCTGCTGGGTGCAACCTCTCCAGACAGCCTGTGCTAGACTCTGTCTGCTAGCATAACAGGGTATCATTCAGAGTCAGGGACTGTCGCTTGTTCAAGGGATCAGTTTCAAGTTGGGTGGGTTATTGGTTGGCTGTTCCCTCAGTCTCTCCTCCAGCCCTATTCCTTCATTTCCTGTAGACAGGAAAAAATTTGGATTTAAAGTTTTGTGGTTGGGTCGATGTTCCAGTTGCTCCACTGGGCTTCCTGCATAGCGAGAAGAGCCAGGATCCCCATGCTCTGTATCCCCAGTGCAGTGAGTCTCAAGCTCCAGTGATTCTTGTTGCCTCCCCTACCTCAGTCTCTGTCTCTCTCTGAGGTCGCCTCCTCACTCACCACTCCTATCTGTTGCAGATTTCCATTCATTATCATGGTTCCCTCCCCCTCCCCACACTGGACCCTCAGTGACCCTATTCCTTCCTTTCTCCTTTCCCAACTGGTTCCCTTTATCCATATGCCTTCCATGACCCTTCCATATTCTCAATTATCCTTTCTTGTGCCCTTCTTTTGTTCAGTCTTCTTGGATCTGTGGAGTGTAGCACTGGGCATCCTTTATTTTATAGGCTCCTTACTGAGAGGGGAGAGGTCATGCTTAGCTTCCTTTTCACTGAGCCCCACTGGATTGCATACCTACTTTAGGCTCCTAGGCATATGAGAGCTGCGTACCTGAAGACAGCAGCTCATAGGCCTTCTGTACAGAAAACAGAAATATTGAGTTAGTTTATCAATTCTTTTCCATGGTCTCTTTTAGAGCCCGTTATTGGGCACATGTTTTAGGTCAAGAAGTTAATACATTTTATTTTCTTTGTCTATCATTAAATTGATTAGATTTATATGTAAGAGTTTTTACTGCTGTGCATTTTCTATGCAGTATGTGTGATAGAACCCAGTGCTGGTTCCCCTGGAACTGGATTTACAGATGGTTGGTTTTGAGTGGCCAGCGATGTGCTAGCAATTAAAACTGAGTGCTCTACAAACAAAACTAGAACTCTTAACTGCGTCTCCATCTCTCTAGGCCATATGTATGTATGTATGTGTGTGTGTGTGTGTGTGTATGTATATGTATATGTATGTTAATATTATACAACATGGTAAATTTCACCATAAGATAAATTTTTATCATGAAACTTCAATAAATTTTCTAGTATAGTGCAAAAATTTTCACCAAGAGATATTTACACCAATATGACTTGTGCTTGCAGATGGGTCAAACAAAGACATTTTGAATTGGATCTATAACCCTGAACCCCAGTATACCTTGTGTACATCTTGTGTGTGCATGGTTCCACATGTGAAGGATAGAGACTGATATTGTCTTCCTCTCTATTTCCTGTACCCCACTCACATGTGTAATTGTGTGGGTCAAAGGACAATGCCACTCTACAGTTCTGTTCCGCCACATTGTGGGTTCTAGGGACTGAACTCAGGCCATCATCCCTCTGTATGGGTTCCACCCCTGGTCCCTCAGTTTTGGGGACATGTTCATTCACTCAAATCCTAGTGTCTTGGAGCAAACTGATCTTCATCCTTGCAGGAAAGCAAGTTTTGGGGATCCCCTTATTTCCACATCTGCAGTGAGGTTTTCTGGAAACGTGTTTTACCAAACACCTCAGGCTCTAATCCTTATTTCCTATTGTTAGGCTGTACTAGGTTATGAAGGAGAACCATAGCACAGTAGTAGATATTCCATAATCCACATGCTTCTTGATAATTTTGTAGATCTAAAGGCCTTTAGTCTTTAAGTTAGAGGTTCATATAAATAATAAATTCTGAATTAGAATTCCAAGAACTTCCTGTTTATTGAATATTTTCTTTAAATACACTGACTTGTCCTACTGTAGTTTTTTCATTCTGTCAGTCCATTTACTCCCCACATGTAACGTAGATGTGTACTGAGTACAATACACATTCTACTATCTCTCAAAATCGTCCCATTCTTAACCTTTTTGTTTCTGTGCCCAGTCTCAGAGCCTGTAAATCATTCATAGGTAATGTCAACAGCATGTGAATCAACCTCAAGAAACACATACCAACTCTGTCACTTCTCTAAAGGACAAGCCTACAGTCTGTCAGTCATTCATAAGAAATGACTACACCCTGACCATCATTCATAAGAAACACCCAATGCGAATCACTATCCCTGAACTCAAGCAGTATTACAGAGCAATAGTGATAAAAACTGCATGGTATTGGTACAGAGACAGACAGATAGACCAATGGAACAGAACTGAAGACCCAGAAATGAACCCACACACCTATGGGCACTTGATTTTTGACAAAGGAGCCAAAACCATCCAATGGAAAAAAGATAGCATTTTCAGCAAATGGTGCTGGTTCAACTGGAGGTCAACATGTAGAAGAATGCAGATCGATCCATGCTTATCACCCTGTACAAAGCTTAAGTCCAAGTGGATCAAGGACCTCCACATCAAACCAGATACACTCAAGCTAATAGAAGAAAAACTAGGGAAGCATCTGGAACACATGGGCACTGGAAAAAATTTCCTGAACAAAACACCAATGGCTTATGCTCTAAGATCAAGAATCGACAAATGGGATCTCATAAAACTGCAAATCTTCTGTAAGGCAAAGGACACTGTGGTTAGGACAAATTGGCAACCAACAGATTGGGAAAAGATCTTTACCAATCCTACAACAGATAGAGGGCTTATATCCAAAATAGACAAAGAACTCAAGAAGTTAGACCGCAGGGAGACAAATAACCCTATTAAAAAATGGGGTTCAGAGCTAAACAAAGAATTCACAGCTGAGGAATGCCGAATGGCTGAGAAACACCTAAAGAAATGTTCAACATCTTTAGTCATAAGGGAAATGCAAATCAAAACAACCCTGAGATTTCACCTCACACCAGTGAGAATGGCTAAGATCAAAAACTCAGGTGACAGCAGATGCTGGCGAGGATGTGGAGAAAAAGGACACTCCTCCATTGTTGGTGGGATTGCAGACTGGTACACCCATTCTGGAAATCAGTCTGGAGGATCCTCAGAAAATTGGACATTGAACTGCCTGAGGATCCAGCTATACCTCTCTTGGGCATATACCCAAAAGATGCCCCAACTTATAAAAAAGACACGTGCTCCACTATGTTCATAGCAGTCTTATTTATAATAGCCAGAAGCTGGAAAGAACCCAGATGCCCTTCAACAGAGGAATGGATACAGAAAATGTGGTACATCTACACAATGGAATATTACTCAGCTATCAAAAACAATGACTTTATGAAATTCGTAGGCAAATGGTTGGAACTGGAAATATCATCCTGAGTGAGGTAACCCAATCACAGAAAAACACACATGGTATGCACTCATTGATAAGTGGCTATTAGCCCAAATGCTTGAATTACCCTTGATGCCTAGAACAAATGAAATTCAAGATGGATGATCAAAATGTGAATGCTTCACTCCTTCTTTAAAAGGGGAACAAGAATATCCTTGGCAGGGAATAGAGAGGCAAAGATTAAAACAGAGACTGAAGTAAACCCATTCAGAGCCTGCCCCACATGTGGCCTATACATATACAGTCACCCAATTAGACAAGATGGATGAAGGAAAGAAGTGCAGACCAACAGGAGCCGGATGTAGATGGCTCCTGAGAGACACAGCCAGAATACAGCAAACACAGAGGCGAATGCCAGCAGCAAAGCACTGAACTGAGAATAGGACTCCCATTGAAGGAATCAGAGAAAGAAGTGGAAGAGCTTGAAGGGGCTCGAGACCCCTTATGAACAACAATGCCAAGCAACCAGAGTTTCCAGGGACTAAGCCACTACCTAAAGACTATACATGGACTGACCCTGGACTCTGACCTCATAGGTAGCATTGAATATCCTAGTAAGAGCAGCAGTGGAAGAGGAAGCCCTGGGTCCTGCTAAGACTGAACCCCCAGTGAACTAGACTGGTGGGAGGAGGGCGACAATGGGGGGAGGATGGGGAGGGGAACACCGATAAGAAAAGGGAGGGGGCGGGGGAAGGGGGATGTTTGCCTGGAAACCGGGAAAGGGAATAACACTCGAAATGTATATAAGAAATACTCAAGTTAATTAAAAAAAAAAACAAAAAAAACCACCCAATGCCTGTCAACCATACATAGTACATATCTACAATTGTTCAATATGCACCGTAAACATGTACAGCCTTCTAGTCAGTCATCCATATTAACTGAGTGCTACCTGCAAATCATCCATAGGAATTACCCACATCCTGTCAGGCCTTCATAGGGAATGCCCACAGCCTGACAATAATTTATAGGAAATAGCTACAGCTTGTTAGTCATCAATACACATGGCACACCCCCAAGCTGGCAATCATCTGGAGGAAGAACCTACGTCCTATCAATCATCCATAAGAATTCCCTACAGCCTTAGAATCATTTATAAGAAATGACCATATCCTGTCATCTATTAGAAACATGCACAGTCTGTCAGTCATCCACACATCACATACATTGCGTGAGAGTCATCCATAGGAAAAGCTAAGTGCCTGTCATGCATACAAAGGAAATGAACACATCCAGTAAATCATGCATAGGAATCTCCAACAGTCTGTCTGTTATCAAGAGAAAATTCACACAGTCTTTCAATTATCCAAAGTAAACAGCAACAGTATTCAATTAAGATTAAACAGAAAAATTTCAAAAACCCACAACCCTCTCACACTGATATCATAAATAGGGACGTGATAAACCTGGGAGACAGCACACAATAAGTCATGCCGAGAGCAAAGATTCATCTCTGCCTCAGGCTCCTCCTCCTACATCATTCAGGCCTCAGGTTTGCCATGCACAGCCGATCCTGTTACCATGCCTGCTTGAAATCAAATGGGGAGATGTTTGTGATGATCAACATCATGTATTTATTCTTTATAAAAAATCCTGTAGTGAAGGAAGCGCAGGATTTTGTTTCTGTTGACAGCACATTTTCAGAAGGATTTAGAACACTTTTTCTGCATATGGTAGCTAATTCTTCAGAGCTCCTGATAAAGCAGAAGATTGTATAATAGGAAAACAAGGCAGCAAGTTTGTGTCCATTCAGGAGTCCATCCTCATATTATTTTGATTATATTGACAATAGCGAAAAGTTCAGAAAAAATAAAGGAAACTCCTCATTCTGAATGATCACAGGTTACCATGGACACACAAACACCAATGTTTTTAACAATGTGAGCGTAGAATTAATATTTTATGAGTAAATCACATTGACAGGTTTGTAACCTGCTTTAATGGTTTACGTTCCTGTATGAAAGGCACACACACACACACACCGACACACAGACACACACACAGACACACACACGCACACACACACACATAGACACACACACACAGACACACACACACACAAAGGTTTTATGTTTTGATATATCTTGATCAGTACCGTAGATAGGCCATTGCCTAATCTCCACATGGTTAATTCACCTTCTGCCAATAATTCTGAGTTTTTACTTACTAAATGCTGAAACAAGATGCCATTTAAGACAGTCAGAGACTGAAACATTCAAGGTTTTGTGTGTAGATATTTCAGAGAGAATCACAGAGACTAGGTGCAAAATAATTCTTTATAACAATGGATGTAAGTTGAATGTGCTTCCTGAAGTATTTTCAGGGGGAAAATCGGGATCACATTAGGAGACAGTGTTCTTTCTGCAGTTTTTCCCTGGCTCTTTGCCAGGCATACCTTTCTTATTGCAGTTCGTTTGAACGGGCAGCACTCATTTTCCTACCCTAGGTTTTGATGTTCTTGGGCTGGATCCTGCTACTCTGTCTCTATTTCCTCATTCACACAATTTCCTTTAAGTTCTTCTTAGAAATGTTACTTCTTCAAATATTAATTTGTGGATCTACTCTATTCCTCTCATATGAAAGCCACGGACTTCAGGCTGTCTGGTAAGCTTTTCTTTATAAAACTTTCTGGGATATTTATCATGGCTGTAATTATAATAGATTTTTTAACTCGATTCTTCATAATCTTTATGTTGACCTCCAGTTGAACCAGCACCATTTGCTGAAAATGCTATCTTTTTTCCATTGGATGGTTTTGGCTCCTTTGTCAAAAATCAAGTGACCATAGGTGTGTGGGTTCATTTCTGGGTCTTCAATTCTGTTCCATTGGTCTATCTGTCGGTCTCTGTACCAATACCATGCAGTTTTTATCACTATTGCTCTGTAATACTGCTTGAGTTCAGGGATGGTGATTTCCCCTGAAGTCCTTTTATTGTTGAGGATAGCTTTAGCTATCCTGGGTTTTTGGTTATTCCAGATGAATTTGCAAATTGTTCTGTCTAACTCTTTGAAGAATTGGATTGGTATTTTGATGGGGATTGCATTGAATCTGTAGATTGCTTTTGGTAAAATTGCCATTTTTACTATATTAATCCTGCCAATCCATGAGCATGGGAGATCTTTCCATCTTCTGAGGTCTTCTTCAATTTCCTTCTTCAGTGTCTTGTAGTTCTTATTGTACAGATATTTACTTGCTTGGTTAAAGTCACACCGAGGTACTTTATATTATTTGGGTCTATTATGAAGGGTGTCGTTTCCCTAATTTCTTTCTCGGCTTGTTTCTCTTTTGTGTAGAGGAAGGCTACTGATTTATTTGAGTTAATTTTATACCCAGCCACTTTGCTGAAGTTGTTTATCAGCTTTAGTAGTTCTCTGGTGGAACTTTTGGGATCACTTAAATACACTATCATATCATCTGCAAACAGTGATATTTTGACTTCTTCTTTTCCGATCTGTATCCCCTTGATCTCCTTTTGTTGTCTGATTGCTCTGGCTAGAACTTCAAGAACTATATTGAATAAGTAGGGAGAGAGTGGGCAGCCTTGTCTAGTCCCTGATTTTAGTGGGATTGCTTCAAGTTTCTCTCCATTTAGTTTAATGTTAGCAACTGGTTTGCTGTATATGGCTTTTACTATGTTCAGTTATGGGCCTTGAATTCCTATTCTCTCCAGGACTTTTATCATGAAGTGGTGTTGAATTTTGTCAAATGCTTTCTCAGCGTCTAATGAAATGATCATGTGGTTTTGTTCTTTCAGTTTGTTTATATAATGGATCACGTTGCTGGTTTTCCGTATATTAAACCATCCCTGCATGCCTGGGATGAAGCCTACTTGGTCATGGTGGATGATTGTTTTGATGTGCTCTTGGATTTGGTTTGCCAGAATTTTGTTGAGTAGTTTTGCATCGATATTCATAAGGGAAATTGGTCTGAAGTTCTCTTTCTTTGTTGTGTCTTTGTGTGGTTTAGGTATAAGAGTAATTGTGGCTTCGTAGAAGGTATTCGGTAGTGATCCATCTGTTTCAATTTTGTGGAATAGTTTGGATAATATTGGTATGAGGTCTTCTATGAAGGTTTGGTAGAATTCTGCACTAAACCCGTCTGGACCTGGGCTCTTTTTGGTTGGGAGACCTTTAATGACTGCTTCTATTTCCTTAGGATTTATGGGGTTTTTTAACTGGTTTATCTGTTCCTGATTTAACTTCGGTACCTGGTATCTCTCTAGGAAATTGTCCATTTCCTGAAGATTTTCAAGTTTTGTTGAATATAGGTTTTTATAGTAAGATCTCATGATTTTTTGAATTTCCTCTGAATCTGTTGTTATGTCTCCCTTTTCATTTCTGATTTTGTTAATTTGGACACACTCTATGTGTCCTCTCGTTAGTCTGGCTAAGGGTTTATCTATCTTGTTGATTTTCTCAAAGAACCAACTTTTGGTTCTGTTGATTCTTTCTATGGTCCTTTTTGTTTCTACTTGGTTGATTTCAGCTCTGAGTTTGATTATTTCCTGCCTTCTACTCCTCCTGGGTGTATTTGCTTCTTTTTGTTCTAGAGCTTTTAGGTGTGCTGTCAAGCTGCTGACATATGCTCTTTCCTGTTTCTTTCTGCAGGCACTCAGCGCTATGAGTTTTCCTCTTAGCACAGCTTTCATTGTGTCCCATAAGTTTGGGTATGTTGTACCTTCATTTTCATTAAATTCTAAAAAGTTTTTAATTTCTTTCTTTATTTCTTCCTTGACCAGGTTATCATTGATAGAGCATTGTTCAATTTCCAAGTATATGTGGACATTCTTCCTTGATTGTTATTGAAGACCAGTTTTAGGCCGTGGTGGTCCGATAGCACGCATGGGATTATTTCTATCTTTCTGTACCTGTTGAGGCCCGTTTTTTGACCAATTATATGGTCAATTTTGGAGAAAGTACCATGAGGAGTTGAGAAGAAGGTATATCCTTTTGCTTTAGGATAGAATGTTCTATAAATATCCGTTAAGTCCATTTGGCTCATGACTTCTCTTAGTCTGTCTACATCTCTGTTCAATTTCTCTTTCTATGATCTGTCCATTGATGAGAGTGGGGTGTTGAAATCTCCCACTATTATTGTGTGAGGTGCAATGTGTGTTTTGAGGTTTAGTAAGGATTCTTTTATGTATGTAGGTGCCCTTGTATTTGGGGCATAGATATTTAGGATTGAGAGTTCATCTTGGTGGATTTTTCCTTTGATGAATATGAAGTGTCCTTCCTTATCTTTTTTGATGACTTTTAATTGAAAATTGATTTTATTTGATATTAGTATTGCTTCTCCAGCTTGCTTCTTCTGACCATTTGCTTGGAAAATTGTTTTCCAGCCTTTCACTCTGAGGTAATGTCTGCCTTGTCTCTGAGGTGTGTTTGCTGTAGGCAGCAGAATGCAGGGTCCTCGTTGCGTATCCAGTTTGTTAATCTATGTCTTTTTATTGGGGAGTTGAGGCCATTGATGTTGAGAGATATTAAGGAATAGTGATTATTGCTTCCCGTTATATTCATATTTGGATGTGAGGTTATGTTTGTGTGCTTTCATTCTATTTGTTTCGTTGCCAAGACGATTAGTTTCTTGCTTCTTCTAGGGTATAGCTTGCCTCCTTATGTTGGGCTTTACCATTTATTATCCTTTGTAGTGCTGGATTTGTAGAATGATATTGTGTAATTTTGGTTTTGTCATGGAATATCTTGGTTTCTCCATCTATGTTAATTGAGAGTTTTGCAGGATACAGTAACCTGGGCTGGCATTTGTGTTCTCTTAGGGTCTGTATGACATCAGTCCAGGATCTTCTGGCCTTCATAGTTTCTGGCGAGAAGTCTGGTGTGATTCTGATAGGTCTGCCTTTATATGTTACTTGACCTTTTTCCCTTACTGCTTTTAATATTCTTTCTTTATTTTGTGCGTTTGGTGTTTTGACTATTATGTGACGGGAGGTGTTTCTTTTCTGGTCCAATCTATTTGGAGTTCTGTAGGCTTCTTGTATGCCTATGGGTATCTCCTTTTTCAGATTAGGGAAGTTTTCTTTTATAATTTTGTTGAAGATATTTACTGGTCCTTTGAGCTGGGAGTCTTCACTCTCTTCTATACCTATTATCCTTAGGTTTGATCTTCTCATTGAGTCCTGGATTTCCTGTATGTTTTGGACCAGTAGCTTTTTCCGCTTTACATTATCTTTGACAGTTGAGTCAATGATTTCTATGGAATCTTCTGCTCCTGAGATTCTCTCTTCCATCTCTTGTATTCTGTTGGTGAAGCTTGTATCTACAGCTCCTTGTCTCTTCTTTTGGTTTTCTATATCCAGGGTTGTTTCCATGTGTTCTTTCTTGATTGCTTCTATTTCCATTTTTAATTCCTTCAACTGTTTGATTGTGTTTTCCTGGAATTCTTTCAGGGATTTTTGCGATTCCTATCTGTAGGCTTCTACTTGTTTATTAATGTTTTCCTGTGTTTCCCTAAGGGAGTTCTTCACATCTTTCTTGAAGTCCTCCAGCATCATGATCAAATATGATTTTGAAACTAGATCTTGCTTTTCTGGTGTGTTTGGATATTCCATGTTTATTTTGGTGGGAGAATTGGGCTCCGATGATGCCAAGTAGTCTTGGTTTCTGTTGCTTGGGTTCCTGCGCTTGCCTCTCGCCATCAGATTATCTCTAGTGTTACTTTGTTCTGCTATTTCTGACAGTGGCTAGACTGTCCTATAAGCCTGTGTGTCAGGAGTGCTGTAGACCTGTTTTCCTGTTTTCTTTCAGCCAGTTATGGGAACAGAGTGTTCTGCATTCGGGCGTGTAGTTTTTCCTCTCTACAGGTCTTCAGCTGTTCCTGTGGGCCTGTGTCTTGAGTTCACCAGGCAGCTTTCTTGCAGCAGAAAAGTTGGTCTTACCTGTGGTCCCGAGGCTCAAGTTCGCTCGTGGGGTGCTGCCCACGGGCTCTCTGCGGCGGCAGCAACCAGGAATACCTGTGCCGCCTCTTCCGGGAGCTTCAGTCCACCAGGGTTCCAGATGGCCTTTGGTGTTTTCCTCTGGCGTCCGAGATGTATGTTCAGAGATCAGTCTCTTCTGGTTTCCCAGGCTTGTCTGCCTCTCTGAAGGTTTAGCTCTCCCTCCCACGGGATTTGGGTGCAGAGAACTGTTTATCCGGTCTGTTTCCTTCAGGGTCCAGCGGTGTCTCTGGCAGGGGTCCTGCCGCTCCTGGGCCCTCCCCCACGGGAGCCCAGAGGCCTTATAAGGTTTCCTCTTGGGCCAGGGATGTGGGCAGGGGTGAGCAGTGTTGGTGGTCTCTTCTGCTCTTTAGCCTCAGGAGTGCCCACCTGACCAGGCGGTTGGGTCTCTCTCTCACAGGGTCTGGGAGCAGAGAGCTGCTGCGGGCCAGGATCCGAGGGTGTGGGACTTCCGGTAAACACAGAACGTGCCCGGTCCTAGAGGAATTCTCTTCCCTGTGTCCCAAGCTCACCAGGCAGCTTTCTTGCAGCAGAAAAGTTGGTCTTACCTGTGGTCCGGAGGCTCAAGTTCGCTCGTGGGGTGCTGCCCACGGGCTCTCTGCAGCGGCAGCAACCAGGAAGACCTGTGCCACCCCTTCCGCTGTCTTCTGCATTCTTAAGGTTAATCTCTTTCCCTGACTGTCACCTTTCTCAATCCTGTAGGAGAGTGAGGTCCACTTGATTCCTACACTTCCATGCTTAGTGATCAAGAAAGTGGTTCTCTCATTAAATTCCCTGTTTATGAGTCTACAACTAGTTTGTTGTTTCTTTGGCTGCAATAATCGCAACCCCCTACACTCTTATGCAACTCTGAGATTTTCTGAGCACTTTTAAAATTGATTCTACAGTATTTTATCATTTAGAATATTTTTAGGAGATGTGGCCCAGTGGTTAAACGCACTGGCTAACTGCTCTTCTAGGAGACATGAGCCTAATATCTAGCTGTACATGGTGGCCATCAGCTGTCTGTAACTACAGTTTGAAGGAGATCTGGCAGTGGCACCCACTTCTGAATGCTTCAGGCACTACATTCATTCGGTGCACAGAAATACATGCAGACAAAATATCTATACAGGTCAAACATCAAAATAATAAACGCTTGTCATGTGCGTCTGTGTTTGCCACCTATGTCATATCTAGAGCATCCAGAAGATAAGGTCAGGTACTCTTGAGCCTCTGGATAAGTTCTGAGAATAGAACATAGATTTTTGGCAAATGCACCAGGCCCTTATCAATACTGAGCCATCCCTGCAACCCCCATATAGGTTCTTCCTATGTCACAGTGCAATCATCTTTGGCTTTCATTTTGGCAATTGGAGCTCATTACGATAGAAGTACTTCTTAAGCCCTGCCAGGTCAGGATTTCTGGTCCCTGGGTTTATCAATTTAAAATGGCATACAAAGATAAGCAGGGAATCCTCAACAACGGAACCTCAAATGGCCAAGAAATCTTCAAAGTACTTAGCCATCTTGGAAATGAGTATCAAAATGACCCTGAGATTCCATATCCACTGTTAGAATGGCTAAGTCCAAAAATTCAAGTGATAGCACATGCTGGTAAGGATGTAGAGCACAGGAAAGAGTTTCCCAGTGTTGCTGGAGTGGAAACTTGTACAATGAATTTGGAAAATTAATTTGGAGGTTTCTCAGAAAACTAAAAATTGTTTTACCTCAAGACCCAGGTATACCACTCCTAGGCATATACCAAAAAGATAACCAACCATACGACAGGGACCCCTGCTCAACTCTCACTTTCCAGTGCCCCACACATGTGGAGCTAAGTGTGTAGTGGCCAGAAGGCAGGGTCAACTGACCGTTCTGTTCTGCCACATTGTGGCTTCTGAGGACTGAACTCTGGCCATCAGGCCGCCCTGTGGGTTCCACCCCTGGTCCCTCTGATCTGGAGACAAACCTCACTCACCCACGTCCCTGGTGTGATTGATTTACTATCTTGGAGCGCACTGATATTCACACTTGCAGGCAAGTAGCTTTGGGGATCCCCTTGTCCCCACATCTGCAGTTGGGTTTTCAAGGCAAGAGTTTTACCAAGTGAGGTTTACCAACCACCCCTTCCCCTCATCCTTTTTTGGGGAGGAGTATTTGATTTTTTTTTATTTCCATTTCAAATGTTATCCCCTTTCCTGGTTTTCCACCCATGAACGCCCATCCCATCTTCCCTTTCCCTCTTCTATGAGGCTGTTCCCCCACCTATCCACTCACCCCTTCCCACTTGCCTCCCTGTCTCAGCATTCCTTTACACTGTGGAGGTAGAGCCTTGGCAAGACCAAGGGCTTCTCCTCCCATTGGTTCCCCACAAGGCCGTCCTCTGCTACATGTGCACCTAAGACATGGGTCTGTCAGTGTACTCTGTAGATGGCGGGACATCTGGGTTCTTTCCAGCTCCTGGCAATTACAAATAAGGGTTCTATGAACATAATGGAGCATGTTTCCTTGCCACATGTTGGCGCCCCTTTTGGGTATATGCCCAGGAGGGTGTATAGCTAGGTCCTCAGGTAGTACTATGTCCGAATTCTGAGGAACTTACAAACTAATTTCCAGAGTTACTGTAAGAGCTTGCAATCCCACCTACAATGGAGGAATGTTTCTCTTTCTCCTCATCCTCGTCAACATTTGTTGTCACTTTAGACTTTTTTCTTAGTCATTCTGAGTGGTGTGAGGTCAAATCTCAACATTTTCTTGGTTTGATTTTTGCTGATGATTAAGGATGTTTAATAGTTCCTTAGGTGCTTCAGGGCCATTTGATATTCCTCAGCTTAGAATTCTTTGTCTAGCTCTGCACCTCATTTTGTGCTAGAGTTATTTGATTCTCTGCAGTCTAAACTTCTGGATTTCTTTGTATATATTGCATATTAGCCCTCTATCAGATATAGATATAGATACAGATTCTCTGGCTTCTCCTTCTATTCCTGCTTCTCCTTCTACTCCGGCTAATTCTCCTCCTTCTTCTTCTCCTTCTCCTTCTCCTTCTTCTCCTTCTCCTTCTCCTTCTTCTCCTTCTCCTTCTTCTTCTTCTCCTTCACCTTCTTCTCCTTCATCTTCTTCCTTTTCTTCGGCTTCTTCTTCTTCTCGTCCTAGTCATCTTTGTGGTTGTCATCATCTCCTCCTTCCCCGCCTTCTCCCCTTTGCTTCCCCTCCCCCTCCCCCTCCTCCTCTGTCTTCTTCCTTGTCCTCATTGGCTTCTTTGGCTTTGTTGGCTTCTAATGCTTCGCCAGCTTCTTCTGCTTCGGCTTCGCCTTCTGCTTCTTCTTTGGCTTCTGCTTAGGCTTCGGCTTGGCGGTTTTGGCATCGGCTTTAGCTGCTCCGGCGGCTTCCGTGGCTATGGAGGCTTTGGCGGCTTTGGCGGCTTTGGCGGCTTCGGTGGCTTCGGGGGTTTCAGCGGATTAGGTGGCTTAGGCTTCCGCTGTTTTGGCTTCAGCTGCTTTGGCTTTGGCTGCTTCTGTTGGAGCTTGGGCTGCGGCTTCCGGTGCTGCTTCTGTTGCTGCTGCTGCTGCTTCTGTTGCTGCTGCTGCTCCTTGTCCTCGTCCTCGTCCTCCTCCACCCCTCCTCCTCGTCCTCGTCCTCCTCCTCATCCTCCTCCTCCTCGCCCTCCTCCTCCTCGTCCTCGTCCTCCTCGTCCTCCTCCTCCTCGTCCTCGTCCTCCTCGTCCTCGTCCTCCTCCTCATCCTCCTTCTCCTCCCCCTCCTCCTCCTCCTCCTCCTCGTCCTCCTCCTCCCTCTCCTCGTCCTTCTCCTCCTCCACCTTGTCATCCTCTTGGTCCTCCTCCTCCTCCTCCTCGTCGTCCTGGTCCTCATACTTCTCCTCCACCTCCTTGTCCTCGTCCTTCTCCTCCTCCTCCTCCTCGTCCTCATCCTCCTACTCTACTTATTTTTCTTCTTCTTTTTTATTTTTTTTTATTAACTTGAGTATTTCTTATATACATTTCAAGTGTTATTCCCTTTCCTGGTTTCCGGGCAAACATCCCCCTCCCCCCTCCCCTTCCTTATGGGTGTTTCCCTCCCAACCCTCCCACCATTGCCGCCCTTCCCCCATAGTCTAGTTCACTGGGGGTTCAGTCTTAGCAGGACCCAGGGCTTCCCCTTCCACTGGTGCTCTTACTAGGATATTCATTGCTACCTATGAGGTCAGAGTCCAGGGTCAGTCCATGTATAGTATTTAGGTAGTGGCTTAGTCCCTGGAAGCTCTGGTTGCTTGGCATTGTTGTACTTTTGGGGTCTCGAGCCCCTTCAAGCTCTTCCAGTTCTTTCTCTGATTCCTTCAGCGAGGGATTTTTCTTCTTTTTTTAATTAGATATGTTTCTTTATTTACATTTCAAATGTTATTGCCTTTCCCAGTTTCCTGTCCTTAAACCCCTATGCCCTCCCCCTTCCCTGTAAGGGTGTCCCTCCCCGAATCCAACCCCCTTACAATCCACCCCTACATTCCCCTGCACTGGGGGTCCAACCAGGGTAGGATCAAGGGCTTCCCCTTCCACTGGTGACCAACAAGTGTATTCTCTGCTACATACACAGCTGGAGCCCTGGGTCCATATATAGTCTTTGGGTAGTGGTTTAGTCCCTGGCAATCTTTGGCATTGTTATTCTTATGGGGTTGCAAGCCCCTTCAGCTCTTTCAATCCTTTCTCTAATCCCTGAAAGGGCGTCCTGTTCTCAGTTCAGTAGTTTGCTGCTAGTGTTCACCTCTGTATTTGACATGCTCTGGTTGTGTCTCTCAGGAGATATCTATATCCAGTTCTGGACATGACGCACTTCTTAGCTTCATCAGTCTAATCTAGTTTTGGTGGCTGTATATGTATGGGCCACATGTGGGCCAGGCTCTGAATGGCTGTTCCTTCAGTCTCTGCTCTAAACTTTGCCTCTATATCCCTTCCTATGGATATTTCTGTTATCCCATTATAATAAGTAGTGGAAGCATCTGTATTTTATTCAATCTTTTTCTTGAGCTTCAAGTGGTCTGTGGATTGCATCTTGGGTAATTCGAGGTTTTGGGCTAATATCCACTTATCGATGAGTGCGTGCCATGTGTGTTTTCTGTGGTGGGTTACCTCCCTCAGGATGATATTTTCTAGTTCATTCCATTTGCCTATGAATCTCATGAAGTCATTGTTTTTGATACCTGAGTAGTACTCCATTGTGTAAATGTACCACATTTTCTGTATCCATTCCTCTGTTGAAGGGCACCTGGGTTTTTTCCAGCTTCTGGCTATTATAAATAAGGCTGCTATGAACATAGTGGAGCATGTGTCTTTATTGTATGTTGGAGCATCTTTGGGTGTATGCCCAAGGGTGGTAGAGCTGGGTTCTGAGGTAGTGTAATGCCCAATTTTCTGAGGAACCTCCAGACTGATTTCCAGAGAGGTTGTAGAAGTTTGCAATCCCACCAACAATGGAGGAGTGTTCCTCTTTCTCCACATCCTCACCAGCGTCTGCTGTCATCTGAGCTTTTTTTTTTATCTCAGGGCTGCTTTGATTTGCATTTACCTGATGACTAAGGATGTTGAACATTTCTTTAGATGCTTTTTGGCCATTTGATAATCCTCAGCTGAGAATGTTTTCTTTAGCTCTGTACCCTATTTTTTGATAGGGTGATTTGGCTCTCTGGAGTCCATCTCCTTGAGTTCTTTGTATATTTTGGATTAATATTAGCTCTCTGTCAGATGTAGGATTGGTAAAGATCTTTTCCCAATCTGTTGGTTGCCATTTTGTCCTAATGACATTGTCTTTTGCTTTACAAAAGCTTTGCAGTCTTATGAGGTCCCATTTGTTGATTCTTGATCTTAGAGCGTAAGACATTGTTTTGTTCAGGAAATTTTCTCCAGTGCCCATGTGTTTGAGATGCTTCCCCACTTTTTCTTCTATTAATTTGAGTGTATCTGGTTTGATGTGGAGGTCCTTGATCCACTTCTTTGTACAGGGTGATAAGCATGGATCGATTTGCCTTTTTCTATATGCTGACCTCCAGTTGAACCAGCACCATTTGTTGAAAATGTTATCTTTTTTCCATTGGAAGGTTTTAGCTCCTTAGTCAAAGATCAAGAGGCTATAGGTGTGTGTTTCATTGCTGGGTCTTCAATTCTGTTGCACTGATCTACCTGCCTGTCTCTGTAGCAATACCATACAGTTTTGAAGACTATTGCTCTGTAATACTGCTTGAAGTCAGGGATGGTGATTCCCCCAGAATTTCTTTTACTGTTGAGTATAGTTTTCGCTATTCTGGGTTTTTTGTTATTCCAAATGAATTTGCAAATTGCTCTTTCTATCTCTATAAAGAATTGAGTAGGAAATTTGATGGGAATTGCATTGACCTATAGATTGATTTTGGCAAAATGGCCATCTTTACTATATTAATCCTGCCAATCCATGACCATGGAAGATCTTGTCATCTTCTGAGATCTTCTTCAATTTCTTCAGAGATTTGAAGTTCTTGTCATACAGATCTCTCACTTGCTTGGTTAAAGTCACATCAAGATATTTTCTGTTATTTGGGACTATTTTTAAGGGTGTCATTCCCTAATTTCTCTCTCAGCCGGTTTATCCTTTGGGTAGAGTAAGGCTACTGATTTGTTTGAGTTAATTTTATGCCCCGGCACTTTGCTGAAGTTGTTTATCAGGTTAAGTAGTTCTCTGGTGGATCGTTTGTGTTCGCTTAAGTACACTATCATATCATCTGCAAATAGTGATATTTTGATTTCTTCCCTTCCAATTTGTATCCCTTTGACCTCCTTTCGCTGTCTGATTGCTCTGGCTAGAACTTCAAGAACTATATTGAATAAGTAGGGAGAGCGTGGGCAGCCTTGTCTAGTCCCTGATTTTAGTGGGATTGCTTCAAGTTTCTCTCCATTTAGTTTGATGTCAGCTACTGGTTTGCTGTATATTGCTTTTAGAATGTTTAGATATAGGCCTTGAATTCCTGATCTTTTCAGGACTTTTATCATGAAGGGGTGTGGAATTTTGTCAAATGCTTTCTCAGCATCTAATGAAATGACCATGTGCTTCTTATCTTTGAGTTGTTTACGTAGTGGATTACATTGATGGATTTTCATACATTAAACCATCCCTGCATCCCTGGGATGAAGCCTACTTGATCATGATGGATGATCGTTTTGATGTGTTCTTAGATTCAGTTTGCAAGAATTTTATTGAGTATTTTTGCATTGATATTCTTAAGGGAAATTGTTCTAAAGTTCTCTTTCTTTGTTGGGTCTTTGTGTGGTTTAGGTATAAGAGTAATTGTGGCTTCATAGAAGGAATTTGGTAGTGCTCCGTCTGTTTTAATTTTGTGGAATAGTTTGGACAGTATTGATTTGAGATCTTCTATGAAGGTATGATAGAATTCTGCACTGAACCCATCTGGACCTGGGCTCTGTTTGGTTGGGAGACTTCTAATAACTGCTTTTATTTCTATAGAGTTACGGGGTTGTTTAGATGATTTATTTGTTCTTGATTTAACTTTGGTACCTGGTATATGCCTAGAAAATTGTCCATTTCCTCCAGATTTTCCAGTTTTATTTAATACAGGCTTTTGTAGTAGGATATGATGATTTTTTAAAATTTACTCAGATTTTGTTATGTCTCCCTTTTCATTTCTGATTTTGTTAATTTGGATACACTGTCTGTGACTACTGGTTAGTCTGGCTAAGGGTTTATCTATCTTGTTGATTTTCTCAAAGAACCAGCTCCTGATTTTGTTGATTCTTTGTATAGTCCATTCCATTTCTACTTGGTTGATTTCAGCTCTGAGTTTGATTTTTTTCCTGCCTTCTACTCCTCTTGGGTTTATTTATTTCCTTTTGTTCTAGAGCTTTAAGATGTGATGTCAAGCTGCTGACATATGCTCTCTCCTGTTTCTATTTGTAGGCACTCAGAGCTATGAGTTTTCCTCTTAGTACCGCTTTCATTGTGTCCCATAAGCTAGGGAATGTTTCATCTTCATTTTCATTAAATTCTAAGAAGTCTTAATTTCTTTCTTTATTTCTTCCTTGACCACATTGTCCTTGAGTAGAGCATTGTTCAACTTCCATGTATATGTGGGCTTTCTGTCATTATTGTTGTTACTGAAGACCAGTCTTAGCTCATGGTGATCTGATAGGACGCATGGGATCATTTCTATCTTCCTGTATCTGTTGAGGCCTGTTTTGTGACTGATTATATGGTCAGTTTTAGAGAAGGTTCCATGAGGTGCTGAAAAGAAAGTATATCGTTTTGTTTTAGGATGGAATGTTCTGTAAATATCTGTTAAATCAAATTGGTTCATAACTTCTGTTAGTTTTTGTATGTCTCTGTTTAATTTCTGTTTCCATGATCTGTCCAGTGATGAGAGTGAGGGGTTGAAGTCTCCTGGTATTATTGTGTAAGTTACAATGTGTGCTTTGAGCTTTAGTAAGGTTTCCTTTATGAATGTAGTTGACCTTGCATTAGGAGCATAGATATTTAGGATTGAGAGTTCATCTTGGTGGATTTTTCCTTTGATGAATATAAAGTGTCCTTCCTTATCTTTTTTAATGACTCTTGGTTGAAATTCAATTTTATTTGGTATTAGAATGGCAACTCCAGCTTGTTTTTTTGGCCATTTGCTTGGAAAAATTTTTCCAGCCATTTACTCTGAGGTAGTGTCTGTCTTTGTCTCTGACGTGTGTTTCCTGCATGTTGCAAAATGCTGGGTCCTCTTTATGTATTCAGTCTGTTAGCCTATGTCTTTTTATTGGGGAATCAAGTCTGTTGATGGTGAGAGGTGTTAAGGGATAGTGATTGTAGCTTCCTGTTATTTTCATTGTTAGAGGTGAAATTATGTTTGTTTGTCTCTCTTTTGGTTTCAATGCAAGGAAATTATATTCTTGCTTTCTGTATGGTGTAGTTCCTCTCCCTGTCTTGGAGTTTTCTATCTCTTATCCTTTGTAGGCCTGGATTTGTAGAAAGATATTGTGTAAATTTGGTTTAGTCATGGAATAGCTTGGTTTCTCCATCTATGTTAATTGAAAGTTTTACTGGATACAGTAACTAGGGCTGGCAGTTGTGTTCTCTTAGGGTCTGTATGACATCTGTCCTGGATCTTATATCTTTCCTAGTCTCTGGTGAGAAGTCTGGTGTAATTCTTATAGGTCTGCCTTTGTATGTCACTTGACCTTTTTCCCTTACCGCTTTTAATATTCTCTCTTTGTTTTGTGCATTTGCTGTTTTAACTATTATGTGACGGGAGGAATTTCTCTTCTAGTCCAATCTATTTGGAGGTCTGTAGGCTTCTTGTATGTTTATGGGCATCTCTTTCTTTAGGTTAGGGAAGTTTTCTTCTATAAGTTTGTTGAATAATTTACTGGCCCTTTAAGTTGTGAGTCTTCACTTTCTTCTATACCTATTATCCTTAGGTTTGATCTTCTCATTGTGTCCTGGATTTCCTGTATGTTTTGGGCTAGGAGATTTTTGCGTTTTACATTATCTTTGACAGTTGTGTCGATGTTTTCTACAGTATCTTCTGCCCCTGAGATTCTCTCATCTATCTCTTGCATTCTATTGGTGATGCTTTTGTCTACGACTCCTTGTCTCTTCCTTTGGTTTTCTTTATCCAGAGTTGTCTCCCTTTGTGCTTTCTTTATTGTCTCTATTTTCATTTTCAACTCTTTCACCTGTTTTGTTTCATTGTGTTTTCCTGTAATTCTTTCAGTGATTTTTGTGTTTCCTCTCTAAGGGCTTCTACTTGTTTACTTGTGCATTCCTGCATTTCTCTAAGGGAGTTCTTTATGTCTTTCTTAAAATCCTCCATCATTATCAAAAAATGTAATTTCAAATCCAAATCTTGCTTTTCTGGTGTGTTTGGATATCCAATATTTTCTTTGGTTGGAGAACTGGGCTCTGTTGATTCAAAGTAGTCTTGGTTACTGTTTATTATGTTCCTGCGTTTGCCTCTAGCCATTGGGTTGTCTCTGGTGTTTGCTTGTCTTGCCATATCTGGGAGTGTCTTGTCCCTGTGAGAGGCCTGTGTGGCCCCACTCCTGTAGAACTGTTTTCCTGTTTTCTTTCAGCCTTTCCTGAGAACAGGTGCTTGCTCTCAGCTGTGGCAGCACTCCTGGAGACTGTATTCCAGCTCTAGGCATGGGCAGGTATCAAAGGGTCCTGCCCCTGATTGCTCATGTAGGTCCTTGCACCCAGCGGGCACACTTGGCACTATTCAATTCCCTCTTGGGTCTGGACTGTGGGCAGAGGGTATTCTCCACTGACTTCTCAGGAGTATCCACACTTCTGAGATTCCAGCTCTCTCCCCCATGGGATTTGGCTTCAGGAAGCTGTTTGGGGGATCAGTTCCGTCCTGGGCGCAGACCAGAACTGCAGGTACTGGCAGTTGTCTGTTCTTATATCCCTCTGTCCAGAGGCATTGTGCAGTTTCCCCTTGGACCAGGAATGTGGGCCGAGGTGTTCAGAGGTGGCAGTCTGTCCTGGGGCCTTGGGATGTCTGCGCGCCTGGGTGGTCTGCTCTCTTTCCCAAGGGATTTGGGTGCAGGGAACTGTGGGATGGTATTAGTTCACCAGCAGCCTTATTTGTAGTAGCCAGAAGCTGCAGACAAACCAGATCTCCCTCAATAGAGGGATGGATACAGAAAATGTGGTATATTTGCATAATAAAGTAATTTTCAGCTGTAAAAAAATGTCTATGTGAAATTTGCAGACAAATGGATGGAACTAGAAAAGATCTTCCTGTGTAAGGTAACCCAGACACAAAAAGGTCACATAGGGTCACTGATCATATGGTCACATATCACTTATCTCACTGATAAGTGGATATTAGCCCAAATTTCACAATACTCACAATATAATTCACAGATCATATGAAGCCCAAGAATGAAGAGCAAAATGTAGATGTTTCATTCCTACTTGGAGGGGGGAACAAAATAATTATGGGAGGTAGAAGAGGGAGGAACCTGGGAGGGAGATAGCAGGCACAGGGAAAAATGGTGGCAGGAAGAGGTCTGGGAGGAGAAGGGGAGATGTACTAAGGGTCAGGAAAATGAACAGAGGTGTGCAGTAGTGGGGTATGGGTATTGGTGACAACTACTAGATAGTCCCAGATGCCAGGGAAGCAAGAGTTTCCTAGGACCCAATCGGAATGACATTAGGCAAAATACTCAACAAAGAGGAGAGAGAACCAGTAGAGACTATACCCTGTTGATAGCATGGCCCCGGCTGAGGGATGTGGCCACCCACCATTTCAAAATATTAACCCAGAATTGTTCATGTCTAAAGGAAATATAGACAAAGAGTGGAGCAAAGACTGAAACACCATCCAGGGACCACTCCACCTGGGGATCCATGCCATCTGCAGACACCAAACACAGACACTATTGCTGATGCCAAGAAACACTTGCTGATAGGAGCCTGGCATAACTCTCCCCTGACAGGCTGTGCCAGAACCTGACCAATTCAAATTCAGGTGCCCAAAGCCAACCATCAGACTGGACATGGGGGCCCCATGGAAGAATTAGGGGAAGGACTGAAGGAGCTGAAGGGAACTGCAACACCACAGGAAGAAAGATACCAAGTAATTACACACCAGGAGATTCCAAGGACTAGACCACCAACCAAAGAGTATACATGAAGGGAATCCATGGCTCCACATACATATATATCAGAGGATGGCCTTACCTGGCCTCATTTGAAGGGGAGGCCCTTGGTTCTCTGGAGGCTTGATGCCCCAAAATAGGGAGATGCTAGAGTAGGGAAGTGAAGAGTGAGTGGTTGAGTGTGTGGAGGAGCCCCCTCATAGAGGTAAATAGGTGGGGGGAGAAGGGGATGGGATGGGGGGTTTGTGTGGGGTTATCCGGAAGGGAGATATCATTTGGAATGCAAGTGAATAAAATGATTAATAAAAAAGGAAACTGGTTAGCTGTAGCATGTATTGTCCAGGGTTTGTGTGCTGAGAAAGTGCAGGTATAAATGAAGCTTTGATTTGAACAAATGATTTGAACAGTCTGAAATGGTGGACCAAGTGACCAACTGCTCTGAAAATGTCTGAGACGCAAGTCTTTAGAGGAAAAACTTCAATGCAGTTGAGGTAGTATGAAGCAGAGAGCTGGAAAAGACCCTCTGAAGTGCCAGGGCAGCAGGGGCAAGGGAGGTGCCTCACTTCCGTGGCTGCCCAACACCAGCTGCTGTGAGGCCCTGTGCAGCCCTTTTGCCTCTCTACCTGGCACCAGCCTCTCCAGCCACAGAGTGTGCCAGGATTGAGGCAATTGTGGGGGAGGGGCTGAGGGGGCATGCAGTCAGAGCCAGGTGCACCTGCCCTCATCTGCCCAGGAGCAGCCTTAAAGTAGCCAAACTTACTCTCAGGAGCCCATCCCTAAAAACTCCTGTTTCTGTCACAGAGAGCCTCCCCCAAATCCCAGCTATCACCCAACTGCCACAGTCCATAAGATAGTTTTGAATTTGTCCCTGAATAATGTTACCTTTCTGCATCATTGGTTTGCAAGTCCTGGGCTGACTTGTTTAGATTTCCAGGTTTGGAAGCTGCTGGATCTTACTAGTCATCAGCAGATTACTGATGATTATTGGAAAAAATTGCTTCCAGAATTCAGAATATATTTGAGATCAGCATTTCTGGTTGTCTCAGTATGTCTGATGTGTGTTCTAGCATTTAAGTGTCCTGGACTTCTTAGGTATACAACATATAGGTGTAAGCAGCTTCCTGACACCTCTCTCATAGTGGTCATGCCTCACTGCTCTTTACTGCAGAAAGTCCAAGTAGGCAACCAGGACAAACTCACTGATGAAAGACTCAAGCAGGTAAATCCACAGGATTTACTGAGAGCTCTCACACACCGACTGAACACCTGTCCCAGCAACATTTTGAAAGGTAGTTGCATTAAAAGGAATTACTAGACACTAAAGTGGGCTGTTTTCTATGTAAAAATGAATATTTGATTAGGCTAGTGAAACTACAGTGCTGTGGTGATGAGCAGAAAATATCAATTCTGCTGTGTTTTACAGTGAGTGCCTAATCAGTGTGGCCAGCCATTTTATTAGCTCCTGATTTTGTTAGCTCCTATTTAAAATTAAATTTTTCTTTTCATTTATTCATTTTTTAAGTTGGTCAATACCATACTGGGCCTTAAGTTACAGTACTCAGTTTAGGTCAGAATAAGTTGTTCAAAGGTTTTTCAAAAGCTTAATTTACCTTTCATGCTATCAGATGGCATATTTTAAACATGGTTTAAAATACCAGTGTTTTTTTTTTTTTAATGAGCTCCAATCTTTATTGCATAAAGAAAGAAAAAGGTTCAACCCTTTTAATGCTAAATGAATTAAACCCAGATGTAAGAAGAAAGCTTTCTTCTCTTTAATAAGGATAAGCTGCCTTGCCTTATTTATAATAGCCAGAAGCTGGAAAGAACCTAGATGCCCTTCAACAGAGGAATGGATACAGAAAATGTGGTAAATCTACACAATGGAATACTACTCAGCTACGAAAACAATGACTTCATGAAATTCATAGGTAACTGGATGAAAATATCCTGAGTGAGGTAACCCAATCACAGAAAAACACACATGGTATGCACTCATTGATAAGTGACTATTAGCCCAAATGCTCGAATTATTCCAGATACACAGTACACATGAAACTCAAGAAGGATGAAGAAAATGCGAATGCTTCACTCCTTCTTTAAAAGGGGAATAAGAATACCCTTGGCAGGGAATAGGGAGGCTAAGTTTAGAACAGAGGCTGAAGGAACGCCCATTCAGAGCCTGCCCCACATGTGGCCCATACATATACAGCCACCAAACTAGATAAGATGGATGAAGCAAAGAGGTGCAGGCTGACAGGAACCAGATGTAGATGTCTGCTGAGAGACACAGCCAGAATACAGCAAATACAGAGGCGAATGTCAGCAGCAAACCACTGAACGGAGAACGGGACCCCCGTTAAAGGAATCAGAGAAAGGACTGAAAGAGCTGAAGGGGCTCGAGACCCCATATGAACAACAATGCCAAGCAACCAGAGCTTCCAGGGACTAAGCCACTACCTAAAGACTATACATGGACTGACCCTGGACTCTGACCTCATAGGTAGCAATGAATAGCCTAGGAAGGGCACCAGTGGAAGGGGAAGCCCTTGGTCCTGCCAAGACTGAACCCCCAGTGAATGGATTGTTGCAGGGGAGGGCAGTAATGGGGGGAGGATGGGGAGGGGAACACCCACATAGAAGGGGAGGGTTTAGGGGGATGTTGGCCTGGAAACCGGAAAGGGGAATAACAATTGAAATGTAAATAAGGAATACCCAAGTTAATGAAGATGGGAAAAAACCTGTCCCATGGCCCTGAGAAGCCTGCCCATTCCTCCCGCTCTCTGCAGCCTCCTTCTTATTTCCTCTTTTCCTCCGCTATGCACTTTGCTCTCTTAAAAATACCAGTGTTTTAAGATATAAATGGAGCTTCAAGTTGAAGAGCATAAAATGAGAAAGAAAAAGCAGTAATTACCTACATTTGGCTTAATAATTGGAATTACATCAGTTCTATAATACCCTCCCTGTTGACACTCTTCCTTCGGAATAGCATTTAACATCTCCTGACAGACTGGCTTACTCGTTTGTGAAGGGAGGCTCCTTCAGTTTAATGATTATATACGGATTCATTGAAAGTTAAGTGTGAGGAGAACTTTGAGGAGACTGCCTTGAGTAGAGTCTACTGAGTGTGGCCATTCACTGTGTTTGTCAAGGATGCAACCCACTAAGAATTGAGCCCATGCCAGGCATGCTGTGAAGTGACACTTTTCTTTATTTTAACATTTCCTGAATAGTTTCCTCTGTTACAGATAAAACATTTTTAACATTCTTAAGATAATTCATTTACTCTTTTCCAGAAAAATATTCATATTAATGGATATGCTGAGATTTCACTTATTGTGATGATTTTCTTTCGGCATTTCAAAGCAAAATATTTTTTAATTCAATGTATTAACAGTTGGATTATCTTTTCATAATTAGGTGTCATGTTAAAACAACAGGCATCATATTAGCAGACTACTAGGGGTGTTCAGAGTAATACTTGGAAGAAATAAAATCATAGTTGTAGTTAAAGTAGAGGGAAAGTAGTAAGTTTTTAAAGGACTGAATATGTATCACAATCAAATATTATAAACTTTACAACCTTGAAACTGATAATGTAAATAATCTCTATTAGGTCAGTTGTTATATGAGTCAGTTAGCATTTCACTGTCTGTTTTAGCTATTTATGGTTTTTGAATCATCAAGTGGGTATACAGAATGCAGTATCCTAATAGAAATAGGAAAGCCGTATGAATATTTCCTCTGTAGTAACTTTGTTCTTCACTGATCAGACTGTCCTTGTACTGTAGGGTACACTTTTCCTGTTCTTAACTGTTCTGTAGCGAGGTGTGGGAAAATTGGGCCTTTATGTTAGATTGCTCTGACTGACAGAGTGGTGTTTTGGGTATTGTACAAAGAGAATGGTTTTCATATCGATATAAAACGACGTTTGTGTGGGTTATTTATTCATGTTTCCTAATTTATTCCATATTATGGTGCTAAATAATAGTTTAATTTGGATACTGTATCCATAATTTTTAGTTAGATTGGTTAACAGTTTATCTGCTTTGTTAATTTTCTTTAAGAATCAGCTGTTGGTTTTTTTGATTCTTTGTATTGTTCTCTTTGTAAATGGTTGATTTTAGTCATGTGCTTGACAATTTCTGGCTGTCTATTCCTCTTAGGGATGTTTGCTTCTTTTGCTTCTATAGCTTTCAGGTTTTCTGTTAAGTTTTCAGTATAAGACCTCTCCAATTTCTTTGTAAAGTCGTTTAGTGGTATGAACTTTCCTCTTAACATTACTTTCATTGTGTCCTCTGATTTTGAATATGCTGTGCTTTTATTTTCATTGAATTCTGGGAATTTTTTATTTTTTTCTTTATTTCCTCCCTGATCAAGTTGTCATTGATTAGACATTTCTTTGGTTTTCAAGTATCTGTGTGCTTTCTGTTGCTTGCTTTCTTTCTCTCTTTCTCTCTCTCTCTCTCTCTCTCTCTCTCTCTCTCTCTCTCTTTCTTTCTTTCTTTCTTCCTTTCTTCCTTTCTTTCTTTCTTTTTCTTTTTCTTTTTCGGTATGGATGTTCATTATTAGACCCTGGTGATCCAATAGAATGTATGAGATTATTTCAATCTTCTTGTATCTGTTGATGCTTGTTTTGTGTCCAATTAACTGGTCAATTTTGGAGAAGATTTCATGAGATCCTGAGAAATTTTGTTCTTTTGTATTATGGTGACATGTTTTGTGGATATCTGTTAAATCCTTTTAGTTCATAACTTCTGCTAGCTTTTCTGTGTGTCTGTTTAATTTCTGTTTCAATAACTTGTTCATGGGTGAGAGTGGGCCATTGAAGTCTCCCACTATTACTGTGTAAGTTTCAATATGTTTTTTGAGCTTTAATAATGTTTTTGCTTTTTTTTTTAAGAATGCTGGTGTCCTTTCATTGGGACTTAGATATTCAGAATTGAGAGTTCATATTGGTGGAGTTTTCCTTTGATGAATATGAAGTGTCCTTCCCCATCTCCGTTGGTTATTTTTGGTTGAAAGTCTATTTTATTGGGTATTAGAATGGCTACTACAGCTTGTTTCTTGGGACCATTTGCTTGGAAAACTTTTTTCTAGACCTTTACTCAGAATTCTTTCTGTATTTGTCAGTGAGGTATTATTCTTGTATGCAGACAAAAGCTGAATCCTGTTTGCAAATCCAGTCTGTTAGCTTGTGTCTTTATTTTGAATTTGAGTCCACTGATTTTTATAAATATTAAAGATCAAAGATTGTTAGTGTTTTTTGGTTGGACATGGTAGTGTGTGTGTGTGTGTGTGTGTGTGTGTGTGTGTGTCTTATGTTAGGTTTATTGTGAGTTGATTAATTTCTTGTTTTCTTGGGTGTAGTTACATACCTTGTGTAGGAGTATTGGGTCTAGTGTCCTTTGTAGTGCTTTATATTAGAAAAATACTGTTTAAATTTGGTTTGATCATGAAATATCTTTGTTTCTACATATATGATGATTGAGATTTGTGCTGGGTATTGGAGCCTGGGCTGGCACTTCTGGTCTCCTATGGACTGCATGACATGTGTCCTGGATTTTCACGGTTTAGTGTCTCTTTTGAGGAGTGTGGTGTAATTCTCACAGTTCTACCTTCATATGTTACTTGACCTTTTCTCCTTACAGCTTCTAATATTCTTTCTTAGTTCTGTGCATTTTGTGTTCTGATTTTTGTGTGACAAGAGGATTTTATTTCCTAGTCCAAAGTTTTTGGTGTTCTGTAGGCTTCTTGTATGTTTTTGGCCATCTCCTCCTTCAGATTAGGAAAGTTTCTTCTTAAATGTTGTTGAAGACATTCTCTGGCTCTCTGACCTGGGACTCTTTGCTCTCTTCTATTCCTATTATTCTTAGGTTTGTTCTTCTCATTGTATCCCACATTTTCTGGATGTTTTGGATGAGGACGTTTTGTATATTGTATTTTCTGACCAATGTGGTAATATCTTCATATACTATACTTGTGATTCTCTCTTCCCTCCCTTGTCTTCTGCTGGTGATGTAGTTCCTGAACTGTTTCCTAGGGTTGCCATCTTCAAGGTTGTTGCCTCCATTTGTGATTTCCTTTTTCTGTTTCAATTTTTTGTGTCTTGAACATTTTTGTTCAATTCCTTTACCTGCTTGGTCATGTTTTCCTGTATATCTTTAAGGAATTGACTTGTTTTCTCTCTTATGGATTCTACATGTTTGCCTGTGTTTTCCTGTATTTCTTTAAGGGAATTATTTATATCCTTTTTAAAGGCTTCTTTCATCTTTATGAGTTGGAATGTCAGGTCAGAATCTAGTTTCCAGGTGTGTTAGGGTATCCAGGGCCTGCTGTTGTAGCAGAACTGTTTTCTCATGGTGCCATATTACCTTGGCTTCTCTTGCTTATATTATTGTGCTTTTCTCTTATTATCTCATTAACTGTAATGTTAACTGGATTGTTTGTCTCTCATTGGAGCCATTCACCTGTGTCCCTGGTTAAGGGAGACCTCCTGAAAAGCTTGTGGCAGATCTCCTCGGAGGTGCTCAGGATGTAGGGTGTGGTAGCAGGTCAGGCAGTCTAATCTGCTCTGGTTGGAAGTGTAGATCAGAAAGAAGACGGGACTTGATCAGAGAGGTGAGTAGTCTCCTGTGCTGAGCTCTGTGGTGATCCCAGCTGGCATGTGTTCTGGGATAGGGATCATCCCTGTGTCCCTGGTGATGGCAGATATTCAGGGAAACATGTAGGCTCTACAGTTTGGAAAGGGGCAGACACATCTATCTGTCCTGGGCTTCTGTAGTATTTTCACTCAATTCATGTGTGCTAAATCTGTTGGTGCTGTGGAGGAAGTATGAAAGAGAGCAGCACTACAGATTTGTCTTGAGGTCTGGGGTCCTCCCAGGCTTTTCCCTGAGGCTAAAATGTATGGAGAAGAAAAGTTGTTTCATCAACATACATGTTAGTTCCATTAACATTTGTGTGTGCATGTCTTTGCATCCCTTTTCTGAGGCTCTTATATATATTATATGCGGAATACTAAGTTCCTTCTCTATAACAAGGAGCATGCTTGGCAGTGCCTGTAGAACAAGGCCAACAATTTTGTGGATCATTGGCTTAGGATCAGAAGAACCTATTGTTTCTTCTCATACTAGGTTATAGTCACCAGCCCCAAGGCTGCTGGGTACTCTGTCTATAATGATCCAGAAGTATCCTTTGTTGCTTTGTGCAATCTTGCTTTATTAGCTTCCTGGTGTCTGCATCGCATTGTATGGTAATTTCTGCTTACCTCATCCCATTCCTTTATTAAAAATAAATATTCTACTTATGAGTCATCACTCTTGGCATAAGACATAGCTTGTATAAGACATTGTAATACCAAACAACACTATCTGCCTGATCTTTTGGTCTCTTGGTCTTCTATCACAGGACAGTGTCACTGAAAAATGACTTGGTGTATCAGTCCACAATTGACATCTTCTGTTTTACCTCAAAAGCTCATGCAACTGTGTGATCTAAAGAAACGAGGCCATTTCATGAGTTAAGTAAGGAAGAGTAATTATCATCTGTGTGGTACTAATATTTGAGAATATGAAAGAGAGCCAATGTCCTTCAGGCATATGTGAAGTCTCATTAGAGAGCCCTGGAGAGGACACTATTTGCAGTGGACACCTGAAGATATGATATAATCTAGAACATAGGAGAAGAGCAGGTATGGAATGGATTTGGCATGTGAGGGAGGCTGTGAGTATTACAGGCCAAGCTTGAAACACGGAGTTTCCCACGTCTTTTTGAGTCCAGAGTATCATTATGTTTCATCGAATTTGCACATTGTGGTAACAGAAGCTATTCGGTTTTGCTCTCTTTAAGTAGGATTGATTACACTACTCTCTTTTTTCCACTTTGAAATATTGGGATACTAATCATTTGTTGTTGTTAATTTCAAGGAATGTACACAGGGAACTTAGGGTTTCAGTTTTTTTTTAAATGTTGGTATTTTTAAAGACTATGGGTATCATGGCTATTCCAGGTTGTCAACTTGAATATATCTTGAGTAAATTACAATACAGCATTGGAGGGTTCACCTCTGATCCTGATCTTGAAGATGGGAGATACAAGTTTTCTGACATGGATCTTGGGATATGAGATCTTGAGGCACAGTGGCTATGAATCCCAGGAGACCAAGGCAAGGAGATCTCTGAGTTCAAGGTCACCTGGAGCAAAGCAAGTCCCAGATCTAGGCATGGTGGTACACACCTTTAATCTGGGACACACCTTCTGCTGGAGACCTACATAAGGACAATGGAAGAAGGAAGAATCTCTCTTTTTCTCTCTACTGCCTTGTGGGACTGAGCCAAAGCTAGATCTTTGGACTTTTATTCACAGCTGCTTCTGACCATTGTTGGGACTTGGAGTACAGACTATAAGTCATCAACAAAGTCTCTTACTATATAGAGATTACTCAAGTTCTGGGACTCTAGAACCCTATTTAATCCATGGGATTTAAGAATTTAGAAGTGTTTTTTGTTAGGAAAAACAGGACTCCTTGGTTAATAGGGATGGACAGGCAAGCTTGTGAAGGGTGTTATTCAAGTTAAAAGTTGTGGAATTTCAACTGTCAACTTGACACAAGCAAATATACTTGGAAAATGTCTGACAGTTGACCAGGTTGTCCTGTTTGCATATGGGTGTTAAACTGTGTGACAGTTCATTGATATGAAATACCAAGCCCACTCTGGATATGTCTGGACAATAGGCTGAGCCATGACTTGTCAATGAGTGAAGAAAGCAGGAAAGAGGAAAGCAAGTATGTGTTTAATATTTTTTGGATTTGACTATGAATGAGATGTGATTAGACTCTATTTTTCAGCATTTGTAGCCTTGTATATGATGAGCTGTCATTTAGAACTTTGATACAAATGACTGTTTTCCCATGTATTTCACGTTGGGTCAGGTTACTTAATCAGCTCAATGGGAATGAGGATGAAACTCTTTTCTGTGTTTGGTTTACAGAGTAAAGATAACCAGGACATTAATTCATGGGACATCTCCAACATCCCCTTTTGAAACATAGTTTGCATAGTGAATCCTGGCATACAAGGCTAAGTCTTTGAGTGACTAAAGTATATTTCCTTACTGCTTTCTTGTGCTTTTCCTTCCTTTCCTTGTGCTTTGCCTGTGAATGTGGCAACTGTTAGAAGGGACTTGTTAGGCCATGGAGACAGAAAGTCAGTCACCCACCAAGAGATGAGAAGATATATTAAGTTGATGACATACAGTTTTAGGTAAAGATAATGAACTAGGAGCAGGTAACAACTTTATATAAATGGGACTGGAGACATTATTGATTATGATTCAAAAGCATATATGGAAATGAAGCAAGGAAAAACTTGAGCCTGTTGTAAAACTTCTAAAGTAGTTTCAGAAGTGCAGGGTGGCTATAGATAGGATGCTTAAACTATTTTCCTTAGGTTAAATAGAAGGTAATTGCATACAATAGAACAAAAATATAACGGTCATAGAGAATGCAGTTAATATTTTATGGCACTGTATGTTGAAAACATATCAGTGCCATTTAAGTTGGCACTAACTAAGAATTTCAGAAAACTGTGTTGGTTAAATGAAAATGGCTCCCATACTCTTTTCTGTTTGAATAATTGTTAACCAGCTGCCTTAACTCTTTGCGAGAGATGAGAGGTGTGGCCTTTTAAAGGAGGGGCATCATGTTAATAGTCTTGGATGTGGATTCCTATAGCCATGCCCAGTGTATTTTCTACTTTCAACCTGAGGTTCCAGATGTAAGCTCTCAGTGCTTCCTGCTGCCCTGTGTTTATTGTGCCAGCACCATCTCTAACTGTGGATTTGTAAGCCCAATTTACTGCTTTCTTTTAAAACCTGCCTTGGCCATGTTATGTTTTATCACAGCAGTAGAAGGGTAACTGTATGAAAGTGTTCTGTGGAAGATCAGAATACTGATGTCTCTCCATCCAGGTACAGGAAACCAGGAAGGGGTGTGTTTTAACTGTAGCTCTAGAGCAGGTAGCATGAATACCATGACCTTGAGGGTAGAAGAGATCCGAAGATGACGAGTGTAGACTGCCATGAACAACCACATAAGGAACATTCTCATCTACTCCTTAACAGAGTTAGCAATATTAATTTATTCATTAGCTCTCTCTTTTATAGAAGATTGGAAAGCTAGCAATGATAATTCACAGGCACTGAGATTAAATGTATATGAGAATTTGTTAAAGATTCAATATGTATTATGATTATAGTATAAGAAGTAAATCAAAGTCAAAGTTCTTGTGACATCTACTGTCAACCAATGAATCAAATGAAAATTACATTTACTTTAAAAAAATCGGGGGTATTCGTGAGGTTAGTCTGATAATGTGAGTGACTAAGTAGATTAAAATGCACTGTAACTCATGGAAATCAGACTGTCTTAGCCTCCAAGTGCTTGCATTAAAATTTGTGCTAATGTTCTTGGCAATGTTCGTTACTGAAAATGATTATGGGCACCAAAATAGAATTTCACTTGTATTTCATGTATATGGGTTTTTTTTCCTGTTTATGTGATTTTCCCCATTCCTGCCTGGTAAATTTTTGCCTGACTAGGGAGGTGAACAGCTTTTCTCTGAACCTCTAAAACTGGAATTAGAGGTAGATGTGAGCTACTCTTATGTTGCTGGAAATGAAACCTGGATGCTCTCAAAAAATCTACAGTGTTCTCAGCTGCTCATGTGTTTTCCATCCCAAGGTTTTTTTTTTTGTTTGTTTGTTTGTTTTTTTTATATATATATTTCCTCTCCAAAGCTGCTAGGTCATTAGAAGGGTTATTCCCCTACTGTCCTTTCATTCATTTGCAAGTCAGAGAATCAGCCTACTGGAAGAATAAACCCCCTAATTGGCAATTTAGTGCATTGTGATCACACCTGAAATTATATACACACAATCAATAACAACAATAACAACAGCAACAACATCAACAAATGACTCAGCTGGTTGTAGTCTTATATGTATGCTTACTCATAGGCCTATGGGGGGCAAGAGGAGAAGGAGACCAAGCAAGATTCTATTGTCAAGGTCTCATTTATTGGGGTGAACGTTCCAGCTTTTAAGGCTTTCAGGTAGGGGGAGTGTCCTTTGTGAAACACAAAGGATGGAGGGATGAGGATATAGTCAGTGATAGCAGGAGGCAAAGAGGTCAGGCGGTAGACGATGAGGTCATGCGGTGGAGACACCGGGTGTTGACTCAGGAGATAACTGGTATCTGCTCAAGCTGAGGCATCCCTTGAATGTTATCTTCCTGTGCTGTAAATTCATGGGAGAGGCTTTTGTCCAACAATCTCAAGACTTCATGGCAGTCATCTTAGGGGTGAATATCTGTGGCCAAACAGCCCAGAGTCACCTAGCCACTTTGCGCCATGGAGTCAAAAAGTGGCCAGGCTCAAATCCAATATGGCTCCCTACATTTCCCCCATTTTTCTTTATAAAAGACCATTAGCTGGAAGTAGTGGCCTAAGAGAGATTAGACATGCCTCACAGAGTGCCCAGCTCGGCCATGGCGAGCCACTCTTGCAGTTAGGACTGCACCCCAATGGCTAGGAATGAACTTATGCTGTAACACACCATACTGGGCTATACGTGTGTGTTTATTGGGGGAGAAACTGGGCCGAGGAGCATTTGACCAACCCATACGTTTAAACAGGGTGTAGCCACCTCTGTCTTAGGATCTACCTCTCGAACCCCAGCCTTATCTGTCATAGGATCACCTTGTTGCCCTCAAGGCTCCATGTCTTAGATTGGTCAAGGGTCAGAGGAAGTTGCCCGTCGTTGATGATGGCTACATTGGGTCATCTACTCATTCCTCTTATTTGAGCCCAGGGGCGAAAGAGTAGGGGACAGATGGCATTAATATAAGAGATTGTGGAAATCGAGCCTCTCCTGATATGTTGTAGGCACCTCATCTTGTTCATTGTCTCTCTGGTTCTCCTCAGCTATTCTGGTCTCCAAGCAATGATAAGGTACTGAATCGGAATTTCTAGGCAAAGCAGAATCTATTTGTGATTTAATAAAGCATATAAGTCGCTGAAAGGCCCAAGGACCAAAGGAAATCTACAAAAGTAGGCCCACAAGGGGTCCCAAAATTGAGGGCAACAGGGTAGAGAGCCATGGGGATGTAGAAAACCAGTTTTTGTAGCAAGACTCTTGTTGCTCTCTCTCTCCTTCGTTTTTCTAGGCTAACTCTCACCTTTTTTAGACTGTCTTCTACAAGTCCAGTCTTATTTACATAAGCACAGCATTCCTATTTTAAGGCTGCACAAAGTCCTCCTTGTTGTAGGAAGATTAAGTCTAGGCCTCGTCTATTTTGTAAGACTACTTCAGACAACGAGGCAACTGAATCTTTTAAGTTAGCTAATCCATCTCTTAATTCAGCAATATCCTTATCTATGGCTTCACTAAGCTGGTTATAGTATTGATGGGAGGTAACTAGGGAAGTGATGCCAGTGCCTGCACCCGCAGCCCCTAGTCCTAGGAGAACCGCGAGAGTGATGGCAGTTACTGGTTCTCTCTTTACTTTGTGGGGAAAGCCCTTTTCCTAGGATTTAAGAAAAGTCTCTGGCTCATGTATGCTGATTCTGGGGAGTAATTGTACTCATACACAATAATCGTGCTGCTGCAGGAACTCAGATATTATTACATAGGTAGTCAGCCCTGATGAACATGCCAGATAAGTATGGTTTGGGGCGAGCAGGTACTCATGATGTTTATTAACAACCAAGGTATGGTTGTATATTTCTAACAGCTGGTGAGGATGGAGCATATGTTCTCCCAAAATATAACTTTCCACCCCAGATACCTCGGTGAGGGTAAATCCTAAAAAGTCTCCATCTTCTTTCAAGGGCACAGGAATGACTCCACGGTCCCGAACCAGGAGAGCTGAATCTTCATGCTCCCAGGATCAGCATGTCTCACCAGACACGCAGGCAGCTGGCACACTTCTGTAGCATCCTGTAGAAAAAAACACAAAGATTGCCTCTTCCACATAAAAATACCTGGACATGTTCATGCCAATATGTGAATCTTTCTATTTCACCTAGGCAGAAGTATGCCTAGTTGTAGGGTGCCATAAACTCAGAGTGTTCCTTGGCATCCAAATTTATAATTAATATAAAAGGAGTATTTTTAAATAATTGCATAGCATACAGGGATATAATTCCCCCTGTTTATTTATTAAGACATTGTTAATATATTATTTATTAAGACAAGTCCTCTAGGATTAAATTGAGGACACTGAGCACTTGTATTTATAAATAGACTTGTATATCAAATTACTGTCTCTAGCATTATTGTTTTGGATAATAAAGAATAATATTTTTTGAATAATTGTTCCTATGTAAGGCCTATAATCTGCCTGGTATCATTGTCCTCCCTTGTTAAGGCAATCTAAGTCTAGGCAATCCAGTTTGAGTTCTTAAATGTTCTTGAGTAGTGTAACAGCTATTCCCCAAATGTTAAAGCTCATTTTGAGAGCAAAGGTTTGTAGTAAAAATTTCCAGATACACTGAAAGATTTAAAGTTTTAACTTCTTACATTGAAGAAGTGATGAAATTACATAATAAGGGTATTAGCCATTTTTTAAAATTATAAATAAGTTTGAATTAGTCAATGTAACACTGGCAATCCTAAATCACAATCCTTAAGTTCTCCTTGTAACACCAGAGCACAACCACAACTTTGGAAGTCATCTGAGTTCTGAGTAAGACTAGGAAGCTTCCCTTGGGGCAGTAGAATTAGCATCAAAATACAGGTAACTTCAGGGCAAACCACAACTTTGGAAAGCAAACCTCAACCTCCAACAAATGATCTAGTCTCCAAGACACAGAGTCTATCCTTCATGCTACAAAGTTTGATTGCCAATTCCTACATATGAACGCACGATGGTGTGGTCTCCAATACCTCAACAAAGAGACATTGCCCTAAATTCTTTTAGAAGCCTGGTTTCTAGGATAAGAGTTCCATAAAAATATTATCTCAATTTAGACTTGTTTCCCTAGGTTGGCTCATGCCAAATGTTGTCTAGAATGACTGTATCCAAATTACCAGTTTTATGTCAACTTTCTGTTACCAACGTTATAATTTTATAACCATCTCCAATAACCTAAAAGTCAATAATCTATGACCAAGGCATGTAGAGCATATTTATACATTTAAAACCAGTCAGAAACAAGATTGAAGTGGCTACACATGTCTTTAATATTTAGACCAAGCACCATTTTTACTTTTCTAGCTGTGATTTTAAGAGAAGCACCTTGTCACCTGCTAAGTCTAATAATAAGTCAGGGATTTTTCTAAGAGAAACAGCCATCAGCTCCCATACCATAGAAGCTGAGGGGCTGTTGGCGCCTTTAAGATCAGCTCCTGTAGACGCTCTGCCCCCAGGCAGCTTCTCCAGCTGACCTAGGCTCCTAGCTACAGGTACAGGGCTCCAAAGGCCCATTGAAACTGTTTTTTATTCATTTGTTCCCTTTTTTTGAAACGAGTTAAAACCAAATCAAGGTGTGAATGACTGGCAGATAAAGTTTTTACCATTTTTTCTTTTGAACATGAAACATAAAACATTTAAACAACAAGAAACAAAAACCACAGACATAAACTGACAGACATGGACAGCTTGGTGCACCAGACAATAGACATACAGGGGAAAAACTAGATGGTGTCCCACCGAAGGGACTCAGATATCCTACCTATGGAACCCAGAACCAGAAAGAAGCATTTCTCCAATAGGAGCCAGCAGAGAGGCAGGACATCTCCTGCCTTTCTTCTGTTACTAGGAGAGCTCTGTAAGTTTTTCTCTTTCTCCAAAGCATCCATGGAGAGTCTGAGAGGACTCTTTTTCCCAAACCCATTCTCTCTCATGTCTAGGGTGTAAACTATCTCTAATCAGGTCCAAAGACTAAAACATAACTCTAAAAGAACGCATACATAAAAACAATTTACCATTACCTTGTCCCTTTTTTATTACAAGTTTTACTCAAGCTAGTCCAAATCATCGAGGCCTTTTCTAGCCCAACTTACCCCAATACATCCCTGTTTCTGCGCTGGCTTCCTCACCTTGAAACTCTTCTTATGCTGACTTGGCCTGAGCTGTGCTGTTGCCCACGCACAGCCTGCAGCTTGCTTGTTAGCAGGCCTGCACACTTGTCACCCTCAGCCCCACACTGCTTAAAATTAACCAGGGACATTTTTCATCAATAAAACAAAAGAATTTAGGACAGACCGGATAAACAGTTCTCTGCACCCAAATCCCGTGAGAGGGAGAGCTAAACCTTCAGAGAGGCAGACACGCCTGGGAAATCAGAAGAGACTGCACTCTGCACACATCTCTGACGCCAGGGAAAACACCAAACGCCATCTGGAGCCCTGGTGCACTGAGGCTCCCGGAAATGGTGGCGCAGATCTGCCTGGTTGCTGCCACCGCGGAGAGCTCGTAGGCAGCACCCCACGAGCAAACTTGAGCCTCAGGACCACAGGTAAGACCAACTTTTCTGCTGCAAGTGACCTGTCTGGTGAACTCCAGACACAGGCCCACAGGAACAGTTGAAGGCCTGTAGATAGGAAAAACTACACGCTTGAAAGCAGAACACTCTGTCCCCATAACTGGCTGAAAGAAAACAGGAAAACAGGTCTACAGCACTCCTGACACACAGGCTTATAGGACAGTCCAGCCACTGTCAGAAATAGCAGAACAAAGTAACACTAGAGATAATCTGATGGCGAGAGGCAAGCGCAGGAACCCAAGCAACAGAAACCAAGACTACATGGCATCATCGGAGCCCAATTCTCCCACCAAAATAAACATGGAATATCCAAACACACCAGAAAAGCAAGATCTAGTTTCAAAATCATATTTGATCAGGATGCTGGAGGACTTCAAGAAAGACGTGAAGAACTCCCTTAGAGAACAAGTAGAAGCCTACAGATAGGAATCGCAAAAATCCCTGAAAGAATTCCAGGAAATCATAAATAAACAAGTAGAAGCCCATAGAGAGGAGTCACAAAAATCCCTGAAAGAATTCTAGGAAATCATAAATAAACAAGTAGAAGCCCATAGAGAGGAGTCACAAAAATCCCTGAAAGAATTCCAGGAAAACACAAACAGTTGAAGGAATTAAAAATGGAAATAGAAGCAATCAAGAAAGAACACATGGAAACAACCCTGGATATAGAAAACCAAAAGAAGAGACAAGGAGCTGTAGATACGAGCTTCACCAACAGAATACAAGAGATGGAAGAGAGAATCTCAGGAGCAGAAGATTCCATAGAAATCATTGACTCAACTGTCAAAGATAATGTAAAGTGGAAAAAGCTACTGGTCACAAAACATACAGGAAATCCAAGACTCAATGAGAAGATCACACCTAAGGATAATAGGTGTAGCAGAGAGTGAAGACAGCCAGCTCAAAGGACGAGTAAATATCTTCAACAAAATCATAGACGAAAACTTCCCTAACCTAAAGAAAGCGATACCTATAGGCACACAAGAAGCCTACAGAACTCCAAATAGATTGGACCAGAAACGAAACACCTCCCGTCACATAATAGTCAAAACACCAAACGCACAAAATAAAGAAAGAATATTAAAAGCAGTAAGGGGAAAAGGTCAAGTAACATATAAAGGCAGACCTATCAGAATTACACCAGGCTTTCCGCCAGAAACTATGAAAGCCAGAAGATCCTGGACAGATGTCATACAGACCCTAAGAGAACACAAATGCCAGCCCAGGTTACTGTATCCTGCAAAACTCTCAATTAACATAGATGGAGAAACCAAGATAATCCATGACAAAACCAAATTTACACAATATCTTTCTACAAATCCAGCACTACAAAGGATAATAAATGGTAAAGCCCAACATAAGGAGGCAAGCTATACCCTAGAAGAAGCAAGAAACTAATCGTCTTGGCAACAAAACAAAGAGAATGAAAGCACACGAACATAACCTCACATCCAAATATGAATATAACAGGAAGCAATAATCACTATTCCTTAATATCTCTCAACATCAATGGCCTCAACTCCCCAATAAAAAGACACAGATTAATAAACTGGATATGCAATGAGGACCCTGCATTCTGCTGCCTACAGGAAACACACCTCAGAGACAAAGACAGACACTACCTCAGAGTGAAAGGCTGGAAAACAACTTTCTAAGCAAATGGTCAGAAGAAGCAAGCTGGAGTAGCCATTCTAATATCAAATAAAATCAATTTTCAACTAAAATTCATCAAAAAAGATAAGGAAGGACACTTCATATTCATCAAAGGAAAAATCCACCAAGATGAACTCTCAATCCTAAATAACTATGCCCCAAATACAAGGGCACCTACATACGTAAAAGAAACATTACTAAAGCTCAAAACACACATTGCACCTCAAACAATAATAGTAGGACACCCCACTGTCACCAATGGACAGATCATGGAAACAGAAATTAAACAGAGACGTAGACAGACTAAGAGAAGTCATGAGCCAAATGGACTTAACAGATATTTATAGAACATTCTACCCTAAAGCAAAAGGATATACCTTCTTCTCAGCTCCTCATGGTACTTTCTCCAAAATTGGCCATACAATTGGTCAAAAAACGGGCCTCAACAGGTACAGAAAGATAGAAATAATCCCATGCGTGCTATCGGACCACCACGGCCTAAAACTGGTCTTCAATAACAATAAGGGAAGAATGCCCACATATACGTGGAAACTGAACAATTCTCTACTCAATGATAACCTGGTAAAGGAAGAAATAAAGAAAGAAATTAAAGACTTTTGAGAATTTACTGAAAATGAAGGTACAACATACCCAAATTTATGGGACACAATGAAAGCTGTGCTAAGAGGAAAACTCATAACGCTGAGTGCCTGCAGAAAGAAACAGGAAAGAGTATATGTCAGCAGCTTGACAGCACACCTAAAAGCTCTAGAACAAAAAGAAGCAAACACACCCAGGAGGAGTAGAAGCCAGGAAATAATCAAACTGAGAGCTGAAATCAACCAGGTAGAAACAAAAAGGACCATAGAAAGAATCAACAGAACCAGAAGTTGGTTCTTTGAGAAAACCAACAAGATAGATAAACCCTTAGCCAGACTAATGAGAGGACACAGAGAGTGTATCCAAATTAACAAAATCAGAAATGAAAAGGGAGACATAACTACAGATTCAGAGGAAATTCAAAAAATCATCAGATCTTACTACAAAAGCCTATATTCAACAAAACTTGAAAATCTGCAGGAAATGGACAATTTCCTAGACATATACCAGGTACCAAAGTTAAATCAGGAACAGATAAATCAGTTAAACAACCCCATATCTCCTAAGAAAGTAGAAGCAGTCATTAAAGGTCTCCCAACCAAAAAGAGACCAGGTCCAGATGGGTTTAGTGCAGAATTCTATCAGACCTTCATAGAAGACCTCGTACCAATATTATCCAAACTATTCCACCAAATTGAAAGATATGGAGCACTACCAAATTCCTTCTTTGAAGCCACAATTACTCTTATACCTAAACCACACAAAGACCCAACAAATAAAGAGAACTTCAGACCAATTTCCCTTATGAATATAGACACAAAAATACTCAATAAAATTCTGGCAAACGGAATCCAAGAGCACATCAAAACAATAATCCACCATGATCAAGTAGGCTTCATCCCAGGCATGCAGGGATGGTTTAATATACGGAAAACCATCAATGTGATCCATTATATAAACAAACTGAAAGAACAAAACAACATGATCATTTCATTAGATGCTGAGAAAGCATTTGACAAAATTCAACACCCCTTCAGGATAAAAGTCTGGGAAAGAATAGGAATTCAAGGCCTATACCTAAAAATAGTAAAAGCCATATACAGCAAACCAGTTGTTAACATTAAATTAAATGGAGAGAAATTTGAAGCAATCCCACTAAAATCAGGGACTAGACAAGGCTGCCCACTCTCTCCCTACTTATTCAATATAGTTCTTGAAGTTCTAGCCAGAGCAATCAGACAACGAAAGGAGGTCAAGTGGATACAGATGGGAAAAGAAGAAGTCAAAATATCACTATTTGAAGATGATATGATAGTATATTTAAGTGATCCCAAAAGTTCCACCAGAGAACTACTAAAGCTGATAAACAACTTCAGCAAAGTGGCTGGGTATAAAATTAACTCAAATGAATCAGTAGCCTTCCTCTACACAAAAGAGAAACAAGACGAGAAAGAAATTAGGGAAATGACACCCTTCATAATAGACCCAAATAATATAAAGTACCTCGGTGTGACTTTAACCAAGCAAGGAAAAGATTTGTACAATAAGAACTTCAAGACTGTGAAGAAAGAAATTGAAGAAGACCTCAGAAGATGGAAAGATCTCCCATGCTCATGGATTGGCAGGATTAATATAGTGAAAATGGCCATTTTACCAAAAGCGATCCACAGATTCAATGCAATCCCCATCAAAATACCAATCCAATTCTTCAAAGAGTTAGACAGAACAATTTACAAATTCATCTGGAATAACAAAAAACCCAGGATAGCTAAAACTATCCTCAACAATAAAAGGACATCAGGGGGAATCACTATCCCTGAACTCAAGCAGTATTACAGAGCAATAGTGATAAAAACTGCATGGTATTGGTACAGAGACAGACAGATAGACCAATGGAACAGAATTGAAGACCCAGAAATGAACCCACACACCTATGGGCACTTGATTTTTGACAAAGGAGCCAAAACCATCCAATGGAAAAAAGATAGCATTTTCAGCAATTGGTGCTGGTTCAACTGGAGGTCAACATGTAGAAGAATGCAGATCGATCCATGCTTATCACCATGTACAAAGTTTAAGTCCAAGTGGATCAAGGACCTCCACATCAAACCAGACACACTCAAACTAATAGAAGAAAAACTAGGGAAGCATCTGGAACACATGGGCACTGGAAAAAATTTCCTGAACAAAACACCAATGGCTTACGCTCTAAGATCACGAATGTACAAATGGGATCTCATAAAACTGCAAAGCTTCTGTAAAGCAAAGGACACTGTGGTTAGGGCAAAATGGCAACCAAGAGATTGGGAAAAGATCTTTACCAATCCTACAACAGATAGAGGCCTTATATCCAAAATAGACAAAGAACTCAAGAAGTTAGACCGCAGGGAGACAAATAACCCTATTAAAAAATGGGGTTCAGAGCTAAAGAAAGAATTCACAGCTGAGGAATGCCGAATGGCTGAGAAACAACTAAAGAAATGTTCAACATCTTTAGTCATAAGGGAAATGCAAATCAAAACAACCCTGAGATTTCACTTCACACTAGTCAGAATGGCTAATATCAAAAACTCAGGTGACAGGAAATGTTGGCGAGGATGTGGAGGGGGAACACTCCTCCATTGTTGGTGGGATTGCAGACTGGTACAACCATTCTGGAAATCAGTTTGGAGGTTCCTCAGAAAATTGGACATTGAACTGCCTGAGGATCCAGCTATATCTCTCTTGGGCATATACCTAAAAGATGCCCCAACCTATAAAAAAGACATGTGCTCCACTATGTTCATCGTAGCCTTATGTATAATAGCCAGAAGCTGGAAAGAACCCAGATGCCCTTCAACAGAGGAATGGATACAGAAAATGTGGTACATCTACACAATGGAATATTACTCACCTATCAAAAACAATGACTTTATGAAATTCGTAGGCAAATGGATGGAATTGGAAAATATCATCCTGAGTGAGGTAACACAATCACAGAAAAACACACATGGCATGCACTCATTGATAAGTGGCTATTAGCCCAAATGCTTGAATTACCCTAGATGCCTAGAACAAATGAAACTCAAGACGGATGATCAAAATGTGAATGCTTCACTCCTTCTTTAAAAGGGGAACAAAAATATCCTTGGCAGGGAATAGAGAGGCAAAGTTTAAAACAGAGGCAAAAGGAACACCCATTCAGAGCCTGCCCCACATGTTGCCCACACATATACAGCCATCTAGTTAGACAAGATGGATGAAGTAAAGAAGTGCAGGCCGACAGGAGTCGGATGTAGATCTCTCGTGAGAGACACAGCCAGAATACAGCAAACACAGAGGCGCATGCCAGCAGCAAACCACTGAATTGAGAATAGGACCACCGTTGAAGGAATCAGAGAAAGAACTGGAAGAGCTTGAAGGGGCTCGAGACCCCATATGTACAACAATGCCAAGCAACCAGAGCTTCCAGGGACTAAGCCACTACCTAAAGACTATACATGGACTGACCCTGGACTCTGACCTCATAGGTAGCAATAAATATCCTAGTAAGAGCACCAGTGGAAGGGGAAGCCCTAGGTCCTGCTAAGACTGAACCCCCAGTGAACTAGATTGTTGGGGGGAGGGCAACAAGGGGGGGAGGATGGTGAGGGGATTGCCCATAAAGAAGGGGAGTGGGAGGGGGATGTTTGCCCGGAAACCGGGAAAGGGAATAACACTGGAAATGTATACAAGAAATACTCAAGTTAATTAAAAAAAAAGAACTTGATTAAATCCTTTTTCTTCACTCTTAATCCTCTCTCCCTGAGTGAGTGCTTGATCTCTCCTATGAAACAAGCCTCCTTAGACTGTACCTTCCCCACGGCGATGGGACGACACTTATTCGACCGGTCTTACCTCCCTCTCTTCACATAAATTCTTCTTGTCACATAATCCTCAACACACTAAATGCAAAGAACAGAGAAAGAATATTAAAAGCTGCAAGGGAAAAGGGCCACATAACATAAAAAGGCAGACCTGTCAGAATTACACCAGACTTCTCAACAGAGACTATGAAAGCCTGAAGAGCCTGGTCAGAGGTCATGCAGACTCTAAGAGAACACAAATGCCAGCCCAGGCTACTGTACCCAGCAAAACTCTTAATCAATATAGGTGGAGAAACTAGAATATTCCAGGAGAGAACTAAATTCAAACAGTATCTATCTACTAATCCAGGACAACAGAGAATCCTGTAAGGAAAAGTTTAATATAAGGATGATACCTATAACAAAGAAAAGACAACATATTAAACATCTCACAGCAAAGCCTAAAGGAGAAAACCCCAAACACATAAAAAATACTTACAATAGCAAATATAACAGGAACCAACAGTCATCTGGTTTTAATGTCTCTCAATATTAATGAACTCAACTCACCTATAAAACGACATAAGCTGTGTGATGGGCTACACAAACAATATCAAGCATTTTGCTGCATATAAGAAGCACACCTCATTAACGTAGACAGACACTATTTCAGAATAAAAGGATGGCAACAGTTCTACCGAGGGAATGGGCTCAAAAAACAACCTGGAGTTGCCATCCTAAAATACAATAAAATAGACTTTCAACTGAAAGTTATAAGTATGATGAACAAAGACACTCATATTTCATTAAAGGGAAAATCCCCCAAGAGAAAATTAAGAATTCTGAATATCTATGACCTGAATGCAAGGGCATTCCCATTAAAAATAAAAACCTTACTCAGGATGACATTTTCCAGTTCCATCCATTTGCCTATGATTTTCATAAAGTTATTGTTTTTTTCCCACTGTTCAATTTTGATTTTTACTTTTTATCTTTACTAACTTGAGTATTTCTTATTTACATTTTGATTGTTATTCCCTTTCCGGTTTCTGGACCCATAACCTGTCCCCCTCCTCTTCTATATGGGAGTTCCCCTCCCCATCCTCCCCCCATTACTACCCTCTCCCCAAGAATCACGTTCACTGGGGGTTCAGTCTTGACAGGACCAAGGGAGTCCCCTTCCACTGGTGATCTAACTAGGATATTCATTGCTCCCTATGAGGTTGGAGCCCAGGGTCAGTCCATGTATAGTCTTTGGGTAGTGGCTTACTCCCTGGAAGCTCTGATTGGTTGGCATTATTGCTCATATGGGGTCTCGAGCCCCTTCAAGCTCTTCCAGTCCTTTCTCTGATTCCTTCAATGGAGGTCCTGTTCTCAGTTCAGTGGTTTGCTGCTGGCATTCGCCTATGTATTTGCTGTATTCTGGCTGTGTCTCTCAGGAAAGATCTACATCCTGTTCCTGTCGGCCTGCACTTCTTTCCTTCATCCATCTTATCTAAATGGTTGGCTGTATGTGTATGGGCCACATGTGGGGCAGGCTCTGAATGGGTGTTCCTTCTGCCTCTGTTTTAAACTTTGCCTCCCTATTCCCTGCCAAGGGTATTCTTGTTCCCCTTTTAAAGAAGGAGTGAAGCATTCGCATTTTGGTCACCCCTCTTGAGTTTCATGTGTTCTGTGCATCTAGGGCAATTCAAACAGTAGGGCTAATAGCCACTTTTCAATGAGTGCATACCATGTGTGTTTTTCTGTGATTGTGTTACCTCACTCAGGATGATATTTTCCAATTCCATCCATTTGCCTACGAATTTCATAAAGTCATTGTTTTTGATAGCTGAGTAATATTCCATTGTGTAGATGTACCACATTTTCTGTATCCATTCCTCTGTTGAAGGGCATCTGGGTTCTTTCCAGCTTCTGGCTATTATATATAAGGCTGCTATGAACATAGTGCAGCATGTGTCATTGTTATATGTGGGAGCATCTTTTGGGTATATGCCTAAGAAGGGTATAGTTGGGGGAGTGTTGGGAGGGGAACATCCATATAGAATGGGAAGGGGAGGGGTTATGGTGATGTTGGCATGGAAACAGGGAAAGGGAATAACATTTGAAATATAAATAAACAAATACCCATTTTAATAAAGATGAAAACAAACAAACAAACAAACAAACAAAACCATGTATTCTGTTTTCCACATTGTCTTTACTATGTTGAACTACTAAGAAAATGTAAAACACTCATAGCAGTTTCAAATAAATGTTAACCTGCTGGGTTTACAAAAAGAAAGCAAAGCAAAACAAAACAAAACAAAACAAAAAACAAACCTTTAGTAAAGCTCAAAAGACACATTGAAACCCACACAATAATCATGGTAGACTTCAACACCCCTGTCTCATCAATGGAGAGGTCTTTGGTAGAGAAACTAAGCAGAGACACAGTGAAACTAATAGAGGTTATGAACCAAAAGTATTTAACAGATATATCCAAAACATTTCACCCTAAAGAAAGAATACACCTTCTTTTCAGTACCTCATGGTATCTTCTCCAAAATGGAACATATAATTGGATACAAAACTGTTCTTAACCAATACAAGAAGATTGAAATAATCCCATGCACTCTTTCAGGCCACAATAGCCTGAGGCTGGTCTTTAATAAGAGCAAAGGCAAGAGAAAACCCACATACATGTGGAAACTGAACAACTCTCTACTTAATGATCATTTGGTCTGGGATGAAAAAACCACCACTTTCTGGAATTTAATGAAAATATGAACACATCATACCCAAACCTATGGCACACAATGAAAGCAGTGCTAAAAGGAAAATTTGTACCACCTCGAATGGCTGAGAAACACCTAAATAATGTTCAAATTCATTATTGATCAGAGAAATGCAAATCAAAGTGACTCTGAGATTCCACCTTACACCACTCAGTATATCTAAGATCTAAACCTCAATTAACAACAGATGTTTGTGAGGATGTGGTGAAAGAGGAACTCTCCTCCATTCCTGGTGGGATTGCACACTGGTACAACCACTCTGGAAATCAATTTGGAGGTTGCTCAGTAAATTGGAAATAGACATACCTAAAGATGCAGAAATACTACTCTTGGGAATATACCCAAGATTCTCCAGCCTGCCACAGGGACACATATTCCACTATGTGCATAATTGCTTCACTTGTGATGGCTGAAACCTGGAAACAACGCAGATGTTCCAAGACAGAAGAATAGATAAAGAAAATGTGGTTCATTTACACAATGGAATACTAACCAGCTATTAAAAATGAGGACATTCTGCATTTTTCGGGCACGTGGATGGAACTAGAAAATGTCATCCTGAGTGAAGTAACTCAGACCCAAAAGGACATGCACAATATGTCCTCACTAATAAGTGGATATTAGCCAAAATAAAAAAATACAGAATACCCATAGAGTCCACAGGACTCAAAAAGGTCAACAAACTAAGGGCTCAAGTGAGGAAGCCTCAGTTCCACTTGGGAGGGAACAGAAAGCAATCACAAGGGGGAGGGAGGGAGGTACTGGGAGGGAATGAGGTTGGGAGGGTCATGATCTGGTATCATGATCTGAAGCCCTGAGGTACAGCAGAAAACATTGAAACAGATGAACTTGTGAGGACGGAGGTTGAGAAGACCCTCTAGAATATACCAGAGACCTGGGAAGTGAACGACTCTCTGGTCTCAAATGGGGTACCCTAGATGAAAGGCCCTACTGTGAAAAGACTGAACTTTTTGAGTCCACCTGTCTTTTCCCCAGGAAGACAGGGAATCAAGTGAGGGATGGAGTAGCTATCCCATAGCCAAAGCTCTGACCCATATTTCTTCCTGTCTGAAGGAAATGCAGGAATGGAAATGGAGAGGAGCTGAGGAAAAGGAGGTCAAGCAAAAGGCCCAAAGTGAGATCCAGCTCAAGGGGAGGTGCCAAGACCTGAAACCATTACTGAAGCTATGGAGCTTTCACAAAAAGGGATGTATCATGGTTGCTCCTCAAAAGACCCAACAAGCAGCTGAAAGAGTCAGATGCAGTTATGTGCACCCAACCAGTGAACAGAAGCTGCTGACTCCTCTGGTTGAATTGGAGAAAAGCTGGAGGAAGCGAAGGAGGTGGGTAACCCTGGAGGAGGACCAGCAGTCTCAATTACCTAGCCCCCCTGAGATTGCTTAGACACTGGATCACCAACCAGGTAGTATACAGCAGCTGAGATGAGGCCTCCAACACACATACAGCAGAGGACTCCCAGGTCTGTGTTCAGTCAGAGAAGGATGCACCTAATCCTCAAAGACTAGAATTCCCAGGAACTTTACGGGTTGGGTGGAGTGCATGGAATGGGAATGTTCTTGTGGAGAAGTTAAGGGAGGGTGATTGCAAGGGGAGGGAGGTATGCAATATGGAACACTGGGAGGTCGAGGACCAAGAGGTGAATAAATATGGAATGATAAAAAATAAATAATTAGTAAAAAAAATACCTAGGGTACATTCCCAAAAGATAACCTAGTACAGAACAGAGACACTTGCTCAACTATGTTCATAGCAGCTTTCTTCATAATAGCCAGATACTGGAGATAACCCAGATGCTCCTCAAACAAACAATAGATAAAGAAAATGCTATATCTACACAGTAGAATACTATTCAGGTATGAAAAACTAATGGATGGAAATTGATGTCATCCTCAATTAGGTAACCACACCTAAAAAGACATGCAGTGTATGTACTTATTTATAAGTGGATATTAGCAATAAAATACAAAACACTCTCAGTGCATTCTATAGACCCAGAGATGCTAAACAACAAGGAAGGCTCAAGAGAGAATGCATGCTTTTCACAAGGAGGGGGAGTAAAAGAGTAATAGGAGAAAGATGGAGGGAGGGCACTGTGTAAGAGAAGTATAGAAAAAGGAATGGGGAAGGGATTCAGTATCACATATGAGGTGAAACATAAAACAGGGTCACAGAGCCCAGAGAATAAATGGAAATCTACAGCAGACATGGTGTGTTTGTGTGTGTATCTGTTTATATGTCTGTGTGTGTGTGCTTGTGTGTATCTGTTTGTATGTCTCTGTGTGTGCACCTGTGTGTGTGTGTGTGTGTGTGAGCCTGTGTGTGTGTGTGTGTGTGTGTGTGTCTCTGTGTGTGTGTGTGTTTGCTGAATGAGGTCCTCCTGAGGATGTATCAGACACCTGGGGTGGAAAAGTTCTGAGGACAAACGGTGGTGACATTACCTGATACTCATAGCAGTGGGGATATGGAAGATGAAGAAGCTGCCTTCTATAGTCAGGTAGAAACTCCAGTAGAAGAATAAGGACACCAACACACAAGAGGACACAAATTTGTGACCCCAAATTTATCCTTCCTGCAAGAAAGGCAGGGACAAGATGGAACAGAGACTGAGAGAATGGGCATCCAACAAGAGGCCCAACTTTAGACCCATCTCACAGGCAAGTACAAGTCTCTGACACCATTAACGATAATTCGTTATGCTTGGAGACAGAAGAATAGCTTAACTTTCCTCTGATAGGTTCCACCAAGCACTGACTGAAGCAGATTTAGAAACCTACAGCCAAATATTGTGTTCAGAGGCTCTTATGGGACACTTGGCAGAATGACTGAGGGCCAGAAGAGGATAGCAACTACACAGGAATACCAGGAATCAAGTAAACTGAACCTCTCAGAGACTGAACTACCTACCTAAGATCATACATGAAGTAGTCCTAGGCCCCCACACATATGCTGCAGATATGTAGCTCAGTCTTCATTATGGGCCCCAAACATGGAGTGGGAGCTGTTCTTAAAGCTGTTGCCTATCTGTGGAATCAACAGCCCTTTTCTAGACTCAGTAGGCAAATAGCAGGCTATCTTGTGGAGCAAGAGGGATGGAAAAAAACAATCTTTAATATCAATAATAATAATAGGCCAATCGGCAGGGATGCTGGAGAGTAATGGCAAACCTCTCTGTATGGGACCCATTGTTTGCATCTGAGAATTGATAGCTCTTAAATCCTGCAATAATCGCCATTTTCCTGACTTTTTCTTAATAACAAATATGGGTGTATTCCAAGGTGATCTGGATGGTTTAATATGTCCTAATTGCAATTGTTCAAATACTAATTCGGCAGCAGCAATTAATTTTTCAGAGGATAGAGGCCATTGAGGAACACATACAGGCTCCTCTGTTTTCCACGTAATGGGTATTCCTCCCTCAATGGCCCCTAGGAAAAACCCAGACCCGTCCTGTTTTGTTTTTGTTTTGACAGTACTGGGTCAACTCGTCCTTGTAATTTTTTCCCAGACCTTTTCTAGGCATGTAGCCCATTTTCGCCATTATATCCTTAACTTGCAGGGAGTAAGCATTAGTCAGTCTCATGTCTAGATTTATCAAAACATCTCTGCCCCACATTGTCACGGGAATGTCTATAACAAAGGGAGCAATCTTTCCTGATCTCCCTTCTGTATCCTTCCATGTCAATTCTTTGGAGCTTATAAAAGGAGCCATTTCATACCCTAGACCATGTAGGGCCTGAGATGATGTTTGCGTAGGCCACCTAGGTGGCCAGTCAGGAGCAGAGATAATACTATGATCTGCTCCAGTGTCCAACAGGCCAAGGAATGATTGTCTCTCTACAGTCAATGTTAACATTGGATGATCACCCAGTTCCAATGAGATAAAGGCAAATCGGGAGCCTGTAGATCCTAAGCCCCTGTCCCCTCTGATTCTATTTTCAGCAGGAAAGCACTTATGCAAGCTAGGCGGAAGCAGCATTTGAGCGATTCTGTCTCCAGGGGAAATTGCAGTAATTCCCTAGGGGGAGGCTACCAGGACTTTTACTGTGCCTAAATAATCAGGGTCAATTACTCCGGGCACAATCTGTAAACCCTTCAGGGCAGAGGAGGAGCATCCCAACAATAGCCCAACTGTATCTTTAGGGAGGGGTCCTCTAAAATCTGTGTCTACAGGCTGTACTCCCATTTGGGGGGTTAGTACGAGTCTGGTGGTGGAGTGAAGGTCCAGTCCTGCGGAGCCTTTAGTGGCTCTCCTCGGTCCTTTGGGTGGCGAAGGAAAGGCCAAGGCCTCTGATTGTCCTGTCCCTGTCTGTCGCCCTGCAGAGCCCCATATATTTGAGGGCCCTGGGGACGTGGGCCCCGTTGTCTGTTTTTTGGCCGTGCACCACCATATCCTGACGCTAGGGGTCGGCCATCCAAGTCCTTCACAGATCTACACTCATTTGCCCAATGACTTCCCTTCTTACACTGTGGACATAGTCCAGGCTGCTTAGGTCTATCACTAATTCTCCCCTTATTCCTTTCAGGACACTGTCTTCGATAATGCCCTTTATGGCCACATTTGAAACAGGTATCCGTGGTGGCAGTTTTTCCTAACTGCATCACAGCTGCCGCTAGGCCAGCATTAGTCAATGGTCCTCCCAGTTCCCTGCAGACTTTCATCCAAATTTCTAAACCTTTGTGTTAGTATGGGTTTATAGCAGTCCTACATTCTTTTGTACATTGCTCATACACTAGCTGCTTAATGAGAGGCATGGCTGTATCAGGGTCTCCGAAGATCTTGGTAGCAGCCTCTACCATGCAGGCTACAAAGTCTGAAAACAGCTCTGTGGGTCCTTGCAGAACCTTGGTAAGGTTCCCGAAGACTGCACCCCTATTAGGCAGTGCTTTCCATGCCTTGATGGCTATTTCATTAATTTGACTATAGACTTGTTCTGGATAACCAGTCTGGTGCAGAGTGAATCTCCCTAGACCCAATAGCAATGTCAGCATCCCAATGTCTCTGAGGGTCTACTCCTGAGGCTAGATTAATGGTGGCCTGAGTATTAGCATATTCAAAAAGATAAGATTTCCAATCTAAGTATTGACCTGAGGAGAGGCAGGCTTTAGCCAGACTCCCCCAATCCCCAGAGGTGAGGCAATACCTAGCAATAGCCTCAACTTGAGCCACAACAAAAGCTGCACTCACCCCATAGGTTCTGACCGATTCTGCCAATTTCTTTATAGTCTTAAAGTCAACACGTTCATGATATCAATGCCCGTTAGCATCCAGAAACACTGGAAAACTTAATCCCATCTCTTTCCACACCTCTGGGCAAAAGGAAGTAGCTTTTGTAGGCTTCACCATGCTTTTATATTGAGGGTTATACGGAGGTGCTGTTGGTATAACTGCTTTCTTGTCTAATTGTCCGCCTTGTTGCCATGTGGCACTAGCGTGTGGCCAGTCTGGATCATATCTCTCCCTCTCACACTGAGCAGCCTCTTCCTCGAGATCAGCCTCATCATCCTCACTAAGCTCTGAATCATCTGACATTTCTAAGGTCAAGGCTTTTAAAGAAGAATATATCTTATTTGTTTCCTGGTTCTGATTATCCTCTTTTTTTTTTATCTCTACCTTCTCTCTGTTCCTTTTATCTCCTTTTCTTTTCTTTTTTTCTTTCCAGAACTTTTCTCCCTCCGACATACTTTCTTGTTGCTCTGCAAGGACCCTCTGACCTGTCCTAATGGCACTAACGGCTTCCTCACGTCGTTTATCCTCTAAGCAGGCATGGACATTCACCAAAGAGGTTTTGGTCAGGGCTTAAGCTTGCCCTCTGTGGCTTCTCTATCCCACACAAAGAAAAAAGGAAACAAAAAGAGGTACAAGCCCTACCCACAAAGGATCCATTGGAAACAACATTGCCATAGTTTACAAACCTTTCGGTTTCTATAGCAAGGCTTTCATCTTCTCTGCTTACCTCCAGAGAACCTTATGGTCCCTTATCCGGGAATTTACCGACGTCACCGTCCTGAACTTGAAGAGTTCTGAATCCACGAGATTGTCCTCGGGTCACCGCACAGGCCACCATTTGTCTTGCCTGCCTCGGCCAGCAAGGAAGACGCAACACGGTCGGATTCTTCTCAACAACCTTTATTGCAGGACCACCTCTTTGCTGATACGGGGACCTCGAGCAGCAAAGCACTCGCCTTATATAAATAACAGGCTGTGGCTAATTGTCCTTCAGGGATTGGCGGAGAATGAATCACCTCACTAGCATGGTACCGTCCCGGCCAACTGACTCCAGGTGCAAAACCTGCGCATGCGCAGTACCGTTGTTCACCACAGGAGGGCGCCCTACAATCTCTCTTTAACCCTACTCTGAAAAACTACTCATATTACCAAGTCATGTGTTATTAGTTGCCAAAGAGAAAAGACAGTTGAAACCTGGCTTTTCTGAACTAACTTTCTTCCTCTCTCTCTCTCTCTCTCTCTCTCTCTCTCTCTCTCTCTCTCTCTCTCTCCCTCTCCCTCTCTCCCTCTCTCTCTCTCTTTCTTTCTTTCTTTCTTTCTTTCTTTCTTTCTTTCTTTCTTCCCTTTGTAAAACTTTTATCCTGCTCCCTCAAGAAGTGGCCATTAATGGGGGCTTTATGAACCACTCCAAATACCTGAGATGATGGTGATGCCCCATTCTTTTTTTTTTTTTCAGAGCAGGGGACCAAACCCAGGGCCTTGTGCTTGCTAGGCAAGCGCTCTACCACTGAGTAAATCCCCAGCCCCATGATGCCCCATTCTTGTGTAGGGTGTTTTCAGGAAAACACCTGTATTGGATTCATGACTGTCATTACTTTGTCACATCCAGAAGACCTAGTTTCACAGCACGTCTCCCCAAATTTTGTTCTTATATCATTTCTGACTCCCTCTTCAACAACAGTACCTGAGCCTTGGAGGATGTTGTGCTGGTTGAATTTAATGAACTTTCCATAAATCTACATATAATCTGGGAAGACTGAATCAGAGTAGAGGTATCTTCTCCATCACATTGTCTTGAAGGAAGTCTGTGGGTCATTTTCTTGTGATTAATGTAGAATGTCCCCTGTAATTGTAGGTGGTGGTCCTAGATGTTGGTATTCCAGGGTGGATGGGCCTCAATTGTATAAGAAAACAGGTTCAGCAAACCATGGGAGCAAGCACTGCCCCTCCCACTTCTCTCTCTCTCTCTCTCTCTCTCTCTCTCTCTCTCTGAGTGTGTGTGTGTGTGTGTGTGTGTGTGCATGTGTGTATGTGCGTGTGTGTGTGTGTGTAAGTGATGATGCATATATGTAGAGGTGAGACTGCAATGTCTTAGAGTAGGTTTGATCCTCCTACCAAGATTGAGGGTCATCAGGCTTGGATGGAAAATGATCTTATGTGCTGCATCATCTAAATGGATGCTTTTTTACGAATTTCTTCTCATTAACATTCTTTTCATTCAAAAACATAAGTGTTTTTAATATTTCTGTCCCTTTCTAAATACATCAAACATTAGAAAGTATTAAGGAACACATAAAGCTGTGCATGTACTTCAGAGGTAGTGTGAGTTTGCTTCACACATGGAAGGCAGCTCTCTAACAGTGAAGACAAGCACAATATTTTAAGGCAAGTAAATAATTTTTAGTACAATCAATAATTGTATAAGACACCAGGGCCTGATGTCTTTATTCATTTGTGTCCAGAAGAAGCCAGTGTGTTTTTCCTGCTGTTTGAAATATTTCCAGAAGTTTATGTAAAGGTATAGATGTAGCAATCTTTGTCCAGAATATATGAAGATGTCTAATAACTCAACAGTAAAAGGACAGCGTGGACAATGGATTTCAAGACACTTCTCCAGAGATTTCCAAGTACTTCATTTATATATTCGAAGATGCCCAGCTAGAAGAACATAGCAACCAGAAAAGCAACAGCTTTTGGTCCAGCCCCTGTTCCAGTTGTTCAGGACACACATGAATATCGAGCTGCACATCTGCCACACATGTACTGGGAGGCCTGTCTCCAGCCCCTGTGTGTTCTTTTGCTGATGGTTCAGACACGGAGAGCCCAAAGTGTCAAGTCTAGTTAACTCTGCTGTATGGCCTATGGAGTTTCATTCCCCTTGAGGGCTGCAATCCTTCTTCTGAATCTTGTATATGAGTCCTTAACTTCTACCCACTGTTTAGCTGTGGATATCTGCATCAGTCTGAGTAAGCTGTTCAGTGGAGCCTCTCAGAGGACAGCCATGTTAAACACTTGTCTGCAGTTGTTACAATTGTTATAAAATACTCTGTTACAGAGCATTATGAAATGTCAAGGATTGGTGCTTGCCCACGGATGGGTATCAAGTTTGGCTAGTAATTAGCTGGCCATTCCCTCAGTCTCTACTCTGTCATCAATTCCTGATTTTTTTCTATCAGTTTCTTTATATGGCAGATAAATTTGATGAGTGTTTGTAAACTGAACATTGCTGCTTCCCTGGTATAAAGCCTATTTTCCAAGTATTCTATCTAGTTGTTTTGTATAGAGTTTGGTAGCTCAGTTCATAGAGCAGGGGAGTGCAGTTGAGAAATATATTTTATATGTTTATCATTTATGTAACATATAGTATAATATAACAATATATATTCATATATATTTATATGCTGAGTGTATAGGTCAGTGGTAGAGCACTTGTGTAGTGTCTAAAAGTGCAAGAGCACATGTGAGACTGTAAAGGAACTGAGAAATAGCAACCTTCTATATTACTGTTTGAAGTATAAATATAAAATGGTTCAGTCTTAAGCACCTGAATGTGCACAGAACTTATAAATGACAAAAGGGAGGAACCCGAAGAAGTACAGTGTGATGAATAGGTAAACAAAGTGTGGCATATCAATACAATGGAGTAGTATCTAGCAATGACAAGACTTATTGATACTAATCCTAAAACATTAATAAAAATGACAAACATTAAACTCTGTGAAAGAAGAAATTCTAATGACCAAAAAGGGGTTAATGTTATATTAGATGATTTCATTTCTATTAAATACCTAGAATGAAGTGGTTGGTGGTGACATATGCCTTTAATCGCATCACTCAGGCAGCAGAGGCATGCAGTTCTCCATGAGTTTAAGGCCAGTCTGGTCTACAGAGCTAGATTCAGGACAGCCAATGCTGCTACACACACATACACACACACACACACACACACACACACACACACACACACAAGCACGCACACGCACATGCACACACGCACATTCATTCTGGAAATAACTCACTCACCCTCTCTCTCTCACTCACTCATTCAATCAAATCCAACAAATACCTCAAAAACCAGACACAAAATCAATCAATCAATCAATAAGACAGTAGCAGCAACAACAAACGCTAGCAGAATGAGAAACCTGAAGTAGAAGTTAGATTGGGTTCCAGCCTGTTTCCTCATTAATCAAAGGGCCCCTCAGAAAACCATTTATATTATGGGCTATTGCAAAGGCACTGGTGCTGTACACAACCTGGTTTTAAGGTTCTATATTTGAAGGTCATACTTCTATCATCAATAGTTGGAAGTGGTACCTAAAAATTTAATAGGGGGTAGGCTGTGGAGGGATAAAGAGTAGCTTGTAATGGCCACAGGTTTTTTGGTGAAAGATAAATTTTTTTTTAAAACCAATAGGGTGATAGGGGCATAATTTTAATAAAATACTAAGAAAGCACTAATAGATTGTATGCTTGTAAGTAATGAACTTAGCACATAAGTTTACTACATACATGTGAACCTATTATTATTGAAACATTATGGTTATTTCCTATGTGTGAATGATTTGCCTATGTATATGTGTGTGCACTGTGTGCATGTCCAGGCCTGTGAAGATATAAGAGGGGTCTAGATCACCTGGAATTAGATTTGAAGATGGTTTTGGGCTTCCATGTAGGTGTCATTGTAGGTTGCAGGGTTTGTAGGTGACAGATATTGAGGATTACCTTTGCCCTCCAGTAGCAGACAGGGTACCTTCCAGTATTATGAACTCTGGTTAGTAGGGTGAAGAGTCTAGTTAGACCCCGGCTCAACCTCTCCCACTGTGATGACAGAAGTGTTACCATCAGAAATCAGTCCTGAACATCAGATTGTGTAGACCAACCAATAGTCTTGACACAAGCCTGTGACAGTTGAGGCTTCCTATAGGACCCTATGGTTAATGACTCAGCAGTTTGTTACCCATTCCTGTTACTGGAGGTGAAATTGTGTGACACAAGATGTCTAGGTGGAGCCTTGTGTCCTCTGTTAGTTTGGCTCCATATGTATTCCCTCTGTGCGCGCGCACACACACACACACACACAGACAGACACAGATTTATATATATATTTATATATTCATATATTCATATATATATATTTATATATTCATATATATTATTATTTTCATTTTTTAAAATTTGGCCACATATGTTAAACTGTTAAACTGGGCATTCATGCTTTTGTTGGCTGAGAGAAGTGTAGAAGAAACCTACAGGGTTTTTGGAATATGTATATTATTGCCTTTTAAGGTGACTGGTAGTGACAGTAGTGGGAAAATAAATAAGTATAAAATAACATACATGTATTAAAAATCATGCCTAGGAGAAAAGTATTGAGACAGAGGTCACAAAGTCCACATGGAAATGTAAAGAGAAGTGGCCTGGACATGCTTGGGCGTTTTGAGACTGTCCATTCTAACCAGTGCTGGAGGACTCCTCCCCCCATCCATGTACTTCCGCTTCCTGGAGCTGATGCGGGCATTCACCAAGATGTCGGTTGTGAGACTTGCTCCGTCTAGTCTGTCCAGTGTGGGTGGACCCCACATTAGCGGACTTCCAGAACAAGCCCGATCCTTAAGGGCTTTGTGGTCTCACGGGGCTGTCTGTCAGAACCAGCAACTGCAGGATGGAGCTGCGGTCATCTCCACAAGGACTTCATCTGCTCAAGAGGTAAAGGGGCAGCGCACAAGTCTGGAGTTTAGGAAGGAAGGATTTGGCCTGTGATACACAAGGAGCAAAGGCAGCCCTCACATACATCCCCTGTTTTCCTGCCTCATTACAAACAGCTCTGTAGCATCACATAAATCAGTCATCAACCTTTCTACAAGGGCTCACAGAAGACATCTGAAGCAGATGACACCGTCTCTGGGAAGGTAACTTACTACTTCTGAGATAGAATCTCACTTTGTGGGCAGCCTGGTCTACAGAGAAACCCTGGCTCAAAACACCAAACCAAAGCAAAACCCCAAAACATTAACAGAGCCCAGGCAATCTCACAAGTCTCTGCAGCACCATTTGCCAAACAGCAAGTCAAGGCGTTCTGCTGCTCTCCCTAGCTGCTTGTCTCTCTTCAGGATCCCTAAGCATCCTTTTCATGATGGATACCAGGTGACCCATGATTTGAAGACAGAGCCCAAGCCTGGGGACTCCTGAGTCTATACCTGCTGAATGCTCTTAGTCATATGAGACCTCCACCCTGTGTGACAGCAGGTCCTAGGCCTTAATGAAACTACCTAATTTTATTTTTATGTATAACTTAAGTTGTGTAAACATACAAAAAGGTACACAGATACAGACACACACATGCACGTGGGCAAACACACACACACACACACACACACACACACACACACACAATTGTTTTGCCTCTGTGTATTTTCTGTGTACCATGTGTGGTAGAACCTGGTGCTGGTTCCCCTGGGACTGCAGCTATAGACAGTTGTGAGCTGCCCTGTGTGTCTTAGCAATCAGAACTGAGTGTTATTCAAACCAAAACTAGAGCTGGTCACTGCCAAGCCCCCTATCTAGATTTTTTTTTGTTTTTCCTGTTTTTGTTATTTTTGTTCTTTTTTCTTTTTTCTTGGATATTTTATGTATTTACATTTCAAATGTTATCCCCTTTCTTGCCTCTCCCATCCCCCCTCCATAACCCCTGATTCTATGAAGACTTTCTTAATATATAGAGCATTAATGTTAATAGACAGCACTGGAAAATTAATCATAAGACAAATTGTCAACTTTAGGGCAATATCAATAATGAATATTAGATTAACATTACCTGTTTGCTAATGGATAAAAGACATATTGAACAGGAACTGTGACCATGTTCCCCTCACAGAAGGGGAGTGAGGACCTTCTGTTCTGTTGATTTTGCACTGATATACATGTGAAGGTCAGAGATTCCCATTGTCTTCCTCTCAGTTTCTTGTCCCCCACATATGTGGAGCTAAGTGTGTACTGGTCAGAGGACAGAGCCAACTGACAGTTCTGTTCTGCCACATTGTGGCTTCTGAGGACTGAACTCAGGTCATCAGGCCTCCCTGTGGGTTCCACCCCTGGTCCCTCTGTTCTGGAGACAAACCTCACTCACCCACATCCCTGGTGTGATTGATTTACTACTTTGGAGTGCACTGATATTCACACTTGCAGGCAAGTAGCTTTGGGATCCCCTTATCCCCACATCTACAGTCGGGTTTTCAAGGCAAAAGTTTTACCAATTGAGCTTTACCAACCACCAGAGCCCTTCATTATTTTCTTGGGGGGGATTTTTATTTGATATTTTTCATTTCCATTTCAAATGTTATCCCCTTTCCTAGTTTGCCATCCATGAACCCCTATTTCATCGCCCCTCCCCCTGAGGGTTTTCCCCCACCCATATACTCACCCCTTCCTACCTCCCTGTCTTAGCATTCCCTTACATTGTGGAGAGGATAGAGCCTTGGCAAGACCAAGGGCTTCTCCTCCCATTGGTGCTCAACAAGGCCGTCCTCTGCTACATATGCACCTGAAGACATGGGTCTGTCAGTGTACTCTGTAGATGGCGGGACATCTGGGTTCTTTCCAGCCCTGGCAATTACAAGTAAGGGTGCTATGAATGTAACTGAGTATGTGTCCTTGTTATATGTTGGCGCCCCTTTTGGGTATATGCCCAGGAGGCTGTATAGCTAGGTCCTCAGGTAGTACTATGTCCGAATTCTGAGGAACTTACAAACTAATTTCCAGAGTTGCAATCCCACCTACAGTGGAGGAGTGTTCCTCTTTCTCCTCATCCTCGTCAACATTTGTTGTCACCTTAGATTTTGTTCTTAGCCATTCTGACTGGTGTGGGGTCAAATCTCAGCATTTTCTTAGTTTGATTTTTGCTGATGATTAAGGATGTTTAATAGTTCCTTAGGTACTTCAGGGCCATTTGATATTCCTCAGTTTAGAATTCTTTGTTTAGCTCTGCACCTCATTTTGTACTAGAGTTATTTGATTCTCTGCAGTCAAAACTTCTGAGTTTCTTTGTACACATTGCATATTAGCCTTCTATACTCTGTCTTCTCCTTCACCTTCTTCTTAGTCGTTGTCTTCGTTGTCTTCATCGTTGTCGTCTCTTCCTACCCCTCCTTCTCCTCTTCACCCTCCCCTCTCCCCCCTCCCCCCGCTTCCTGTGATCCTCGTCCTCCTAATCTTCCTCCTCCTCCTCCTCCTCCTCCTCCTCCTCCTCCTCCTCCTCCTCCTCCTCCTCCTCCTCCTCCTCCTCCTCCTCCTCCTCCTCAGTCTTCTTTGTCTTCGTCTTCTTCCTAGAAGTTGTCGGCTTCGTCGGCTTCTTAGGCTTTGTTGGCTCCTTGGCTTCGGCTTCTTTTGCTTCTTTCCCTTCTTCTTGGCTTTGTCTTCGCCTTCTTCTTTCACTTCTTCTTTCCCTTCTTCTTCGGCTTCAGCTTCAGTTTCGGCTGCGACTTAGGCAGCTTCGGCCCCATCGGCTTCAGCGGCATCGGCTTCGTGGGCACTGGCTTGGTCGGCATCGACTTCCGGCACATCAGCGTAGGCCGCATCAGCTTCGACAGCTTCTTTGGCAGCCTCGGCCTCGCCTTCAGCTTAGGCTTTGTCTTCAGCTTCGGCCTCGGCCTCGGCCTCAGCCTCTGCCTCGGCTTTGTCTTCGGCTTCGGCTTCGGCTTTGGCTTCGGCTTTGGCTTCGGCGTTGACTTCTTGGTCAGCTTCGGGTTCGGTGGTTTCAGCATCGACTTCGTTGGCTTCGGCGGCTTCAGCCGCATCGACAGCTTCGGTGTCGATTTCTTCGGCTGTGGCTTGGCCTGCTGCATCAGGTGCTGCTTTGGCTGCATCTTCTGCTTCTGCTTAGGTTGCTCCTGCTGCTGCTGCTACTGCTGCTCCTCCTCCTGCTCCTCCTCCCCCTCCTTTAACTTTTTCTTATTTTTCTTCTTCTTTTATATTGGATATATTTCTTTATTTAACATTTCAAATGTTATTCCCTTTCCCAGTTTCCTGTCCATAAACACCCAATGCCCTCCCCCTTCCCTGTAAGGGTCTCCCTCCACGAATCCACCCCCTTACAACCCACCCCTACATTCCCCTGAGCTGGGGGTCCAACCAGGTTAGGACCAAGGGCTTCCCCTTCCACTGGTGACCAACAAGTCTATTCTCTGATACATACACAGCTGGAGCCCTGGGTCCATATATAGTCTTTGGGTAGTGGTTTAGTCCCTGGAAATCTCTGGCATTGTTGTTCTTATGGGGTTGCAAGCACGTTCAGCTCTTTCAGTCCTTTCTCTAATTCCTGAAAGGGGGTCCTGTTCTCAATTCAGTAGTTTGCTGCTAGTGTTAACCTCTGCATTTCACATGCTCTGGTTGTGTCTCTCAGGGGACATCTATATCCAGTTCCTGTCATCACACACTTCTTAGCTTCATCAGTCTAATCTAGTTTTGGTGGCTGTATATGTATGGGCCACATGTGGGCCAGGCTCTGAATGGCTGTTCCTTCAGTCTCTGCTCTAAACTTTGCCTCCTCCTATGGATATTTTTGTTATCCCATTTTAAGAAGGAATGGAAGCATCTGTATTTTATTCATTGTTTCTTTTTTTTAGCTTCATGTAGTCTGTGGATTGCATCTAGAGTAATTCAAGGTTTTGTTCTAATAGCCACTTATCAATGAGTGCATGCCATGTGTGTTTTCTGTGATTGGGTTACCTCACTCAGGATGATATTTTCCAGTTCCAACCATTTGCCTATAAATTTCATGAAGTCATTGTTTTTGATTGCTGAGTAATATTCCATTGTGTAGATGTACCACATTTTCTGTATCTATTCCTCTGTTGAAGGGCATCTGGGTTCTTTCCAGCTTCTAGCTATTATAAATAAGGCTGCTATGAACATAGTGGCCACGTGTCTTTGTTATATTTAGGGCATCTTTTGGGTATATGCCCAAGAGAGGTATAGCTGGGTTCTCAGGTAATGCAATGCCAATTTTCTCAGGAACCTCCAGACTGATTTCCAGAGTGGTTGTACCATTCTACAATCCTTCCAAATCCTGGCCAGCATCTGAGTTTTTTATCTTAGCCATTCTGACTAGTGTGAGGTGGAAATCTCAGGGTGTTTTTTGATTTGCATTTCCCTGATGACTAAGTATGCTGAACATTTCTTTAGGTGATTCTCAGCCATTCAGTATTCTTCAGCTGGGAATTCTTTGTTTACATCTGCACCCTATTGTTTAATAGATTTATTTGTCTCTCTGGAGTCTAAGTTATTAGGGTTTTTTTTGTATATTTTGGATATTAGCCCTGTATCAGATGTAGTATTGATAAAGATCTTTTGCAAATCTGTTGGTTGCTGTTCTGTCCTATTGAAAGTGTCGTTTGTATTGCAGAAGCTTTGCAGTTTTATGAGGTTCCATTTGTCAATTCTTGATCTTAGAGCATACACCATTGTTGTTTTGTCAGGAAATTTTCCCCAATGTCCATGTGTTTGAGCCTCTTCCCCACATTTTCTTCTATTAGTTACAGTGTATGTGGTTTGAAGTTGATGTTCATGATCCACTTGGACTTAAGCTTTGTACAGGGAGATAAGAATTTTTTTTTGTATCTTCTACATGCTAACCTATTGAACCAGCACCCTTTGTTGAAAATGCTATCTTTTTTCCATTGGATGGTTTTTGCTCTTTGTCAAAGATCAAGTGACCAAAGGTGTGTGGGTCCAGATCTGGGTCTTCAATTATATTTCACTGATCTGTCTGACTGTCTCTGTAACTATTCCATACAGCTTTTTTTCACTATTGCTTGTAATACTGCTTGAGGTCAGGGATGATGATTCCCCCAGAAGTTCTTTTATCGTTGAGTATAGGTTTTGCTATCCTGGTTTTTTTTTTTATTCCAAATGAATTAGTAAATTGCTCTTTCTATCTTTGAAGAATCAAGTTGGATTTTTGATGGGGATTGCAGTGAATCTGTAGATTGCTTTTGGCAAAATGGCCATTTTTACTCTATTAATCTGGCCAATCCATGAGAATGGGAGGCCGTTCCATCTTCTGATATCTTCTTCAATGTCTTTTCAGAGACTTGAAGTTCTTGTCATACAGATCTTTCATTTATTTCATTAAAGTCACACCAAGTTAGTTTATATTATTTGGGACTATTTTGAAGGGTGTCATTTCCCTAATTTTTTTTCTCAGCCTGTTTATCCTTTGAGTGGAGGAAGGCTACTGATTCGTTCGAATTATTTTTATACCCAACACTTTGCTAAAGTTGTTGTCAGGTTTAGTAGTTCTCTGGTGGAACTTTTGGGGTCACTTAAATATACTATCATATCATCTGCAAATAGTGATATTTTGACTTCTTCCCTTCCAATTTGTATCCCTTTGACCTCCTTTTATTGTCTGATTGCTCTGGCTAGGACTTCCAGTACTATATTGAATAAGTAGTTAGAGAGTAGAAAGCCTTATCTAGTCCCTGATTTTGGTGGTATTGCTTCAAGTTCCTTTCCATTTAGTTTGGTGTTAGTTACTGGTTTGCTGTACATGGTTTTACTATGTTTAGTTATGGACCTTGATTGCTGACATTTCCAGGACATTTATCATCAAGGTTGATTAATTATTTCAAATATTTTCTAGCATATAAGGAAATGATCGTGTGTGTTTTTTTTCCTTCTCTCCATCTTTATTAAATTGGTTATTTCTTATTTACTTTTTTTTGGAATTGTTTTTATAATTTTTACATCTTTATTAACTTGAGTATTTCTTTTTTTTCAATTAGTCAACGTTTTAATTCATAGGATTCTGGCTTTTTCTTTATCTGTCAAATTATTATATTTTTTAATTTATTTAATACTTAATAATAATTCTTTGGTTTCCGGGCAAAATCCCCCTCCCCCCTCCCCTTCCTTATGGGTGTTCCCCTCCCAACCCTCCCCCCATTGCCGCCCTCCCCCCAACAGTCTAGTTCACTGGGGGTTCAGTCTTAGCAGGACCCAGGGCTTCCCCTTCCACTGGTGCTCTTACTAGGATATTCATTGCTACCTATGAGGTCAGAGTCCAGGGTCAGTCCATGTATAGTATTTAGGTAGTGGCTTAGTCCCTGGAAGCTCTGGTTGCTTGGCATTGTTGTATATATGGGGTCTCGAGCCCCTTCAAGCTCTTCCAGTTCTTTCTCTGACTCCTTCAACGGGGGTCCTATTCTCAGTTCCGTGGTTTGCTGCTGGCATTCGCCTCTGTATTTGCTGTATTCTGGCTGTGTCTCTAAGGAGAGATCTACATCCGGCGCCTGTCGGTCTGCACTTCTTTGCTTCATCCATCTTGTCTAATTGGGTGGCTGTATATGTATGGGCCACATGTGTGGCAGGCTCTGAATGGGAGTTCCTTCAGTCTCTGTTTTAATCTTTGCCTCTCTTCCCTGCCAAGGGTATTCTTGTTCCCCTTTTAGAGAAGGAGTGAAGCATTCACATTTTGATCATCCGTCTTGAGTTTCATTTGTTCTAGGCATCTAGGGTAAATCAAGCATTTGGGCTAATAGCCACTTATCAGTGAGTGCATACCATGTATGTCTTTCTGTGTTTGGGTTAGCTCACTCAGGATGATATTTTCCAGTTCCAACCATTTCCCTATGAATTTCACAAAGGCATTGTTTTTGATAGCTGAGTAATATTCCATTGTGTAGATGTACCACATTTTCTGTATCCATTCCTCTGTTGAAGGGCATCTGGGTTCTTTCCAGCTTCTGGCTATTATAAATAAGGCTGCTATGAATGTAGTGGAGCACGTGTCTTTTTTATATGTTGGGGCATCTTTTGGGTATATGCCCAAGAGAGGTATAGCTGGATCCTCAGGCAGTTCAATGTCCAATTTTCTGAGGAACCTCCACACTGATTTCCAGAATGGTTTTACCAGTCTGCAATCCCACCAACAATGGAGGAGTGTTCCTCTTTCTCTGCATCCTTGCCAGCATCTGCTGTCACCTGACTTTTTGATCTTAGCCATTCTCACTGGTGTGAGGTGAAATCTCAGGGTTGTTTTGATTTGCATTTCCCTTATGACTAAAGATGTTGAACATTTCTTTAGGTGTTTCTCAGCTATTCGGCATTCCTCAGCTGTGAATTCTTTGTTTAGCTCTGAACCCCATTTTTTAATAGGGTTATTTGTCTCCCTGGGGTCTAACTTCTTGAGTTCTTTGTATATTTTGGATATAAGGCCTCTATCTGTTGTAGGATTGGTAAAGATCTTTTCCCAATCTGTTGGTTGCCGATTTGTCCTTACCTCAGTGTCCTTTGCCTTACAGAAGCTTTGCAGTTTTATGAGTTCCCATTTGTCGATTCTTGATCTTAGAACATAAGCCATTGGTGTTTTGTTCAGGAAATTTTTTCCAATGCCCATGTGTTCGAGATGCTGCCCTAGTTTTTCTTCTATTAGTTTGAGTTATCAGGTTTGATGTGGAGGTCCTTGATCCACTTGGACTTAAGCTTTGTACAGGGTGAAGAGCATGGATCAATCTGCATTCTTCTTTATGTTGACCTCCAGTTGAACCAGCACCATTTGCTGAAAATGCTATCTTTTTTCCATTGGATGGTTTTGGCTCCTTTGTCAAAAATAAAGTGACCATAGGTGTGTGGGTTCATTTCTGGGTCTTCAATTCTATTCCATTGGTCTATCCCTCTGTCTCTGTACCAATACCATGCAGTTTTTATCACTATTGCTCTGTAATACTGCTTGAGTTCAGGGATAGTGATTCCCCCTGAAGTCCTTTTATTGTTGAGGATAGTTTTAGCTATCCTGGGTTTTTTGTTATTCCAGATGAATTTGCAAATTGTTCTGTCTAACTCTTTGAAGAATTGGATTGGTATTTTGATGGGGATTGCATTGAATCTGTAGATCGCTTTTGGTAAAATGGCCATTTTTACTATATTAATCCTGCCAATCCATGAGCATGGGAGATCTTTCCATTTTTTGAGGTCTTCTTCAGTTTCTTTCTTCAGTGTCTTGAAGTTCTTATTGTACAGATCTTTTACTTGCTTGGTTAAAGTCACACCGAGGTACTTTATATTATTTGGGTGTATGATGAAGGGTGTCATTTCCCTAATTTCTTTCTCGGCTTGTTTCTCTTTTGTGTAGAGGAAGGCTACTGATTTATTTGAGTTAATTTTATACCCAGCCACTTTACTGAAGTTGTTCATCAGCTTTAGTAGTTCTCTTGTGGAACTTTTGGGATCACTTAAATATACTATCATATCATCGGCAAATAGTGATATTTTGACTTCTTCTTTTCTGATCTGTATCCCTTTGACCTCCTTTTGTTGTCTGATTGCTCTGGCTAGAACTTCAAGAACTATATTGAATAAGTAGGGAGAGAGTGGCAGCCTTGTCTAGTCCCTGATTTTAGTGGGATTGCTTCAAGTTTCTCTCCCTTTAGTTTAATGTTAGCAACTGGTTTGCTGTATATGGCTTTTACTGTGTTTAGGTATGGGCCTTGAATTCCTACTCTTTCCAGGACTTTTATAATGAAGGGGTGTTGAATTTTGTCAAATGCTTTCTCAGCATCTAATGAAATGATCATGTATTTTTGTTCTTTCAGTTTGTTTATATAATGGATCACGTTGATGGTTTTCCGTATATTTAACCATCCCTGCATGCCTGGGATGAAGCCTACTTGATCATGGTGGATGATTGTTTTGATGTGCTCTTGGATTCGGTTTGCCAGAATTTTATTGAGTATTTTTGCGTCGATATTCATAAGGGAAATTGGTCTGAAGTTCTCTTTATTTGTTGGGTCTTTGTGTGGTTTAGGTATAAGAGTAATTGTGGCTTCATAGAAGGAATTTGGTAGTGCTCCATCTGTTTCAATTTTGTGAAATAGTTTGGCTAATATTGGTATGAGGTCTTCTATGAAGGTCTGATAGAATTCTGCACTAAACCCATCTGGACCTGGGCTCTTTTTGGTTGGGAGACCTTTAATGACTGCTACTATTTCCTTAGGAGTTATGGGGTTGTTTAACTGGTTTATCTGTTCCTGATTTAACTTTGGTACCTGATATGTGTGTAGGAACTTGTCCATTTCCTGTAGATTTTCAAGTTTTGTTGAATATAGGCTTTTATAGTAAGATCTGATGATTTTTTGAATTTCCTCTGAATCTGTAGTTATGTTTCCCTTTTTATTTCTGATTTTGTTAATTTGGACACACTCTCTGGGTCCTCTCGTTAGTCTGGCTAAGGGTTTATCTATCTTGTTGATTTTCTCAAAGAACCAACTTTTGGTTCTGTTGATTCTTTCTATGGTCCTTTTTGTTTCTACTTGGTTGATTTCAGCTCTGAGTTTGATTATTTCCTGCCTTCTACTCCTCCTGGTTGTATTTGCTTCTTTTTGCTCTAGAGCTTTTAGGTGTGCTGTCAAGCTGCTGACATATGCTCTTTCCTGTTTTTTTCTTCAGGCACTCAGCGCTATGAGTTTTCCTCTTAGCACAGCTTTCATTGTGTCCCATAAGTTTGGGTATGTTGTACCTTCATTTTCATTAAATTTTCAGAAGTCTTTAATTTCTTTCTTTATTTCTTCCTTGACCAGGTTATCATTGAGTAGAGCATTGTTCAATTTCCTTGTATATGTGGGCATTCTTCCCTTATTGTTATTGAAGACTAGTTTTAGGCCGTGGTGGTCTGATAGCACGCATGGGATTATTTCTATCTTTCTGTACCTGTTGAGGCCCGTTTTTTGACCAACTATATGGTCAATTTTGGAGAAAGTACCATGAGGAGCTGAGAAGAAGGTATATCCTTTTGCTTTAGGATAGAATGTTCTATAAATATCCGTTAAGTCCATTTGGCTCATGACTTCTCTTAGTCTGTCTACGTCTCTGCGTAATTTCTGTTTCCATGATCTGTCCATTGATGAGAATGGGGTGTTGAAATCTCCCACTATTATTGTGTGAGGTGCAATGTGTGTTTTGAGCTTTAGTAAGGTTTCTTTTACGTATGTAGGTGCCCTTGTATTTGGGGCATAGATATTTAGGATTGAGAGTTCATCTTGGTGGATTTTTCCTTTGATGAATATGAAGTGTCCTTCCTTATCTTTTTTGATGACTTTTAATTGAAAATTGATTTTTTTTATATTAGAATGGCTACTCCAGCTTGCTTCTTCTGACCATTTGCTTGGAAAGTTGTTTTCCAGCCTTTCACACTGAGGTAGTGTCTGTCTTTGTCTCTGAGGTGTGTTTCCTGTAGGCAGCAGAATGCAGGGTCCTCGTTGCGTATCCAGTTTGTTAATCTGTGTCTTTTTATATGGGAGTTGAGGCCATTGATGTTGAGAGATATTAAGGAATAGTGATTATTGCTTCCTGTTATATTCATATTTGGATGTGAGGTTATGTTTGTGTGCTTTTCTTCTCTTTGTTTTGTTGCCAAGACGATTAGTTTCTTCCTTCTTCTAGGGTATAGCTTGCCTCCTTATGTTGGGCTTTACCCTTTATTATCCTTTGTAGTGCTGGATTTGTAGAACGATATTGTGTAAATTTGGTTTTGTCATGGAATATCTTGGTTTCTCCATCTATGTTAATTGAGAGTTTTGCAGGATACAGTAACCTGGGCTGGCACTTGTGTTCTCTTAGGGTCCGTATGACATCTGTCCAGGATCTTCTGGCCTCATAGTTTCTGGCGAAAAGTCTGGTGTGATTCTGATAGGTCTACCTTTATATGTTACTTGACCTTTTTCCCTTACTGCTTTTAATATTCTTTCTTTATTTTGTGCGTTTTGTGTTTTGACTATTATGTGACGGGAGGTGTTTCTTTTCTGGTCCAATCTATTTGGAGTTCTGTAAGCTTCTTGTATGCCTATGGGTATCTCTTCTTTTAGGTTAGGGAAGTTTTCTTCTATGATTTTGTTGAAGATATTTACTGGTCCTTTGAGCTGGGAGTCTTCACTCTCTTCTATACCTATTATCCTTAGGTTTGATCTTCTCATTGAGTCCTGGATTTCCTGTATGTTTTGGACCAGTAGCTTTTTCTGCTTTACATTATCTTTGACAGTTGAGTCAATGATTTCTAGGGAATCTTCTGCTCCCGAGATTCTCTCTTCCATCTCTTGTATTCTGTTGGCGAGGCTTCTATCTACAGCTCCTTGTCTCTTCTTTTGATTTTCTATATCCAGGGTTGTTTCCTTGTGTTCTTTCTTGATTGCTTCTATTTCCATTTTTAATTCCTTCAACTGTTTGATTGTGTTTTCCTGGAATTCTTTCAGGCATTTTTGCGATTCCTCTCTGTAGGTTTCTACTTGTTCTCTAAGGGAGTTCTTCACGTCATTCTTGAAGTCATCCAGCATCATGATCAAATATGATTTTGAAACTAGATCTTGCTTTTCTGGTGTGTTTGGATATTCCATGTTTATTTTGGTGGGAGAATTGGGCTCCGATGATGCCATGTAGTCTTGGTTTCTGTTGCTTGGGTTCCTGCGCTTGCCTCCCGCCATCAGATTATCTCTAGTGTTACTTTGTTCTGCTATTTCTGACAGTGGCTAGACTGTCCTATAAGCCTGTGTGTCAGGAGTGCTGTAGACCTGTTTTCCTGTTTTCTTTCAGCCAGTTATGGGGACAGAGTGTTCTGCTTTCGGGCGTGTAGTTTTTCCTCTCTTCAGGTCCTCAGCTGTTCCTGTGGGCCTGTGTCTTGAGTTCACCAAGCAGGTTACTTGCAGGGGAAAAGTTGGTCCTACCTGAGGTTCCGAGGCTCAAGTGTGCTCGTGGGGTACTGCCTAAGTCCTCTTTGCGGCGGCAGCAACCAAGGAGATCTGCGCCGCTCTTTCCGGGAGTCTCCGTGCACCAGGGTTCCAGATGGCGTTTGGTGTTTTCCTCTGGCGTCTGGATGTGTGCAGAGTGCAGTCTCTTCTGGTTTCCCAGGCGTGTCTGCCTCTCTGTAGTTTTAGCTCTCCCTCCCATGGGATTTGGGTGCAGAGAACTGTTTATCCAGTCTGTTTCCTCGACTTGAGTATTTCTTATTTACATTTCAGTTGTTATTACCTTTCCTGGTTTCCAAGCAAACATCCCCCTAACCCCTTCCCCTCCCCTTCTATATGGGTGTTCACCTTTCCATCCTCCTCTCCTTACAACCCTCCCCACAACAATCCTGTTCACTGGGCATTAGGTCTTGGCAGCACCAAGGGCTTCCCCTTCCACCGGTGCCCCACTAGGCTATTCATTGCTACCTATGCAGTTGGAGACCAGGGTCAGTCCATGTATAGTCTTTGGGTAGTGGCTTAGTGGTTGATGGTTTAGTCTCTGGGAGCTCTGGAGGGTGTGGATGGTTGATGTTGTTGTTATTCCTATGGGATTGAAAGCCCCTTCAGCTCCTTCAGTCTGTTTTCTTTTTCTTCTTTTTAATTGGATAAATTATTTATGTTCAAATGTACATTCCTTTCCCATTTTCCTGTCCGTAAGCCTCCTATCCCCTCCTCCTTCATCATAACTGTGGCCATCCCATCACTCCCCCTTTATATGCCCCCGACATTTCCCCGCTCTGGGGTCCATCCTTGGCAGGACCAAGGACGTCCCCTTCCACTGGTGCCCAAAAATGATATTCCAACTCTGCAACATATGCAGTTGGAGTCCTGGGACAGTCTATGTAAAGTCTTTGGGTAGTGATTTAGTCCCTGGAAGCTCTGGATGGTAGGCCTTGGTATTGTTATGAGGTTTCAAGAACCTTCAGATCTTTCAGTCCCTTCTGTAATTTCCCCAAGGGTGCCCCATTCTTAGTTGAGTAGGTTGCTGCTAGTGTTTACCTATGTATTTGACATGCTCAGCTCGTGTCTCTCAGGAGAGACCTATATCCGGTTCCTGTCATCATGCTCTTCTTAGCTTCATCAGTCTCACCTAGTTTTGGTGGCTCTCTCTCTCTCTCTTTCTCTCTCTCTCTCTCTCTCTCTCTCTCTCTCTCTCTGTATTTCTGTATATATATATATATATATATATATATATATATATATATATATATATATATATGGGGCACATTTGGGCAGGCTCTGAATGGCCGTTTCTTGAGTGTCTGCTGTAAAGTTTGTCTCCATATACCCTCCTATGAATATTTTTGTTCCCCATTTTAAGAAGGATTGCAAGCATCTGAATTTTGGTCATCCTTCTTGAACTTCATGGAGTCTGGGGATTGCATCTTGGGTAATTTGAGCTTTTGGGCTAACATACAATTATCACTGAGTGTAGACCATGTGTGTTTTCCTGTGAATGGGTTCCCTCACTCAGGTTGACATTTTCCAGTTCCATCCATTTGCCTCTGAATTTCATGAAATCATATAGTTGAGTAGTACTCCATTGTGTAGATGTACCACATTTTCTGTATCCATTCCTCTGTTGAAGGGCATCTGGGTTCTTTCCAGCTTCTGGCTATTATAAATAAGTCTGCTATGAACATAGTGGAGCATGTGTCTTTGTTATATGTTGGAGCACCATTTGGGTCTTTGCCCAGGAGAGGTGTAGCTGGGTCCTCAGGTAGTGGAATGTTCAATTTTCTGAGGAACCTCCAGACTGATTTCCAAATTGGTTGTACCAGTTTGCAATCCTACCAACAATGGAGGAGTGTTCCTCTTTGTCCACATCCTCACCAGCATCTACTGTCACCTGAGATTTTATCCTAGCCATTCTGACTAGTGTGAGGTGAAATTGTAGGGTTGTTTTGATTTGCATTGCCCTGATGACTAAGGATGTTGAACATTTCCTAAGGTGCTTCTCACCCATTCGATATTCCTCACCTTTGAATTTTTGTTTAGCTCTGTACCCCAGCTTTTGATAGTGTTATTTGGCTCTCTGGAACATAAGTTCTTGAGTTCTTTCTATATTTTTGATATTAGCCCTGTATCAGATGTAGTATTGGTAAAGATCTTTTCCCAATTTGTCGATTTCTATTTTGTCCTAACAACAGTGTCCTTTGCCTCATAGAAGCTTTGTAGTTTTATGAGATCCCATTTGTTGATTCTTGATCTTAGAGCATAAACCATTGGTGTTTTGTTCAGGAAATTTTTCCCAGTTCTCACGTGTTTGAGACAGTTCCCTACTTTTTCTTCTGTTACTTTCAGTGCATGTGGTTTGATTTGGAGGTCCTTGATACATGTGGACTTAAGGTTTGTATAGGGAGATAAGAATGGACCCAAAGCCCTTGGTCCTCCGAAGGTTGGACTCCCAGTGCAGGGGTATGTGGGGGGGCAGTAAGGGGAATGTATGGGGTAATACCCATATGGGGGAGGATATTGGAGGGGATGGGGGCAGATGGACCGGAAACTGGGAAGGGGAATAACTTTTAAAATGTAAATAAGGAAACATATCTAATAAAAGATTAATAAAAAAGAACGTAACTATTTGCATTCTTCTACATGCTGTCCTCCATTGATCTAGAACCATATGTTGAAAACGCTTTTTTTTCCATTGGATGATTTTAGCTCCTTTTTCAAAGATTAAGTGACCAACGGTGTGTGGAAACATTTCTGGATTTTCAGTTTTATTTCGCTGATCTATCTGCAGGTCTCTGTACCAATACCATACAGTTTTTATGACTATTGCTCTGTAAAACTGTTTGTGGTGAGGGATGGTGATTCCCCAGGAAGTTCTTTCATTGTTGAGTATAGTTTTTGCTATTCTTGTTTTTTTGTTCTTTCAACGGGCCTCTGTGTCAGCACTCAGGTGGAATTGTTTTCCTGTTTTCTTTCAGCCATTTCTGGGAAGAGGTGCTCTGCTCTCAGGTATGGAGGTGCTCCTGGTGACTGTCTTTGAGCTCTTGGCACAGGTAGGAATTGGAAGGATCCCCCACCCCCGACTGCTCCTATGTCCCTGCACCCAGCAGGCAGAGATGACACTAGACCATTCCCCCTTGGGCTGGGAATGTGGGCAGAGGGTAGTCTCCTTTGATTTCTCAGGAGTGTCCTCACTTCTGAGGGTCCAGCTCTCTCCCCCACAGGATGTGGGAGCAGGGAGCTGTTTGACTCATTCAGTTCAGTTCTGGGCACCGACCAGAACTGCAGGTACCTGCTGCTAACAGTTCCTATATTACTGTGTCCAGAGGAACTATGCAGTTTCCTGTCTGACCAGGGATGTGGGCAGAGGTGAGCAGAAGTGTCCTGCGGTTTCAGGATGTTCTGCACTTCTCAGTTTTCAGCTCTCTTCCCCACGGGATTTGAGATTAGGGATCTACACTCTCATTCTCATTTCCTATTTTTTTGCTTGAAGGAGAATTGATGATACACCAGCATATTTTCTGAAGTCCACATGCTTCTTGATCATTTTGTTATTTTAGGGTGTTAATTAGTTGTTAAGGTAGAGCTTCATGTAAATAATGCAAGGATGAATTATATTTGATATAATATAATGAAAATATTCTTTTGCTTATTGAATATTTTCTTTAAAACTCTGACTTGTCCAACTTTACTTTTTCATTCTGTCAGTCCATTTATTCCCCACATGTAACTTAAATATCTATTGTGTATAATACACATTCTAATATATCTCAAGATCTTCCCATTCCTCAACCTTTACATTCCTCTGCCCAGTCAAGCTTCCTTACATTATATGAATGTAAATATAACATGAAATGAACTTTGCTATTTGGAAACCTCGTTTCTTTTTGCTGAAACCTTTTGGACTCTCATGTATAGGAGATTGGATGCCATAGGTTATCTCCTTGTATTTATATTTACCCAATTTGTTGTAAGTCCAGGGACACATCGACCATTTTACCATAAAGCCTGAGGTCTTGCTTTACTACCTTTTAGCCCCTGTGTTACCATGGATACTTTATCTATTACCTAAGCAGTATGTGGTGATCCTAATGGCACCAATATGGAAACCTTAATCGTGGGTGTAAAAAAATGAAATTTGGAAATGAAAAGAGTCAAAGTATTGGTGACTGGGGGTTTCAATTTTTCATTTGTTGCTAAATTTACGGAGATACAAATAGTCTGTAGATCTGCATCTGTAGGTCATGCCTATGTTGTGTCAGTCATCTAGCATAAGACCCACAACATGTCAGTCACCCACAAGTCATACAGGTTATCAAAAATCTGTCCCTAAAACCTACATAGCCTGTTAATTATCCAAAGGAAAAGCCCACAGCCTGGCAACCATCCATAAGAATTGCCCATGTCCTGTCAGTCATCCACTGGAAACCCCCTCATCCTGTCAATCATCTATCAGCAACTCACAAAACCTGTCAGTCACCCAGAAGAAATTATCACAGTCTGTCAATCAGACCTAACAAATGGCCATAGTCTATTAATCACCCACAGGACATGCCCACAAAGTTATATACAAACCCCTCAGAGCCTGTTAGTCATTCATTAGAAACTCCCATAGCCTCTCATTCAATGGAGAGACCCACAGCTTGTCAGTCTTTCATAACATATCTTAGAGCCTGTCAATTATTCATAGGTAGAGTCAACAGCCTGTCTCTCAACCGTAGGAAACACATACCAACTTTGTCACTTGTCCAAAGTACAAGCCCACACTATGTCAGTCATTCACAGGAAATACCCACACCCTGTCCATCATTCATAAGGAACACCCAACGCCTGTCAACCATACATAGTACACATCTACAATTGTTCAATATGCATAGCAAACATGCACAGCCTTCCAGTCAGTCATCCATATTAGCTGACTGCTACCTGCAAATCATCCATAGAAAGTACCCACAACCTGTCAGGCATTCATAGGAAACACCCACTACATGTCAATCATCCGTATGAAGGAGTTACAGCCTGTTTGACACCTACATGGCAGACCCCCAACCTGGCAACCATCTGTGGGAAAAACCTGCAGCCTATCAAACACCCATAGGAATTGCCCACAGCCTTAGAACCATTTCTAAAAAATGCCCATATCCTCTGAAAATCCACAGAGAAAGTCAACAGCCTTTCAGTCATCTATTGGAAACACACACAGTCTGTTAGTCATCTAGATGACACACACATTGCTTGAGAGTCATCCATAGGAAAAACTAAGTGCATGCCATGCATGCATAGGAAATGACCACAGCAAGCCAATTGTGCATAGGAATTTCCAATAGTCTGTCAGTTATCAAGAGAAAATTCACACAGTCTGTCAATTATACAAAGTAAATATCAACAGTATTCAATTAAATATTAAACATAGAAATGTTCAAAAACCCACAACCCCCACACACTCACAACATAAATAGGGACGTGATAAACCTGGGAGACAGCACACAATAAATCATGCTGATAGCAAAGATCCATCTCTGCCTCCGGCTCCTCTCCTACATCATTCAGACCTCAGGTTTGCCATGCAGAGCCGATCCTGTTACCATGCCTGCTTGAAATCAAATGGGGAGATGTTTGTGATGATGAACTTCATCAATGTATTCTAATAGCTTTATAAAAATCATGTAGTGAAGGAAGCGCAGGATTTTGTTTCTGTTGACAGCACATTTTCAGAAGGGTTTAGTCCACGGTTTTTCTGCATACGGTAGCTAATTCTTCAGAGCTCCTGATAAAGCAGAAAAGTGTGAAAACAAGGCCCTGCCTTGTGTGTCCATTCAAGAGTCCAACCTCACCTTATTTCAATTATATTGACAATAGCAACAAGAAACGTCAGAAAAATGAAAGGAAATGCCTCATTGTGAATATGATCACAGTTTACCAAGGATATAAACACAAATGTTTACACAATATGAACATAGAATTAATATTTATTTAATAAATCCCAGTGAGAGGTTTACAGCGTGCCTCAATTGTTTACATTCCTGAATGAAAGACACACACACACACACACACACACACACACACACACACACACCTACACAAAGGGAGTATAAAATATTCATAGGAGGGAATACAAAGTGTGAAGCAGAGACTGAAGGAAAGGCCATCCAGAGAGTGCAACATAAGGGGATCCATCCCAATTGCAGTCACCAAACTCAGGCACTCTTGTGGATGCCAAGAGGTGCATGCTGACAGGAGCCTGATATAGGTGTCATCTGAGAGGCTCTGCCAGAGCCTGAGAAATTTAGAGGCAATGTTCTCAACAAACCATTGGACTGAGAAGTGGGACCACAATGGAGGAGTTAGAGAAAGGACCCCATAGGAAGAAAAACAATGTCAACCAACCAGATACCGCAGAGCTTCCAGGGACTAAAGCTCCAAGTAAAGCATACACATGGAGCAACCCCTGGCTATAGCAGAATATGGAGCAGAAGATGGACCTTGTTGGGCATCAATGGGAAGGGAAGCCTGTGGTCCTGTGAAGACACAATGCCCCAGTGAAGGAGAATGCCAGGGCAGGGAAGCAGGTGGGAGTGGGTGGGAGGGTGGGGAGTGCCCTTATGGAGGCATGGTGTGGGGTGATGTGATGGGCTGAGGTTTTCTGGAGGGGAATCATTTCATATGTAAATAAAAAATCTTACGAATGAAATGAAAAAGAGTAGAGGGCTATTCCTATAAAAACTGGAATTCAATGGAACTAAATATTTTCTGAGGGCAGTTTAAAGAAGAAAATGTCTGTGGAAATTTAGAAGATGGTAAGTGACCTCAAAGCATTCCATGTTCTATGTTGAAGAGAATTTTGTCTTCTGAATTCTAAAACTGACTCTTTTTCCATTCTTAATCCTGTAGGAGAGCGAGGTCCACCTAATTCCTACTCTTTCATGCTTACTGATCAAGAAAATAGTTCTCTCCTTCTAAATTCACTGTTTATGAGTCTAGAACTTCTTTGTTGTTACTTTGGTTGCAACAATTGCATCCCCCTACACTCTGTTGCAACTCTGAGATTTTCAGTGCACTTTAAAAATTGATTCTATAGTATTTTATCCTTTGGAATATTTTTAGGTCTAGAGATATGGCTCAGTCGTTAAGAGCAGTGGCTAACTGCACTTCTAGGAGACCTGAGTCTAATATGCAGCTGTACATTTTGGCCTTCAACTGTGTGTAACTACAGTTTGAAGGGGATGTGGAATTCTATTCTGGATGCTACAGACACTACATTCATTTGGTGCACAGAAATACATGCTAAGAATCTATACAGGTCAAATATCAAAATAATACATACTTACCCATGGGTGTCTGTTTTTACCACCTATGTTGCACCTATAGTGTCCAGAAGAGAGGTTCAGGTCCCAGAGATGTAAGTGCTCTTAGGCACTGGATGATTCTGAGAATAGAAATAGGTTGTTGGAAAATGCAACCAACCCTTATCAATATTGAGTCATTCCTCTAAGCCCCACATTGATTTTCCCTATTTTATGGTGTAATTTTGCTTTGTTTTTGTCCATGGCAGTTGGAGCTCTTCAAGAGAGCACTACTTCTTAAGCCCTCCCAGGTCAGGCTTTCGGGTCCCTGGGTTTATCAATTAAAATTGGGGTACAAAGATAAGCAGAGAATTCTCAACAAAGGAATTTCAAATGGCCAAGAAGCACTTAAAGAAATCTTCAAAGTCCTTAACCATCTTTGAAATGAGAATCAAAATGATGCTGAGATTTCATATACACTGTTAGAAAGGCTAAGTCCATAATTTCAAGTGATAGTACATGCTGGTAAGGATGTGGAGCACAGAAAAGATTTTTTCATTGTTGCTGGAGTAGAAATTTGTACAATCAATTTGGAAAATTAATTTGGCATTTTCTCTGAATACTCAAAATAATTTTACCTCAAGACCTAGCTATACCACTCCTAGGCATTTACACAAACGGTTACCTACTATACAACAGGGACACTTGCTCAACTATGATCATAGTAGCTTTGTTCATAATACCGATAAACTAGAAACAATTCAATTGCCCCTAAAACAAGGATGGATAAAAAATAATGTGGTACATTTGCACTGTAGAATACTATTCAGCTATGAAAAACAAAGACATCTTGAATTTTGCAAGCAAATAGGTGGAAATTGAGAATATCATCCTGAGTTAGGTAACCCACACCCAAAAACATGCATTGAATGTACTGACTTATAAGTGCTTATTAGTCAAAATTACAGTGTAATCATAATATACCGTATATACAGAAAGATACTGAATATGAAGGAAAGCTCAATATAAAATACCTGATTCTCACTTAGGAGGGGGAATAAAATAGTCATAGGAGAAATATGTAGGGAGAGAACTGAGTAAGAGAGGGATAGGAAGAGGAATAGGGAATGAGTTGAGTATGAAGTTTGAGGAGAGACAGAAGAGAGGGCTGGAGAACCAGAAGTGTAAATGAAAACCTATAGCTGGAGAGAGGGAGAGAGAGAGAGAGAGAATAAGAGAGAGAGAGAGAGAGAGAGAGAGAGAGACAGAGAGACAGAGAGACAGAGAGACAGAGAGACAGAGAGACAGACAGAGAGAGAGAGACAGAGACAGAGAGACAGAGAGAGACAGACAGAGGCAGAGAGAGACAGAGTTGGGGGGTGCGGAAGGTGGGAACATCTTGAGGATATACCAGACACCTGGAATGGGACATTTCCCACGGTAAATAGTGGTGACATTAGCTGATACTCCTGGCAGTGGGGATATGGAAACTGAAGATGCCACTTCTGTAGCCACACAGGAACTCCAGTGGGAATATAAGGACAACAACCCACAAGAAGACACAAAACTTTTGACCCCAAGTTTATCCTTCCTACAAGAAATGCAGAGAGAAATGTGGAGCAGAGACTATGGGAATGGACAACCTATAAAGGTCCTAAGTTTAGACCCATCCACAGGCAAGTACAAGTTCCTGACAATATTAATGATACTTTGTTATACTAGAAGACAAAGGAATCACATAATCCTGTGCTGACAGGTTCTACCTAGCAGCTGACTGAAACAGATTCAGAAACCCATAGTGAAACATTGTATCATGCCTAAAGACTCTTATGGGAGATTTAGGGGAATGAGTGAGGGCCTGGAACAGAACATCAACTACACAGAATACCAACAGAGTCATCTAAACTGAACCTTTGGGACCTCTCAGAGACTGAACAATGTAGTACATGAAGCAGACCTTGTCTGACACACATTTGTTGAAGATGTGCAGCTCACACTTTATTTCCAGTGCTAAAAGTGGGGTGGGAGCTCTTTTTAAAGCCTTTTATGTCTGTGAAATCTGATACTTTTTCTAGACTCAGTAGGAGTGGATGAACGTAATCCTGCTGTTTCTTGATGTGGCAAGGTGCGGGAATACTCACGGGGCTGGGGAGTTCAACCTCTTAGAGGAGGAGGAGAGGTGGGATGGAAGGAAGAATGGTGTTAGGATGGTCTCAGAGGGGGCAATGATTGAGATATAAAGTGAATAAAAATATTAAAAATAAAACAAAAGTATATGTAATATATAGCAGAGGACCCCTTGGTCAGGCTTCTGTCACAGAAGATGCCACTAATCCTCAAGAGATTGGAGGCCCCAGGAAGTTTAGACGTTTTGTGGGTGTGGATATCCCCAGTAGAATTGGCGGGGGGTTATGGGATCCAGAATTCTTGGGGAATGGGCCAGGAGGGGAATAATATCTAGAGTGTAAAATTGATTAATTTATTTACTAATTAAAAATTCTTTGGATCTTTGTAGATGTAAAATTGTCAGTATAACCCTTTAAGAAATTATTCATATCTACATCAAAATGATAATTCACCATTATAAAGCTCTCATGATCCTAGAGATGCAGATAAGATCTTGTCTATCTAGAGGATTAAATATTATTTATTGCATTATTAAAGTCAGAGTCTATATGACCAACTGAGGAGAGGTAAAATGGTTTTGAAATTATTCAACGTTAGTATTGAAAGACATCCTTGAGAGAATAGGGATACCCAGTGTCCTAGTTAGGGTATTACTGCTGTGAATAGACACCATGACCAAGACAAATCTTATGAAGGACAACGTTTAATTGGGGCTGGTTTATGTGTTCAGAGGTTCACTTGATTATCATCAAGGTAGGGGTATGGTGGCATCCAGGGAGACATGGTGCAGGAGGAGCTGAGAGACTACATCTTTATGTGAAGGCTGTTAGTTTAAGACTGACTCCCATGCAGCTAGGATCAGGGTCCTAAAGCCTATACCTCAGTGACACACATTCCAACATGGTCACAACTTGGAATATTGCTATTCCCTGGGCTTCACACATATAAACCATCAGACCCAGGATACAGTTCAATATAATAAAGACAAGATAAGAATGGTACACAGCAAATATCATTCTAAAATATATATGCCCAAGCATTCACACTAAATCAGAAATCAGAAATGTGAAAAGTATATTTGATCTTCCCCTGTTCAATAAAATCATTGAAGTCTTAGCTAGAATAACAGCACAAGTGAATGAGATAGATGTACACCCTTGAAAGAATGAAGCCAATGTCACTTTATTTAGGCCTGGGTGGTTGATATACACAAAAGACTCTAAAGCCTCCACCAAAATTCCCCTGCAGCTATTCAATTGTTCAGCATTGTATTAGAGGAAAAGCAATGCATAAAACCAAGTTAGTTTCCTAAATCCAAATACCCAGCACACTCTGCAAATAAGCAAACTAACAGATTCTCACAGATATTATAGACTAAATATAACCAAAGAATTGAATGACTTGTACAGTTAAAAACTCTAAACTTAATGTAAATTAACAGAAGAAGATACAGTAACATGGAAAGGCCCCACGCTCCTAGGTCAGAAGGATTAATATGGTGGAGTTGGATGTGATGGTTTATATTTCCTTGGCTCAGGGGTGGCACTATTAGAAGCATGGTCCTGTTGTAGTAGGTGTGGCCCTGTTGGAGTAGGTGTGCGACTGTGTGTAAGGGGTTTAACACACTCATCCTAGCTGCCTAGAAGGCAGTATTCTGTAGGACCATCCAGATGAAGATCTACAGCTCTCAGATCCTCCTTCACCATGTCTGATTGGTGGCTGCAGTGATCCTGCTGTGATGATAACAGGTCTGAACCTCTGAAGTTGTAAACCAGCCCTAATGAAATGGTGTCCTTTTAAGAGTTGCCTTGGCCATGGTGTCTGTTCACACAACTAAAGTCCTAAGCTGAGGAATATTGAATGGCTGTGAAGTACCTATAGAAATGTTCAACAACCTTAGTCATCAGGGGAATGCAAATCAAAACAAAGCTGAGATTCCTCCTCACACCCCTCAGCATGGCTAAGAACAAAAACTCAGGTGATGACAGATGCTGGCAAGGATGTGGCGAAAGAGGAACACTTCTCCACTGTTACTTGGATAGCAAGCCAGTACAACTGCTCTGGAAATCAGTTGGGAGTTTCCTCAGAAAATTGAACATAGAACTACCCGAGGACCCAGGTATACTCATTCCTGGGCATAGAATCAATAGATGCTCCAACATATAACAGACAAACATGCTCCAGTAAGTCCATAGAAGCCTTATTTTTAATAGCTAGAATCTGGAAAGAACCCAGAAGTCCATCAACAAAAGAATGGATACAGAGAATGTGGTTCAATTACACAAACGCAGTACTACTCAGCTATTAAAAAGACAATGACTTCATGAAATTCATAGGCAAAAGGATGGAACTAGAAAATATCATCTTGAGTGAGGTGACCCTATCAGAAAATAACACAGATGGTGTGCACTCACTGATAAGTGAATAGTAGCCCTGAAGCTCAGATGAGCCACGGTGCAATCCACAGATCACATAAAGCTCAAGAAGAAGGACAACCAAAATGTGTATGTGTCAGTATTTCTTAGAAGGGGGAACAAAAATATTTATAGTAGGAAATATGAAGCCAAAATTTGGAGAAGGGTTTGAAGAAAAGTATAAATAAATAAATAAATTTAAAAAATCAAAATAAAAATAAAGAAAACATCCACAGTATATGGGGAATTGACAGCACTTTATCAAATTACACTGATCCATAGAGATAACTGCATGCAGAAGACAGAAACTTAGTCCATTTCTACACCAAGCACAGAAGTCAATGCCACATACATCACATACATACGGATCTGCATAATACTTCACACAACAAATGTGGCAGAGGAGAAAGTAGGAAATATGTTTGACTTTACTGTACAGAATGGTACTTCCTGAACATTAGTCCTATAGCACAGAGAATAAAAGCAACCATTCATAAATCATACCTCCTGAAATTTAAAACATGGCATAAATCAATGATCATCATCATTTGACTGAATATGATGCCTCTGCCATTCATAAAAATCTTAGTAGATTCTTATAAAAAATAAGTATATTTACAATACAAACCAAGATAAACCTTATCTATTAAGCTTCACACCTACTAAGTAGCATTCATGATACGTAAAGTAGTCTGCATGATTTCAGAACAGAAATGCAAACATGGTTATCCCAAAGCTACAAATCCTGCAAAGTAAACCAGTTACTGGCTCGTAAGATGTTCTGGTACAGTAGTGGAACACATATTATGGAAATAATTCTCTTTCCTGATTCTATTTCAGACACACTCTATGTGATGGAAGCCAGGCCTGAAACTGCTAAAGCAGCCAAAACCCTAAGAGTAGATATGTCCTGAGCCAAGAGGAAAACTCAGTACTCTTATCTGTATCAATGAAATGACTGTCATAGCTATAGATCTGTGTTTGGAACCCTCATTAGAAAAGCATCATCTTCTTGTAGGCTATAGACACTAACACAGAGACCCCAACCTGGAAAGTGTACAGAGAAGGTGGTAACTCCATTTTAAATGGTATGACTCCTTTACGTCTCTCCCTCAAGACTTCATTATCTCTTTAGCAAATAAATGTAGAGATTCTAAGAGATTGGGGTGATAGATTACTGTAGTGAGTGACTTACAGACATAATACCAAGTAACTAGTAAAAGAGAAGAAAAAACAACATGGAATCTGAGAAGTAATACTAAGAAGTCAATAGGATTCAAACAAGGAATTGCTGAGTGGATGAAGGTAGAGGTCAGTACTTTCCCTTTCGTGCATTCAGAGGACCTGTGGGAGCATCACCTAAGGACGGCACAATGGCACCAGCCACCCTGGGTTTCCCTTCAGTATTTAGGTATTTTAGTAATATCTGCAATTTAATGAGGATAAATATCCTCCACTTGGGAGGACAGATGTGATGTTTGGATTCCACTGAGCATGGATGTTTGTTAAAATTTATTCTCAGTCTAATAGGTCAGGTCTGCACCTGAAGGGTGCACTGTGCACTCACTGATTTTGGTGAACAGGATTTTATGTGTGAAAAGAACAAATACTTCTCATGCACTTACCAGATGACACAATCCAGGAGACTTGACCCCCGATCAAGGAGAATCCATGTCTTTGTGAGACCACATTATCCTGAAAATGACTCATTTCTTCTTCTTTTTCGTGATTAGGCAGGTAGCAGGCCAGTAACAAGAATGAATATATATATACCCAATTGAATTAAATTTTTTCAGAGATAAGTGACATCATGAACAGCAGATGACAATTGGAGAAATGGTATTTTATGGAGTCAGGTCTTCACATGTTATAAAGTTGTAAAGGAAAGGCAGCAGAGCATTGTGAGAAAAACAGTCCAAGGAGATCAATGGACCCAGATGTGTAACCATGTAGCTATCTGCCCAGGGTTTCAACAGAGGTCAATGTGTTGCATTGTTGAGATGGCAGCTCTGTCCCCCTTTGCACAAAATCAGATACCACTTAGGCTCATGCACTGCTTCCTCAGGACTTAGCCCTTCCTTTGGGTTAGTTGTCAGTGTCCACAGCCTGCACTAAGCCAACCTTATCAATCAGGCCACTGTTCAGTATTCATTTTAATCTCTCAGAGACTCTCAGTCCACTCCTTTGTAGCTTCCCATCACACATGTGCCTTCTTGCCTTTAGCTGTTTGTATGTAGTGCTTCTAGGTTTCTGGTTTGTGCTGTCTTCACTGTAACCCTCCACCATAGAGCCTATAGTTTGACCAAACACTGACCTCTAACTCTGTCTTTCAGTTAAATCTCTTCCCGATATATACTACATGCACTTAATATGTGAAGGGAGTGTACATTGCCTGTCCCTCTGATTTGTGAGGATATATCATAAAGTTGCTAAATAGAACAACTTGGTGTCACAGACTGTATTGTTTGTCCAAGGGACTTAGCATATGAGTTTTGAATTAAACTGCTTGCCTCTTAATTGTAAGAGTTTCCCATTAAAATGTTCAAAGTGAAAGTCTTGCATTTTAAAATTTTTATTGCATCAGTAGCTTTTTAGTGTATTTTCAAGGGAAAACAATCTTTAACCCTACTCTTACTTCTCATATTATCAAGTCATGTGTTATTAGTTGGCAAAGAGAAGACAGTTGAAATGTGGCTTCTCTGAATTTTCGTTCTTTCCTTTCCTTCCTCCTTTCTTTCCTTTTTTTCTTTCTTTATTTTTGTAAAACGTTTATTCTGCTCCCTCCACAAGTGGCCATTAATGGTGACTTTATGAGCCATTCCAAATACCTGAGATGATGGTGATGCTCCACTCTCATGTAGGGCGTTTTGAGGAAATCACCCTTATTATATTCATGACTGTCATTACTTTGTCACATCCAGAAGACCTAGTTTCACAGCACGTCTCCCCACATTTTGTCCTTATATCTTTTCTGACTCCCTCTTCCACAACAGTACCTGAGCCTTGGAGGATGTTGTGCTGGTTGATTTTAATGAACTTTCCATAAATCTACGTATAATCTGGGAAGACTGAATCAGAGTAGAGGTATCTTCTCCATCACATTGTCTTGAAGGAAGTCTGTGGGTCATTTTCTGTGGTTAATGTAGAATGTCCCCTGTAATTGTAGGTGGTGATACTAGATGTTGGTACTTCTGGGTGGATGGGCCTCAGTTGTATAAGAAAACAGTTTGAGGGGCTGGGGATTTAGCTCAGTGGTAGAGCGCTTGCCTAGGAAGCGCAAGGCCCTGGGTTCGGTCCCCAGCTCCGGAAAAATAGAAAAAAAAAAAGAAAACAGGTTGAGCAAATCATGTGAACAAGGCAGTAATCTCTGCCCCTCCCCTCTCTCTCTCTCTCTCTCTCTCTCTCTCTCTCTCTCTCTCTCCCTCTCTCCCTCTCTCTCTCTGAGTGTGTGTGTGTGTGTGTGTGTGTGTGTGTGTGTGTGTGTGTGTGTGTAAGTGACAAAGTCCATATGTAGAGGTGAGACTGCAATGTCTTAGAATTGGTTTGATCCTCCTACCAAGATTGCAGGTCATCAGGCTTGAATGGAAAATGATCTTAGGTGCTGTGTCATCTCAATGGTTGCTTTCCTACAAATTTCTTCCCATTGACATTCTTTTCATTTAAAAAGCAGAAGCATTTCTAATATTTCTGTCACTTTCTAAGTACATCAAATCTTAGACAATATTAAGGAACACGTAAGGATGTGCAAGTACTTTAGAGGCAGTGCGAGTTTGCTTCACACATGGAAGGCAGCTCTCGAACTGTGAAGACAAGCACAACATTTTAAGGGAAGTAAATAATTTTTAGTACAATAAATAATTGTATAAGACACCAGGGCCTGACACTCAAGTTCCTGATTTTTTTAATTCATTTGTGTCCAGAAGAAGTCAGTGTGTTTTTCCTGCTGTTTGAAATATTTCCAGAAGTTTATGTAAAGGTATAGGCTTATAGCAATTTTTTGTCCAAAATATATAAAGATGTTTAAATCTCAACAGTAAAAGGTCAGCATGGGCAATGGATTTCAAGACCTTTCTCCAGAGATTTCCAGCTAGATACCTAGCTAGAAGAACATACCAACCAGAAAAGCAACAACTTTTGGTCCAGCCCCTGCTCCAGTTGCTCAGGCCACACATGAATATCGAGCTGCATATCTTCTACACATGTACTGGGAGGCCTGTCTCCAACCCCTGTATGTTCTTTTGCTGGTGGTTCAGATGCTGAGAGCCCAAAGTGTCAAGTTTAGTTAACTCTGCTGGACGGCCTATGGAGTTTCATTCCCCTTGAGGGCTGCAATCCTTCTTCTGAATCTTGTATATGAGTCCTTAAGTTCTACCCAGTGTTTAGCTGTGGATGTCTGCATCTGTCTGAGTAAGCTGTTCAGTGGAGCCTCTCAGAGGACAGCCATGCTAAACACTTGTCTGTAATTGTTATAATTGTTATAAAATACTCTGTTATAGAGTATTATGAAATGTCAAGGATTGGTGCTTGCCCACGGATGGGTATCAAGTTTGGCTAGTAATTAACTGTCTATTCCCTCAGTCTCCACTCTGTCATCAATTGCTGATTTTTTCTTTCAGTTTGTTTATATGGCAGATGACTTGTTGAGTGTTTGTAACTGAACCATCCCTGCTTTCCTGGTATAAAACCTACTTTGCAAGTATTTTCTGTAGTTGTTTTGAAGAGACTTCGATAGCTCAGTTCACAGAGCACTGGAGTGTAGTTGACACATACATTTTATAAATACTCTTATAAGTTTCTCATTTATATATAACATATAGTATAATAAAATGATATATATATTCATATGCTGAGTGTGTAGGTCAGTGGTGGAGCACTTGTATGGCACATGTGAGACTGTAAAGGAACTGAGAAATAGCAACCTTCTATATTACTGTTGGAACTATAAATATAAAATGGTTCAGCCTCAAGCAGCTGAATGTGCACAGAACTTATAAATGACAAAAGGGAGGAACCCCAAGAAGTATAGCATGATGAATAGGTAAACAAAGTGTGGCATATCAATACAATGGACTAGTATCTAGCAATGACAAGAGGTATTCATAATAATCCTAAAACATGAAAACACATTACAATCCGTAAACTCAGTGAAAATAGCATTTTTAATGACCAAAAAGCTTTATTTTTATATTAGATCATTAATTTCTATTAAATACCTAGAATGAACTGGTTGGTGGTGACATATGCCTTTAATCCCAGCACTCAAGAGGCTGAGACATGTAGTTCTCCATGAGTTTAAAGCCAGCCTGGTCTACAGAGTTAGGTATCGGACAGCCAGGGATGCTACACACACACACACACACACACACACACACACACACACACACGGACATACACGCACTCACACAATCAATCAATCAATCAATCAATAAATCAATCAAACACCTCAAAAACAAGACAACAAAAAGAAATCAATCAATTAAACACAACAACTGCAGCAGCAGCAGCAGCAGCAACAACAGCAACAACAAACACTAACAGAATGAGAAACGTAAAGCAGAAGTTAGATTGGGTACCAGCTTGTTTCCTCATTAATCAAAGGGCCCCTCAGAAAACCATTCATATTATGGGCTATTGCAATGGCATTGGAGCTGTACACAACCTGGTTTTAAGGTTCTATATTTGAAGGTCATACTTTTATCATCAAAGAGGGATAGTTGGAACTGGTGCCTAAAAAGTTGATAGGGGGTAGGCTGTGGAGTAAAAAAGAGTAACTTGTAATGGCCCAGGGTTTCCTGTCAAAGATGAGAATGTTTTTAAAACAATAGGGTGATGGGAGCATGACTTTAATAAAATACTAAGAAACCACTACTACATTGTATGCTTGTAAGTAATGAACTTAGCACATAAGTTTACTACATACCTGTGAACCTATTATTATTGAAACATTATGCTTATTTCCTATGTGTGAAAGTTTTGCCCATGTGTCTGTCGGTGCACTACATGCATGTCTGGGCCTGTGAAGACATAAGAGGGGTCTAGATCACCTGGAATTAGATTTGAAGATGCTTTTGGGCTTCCACGTAGGTGTCATTGTAGGTTGCAGGGTTTGTAGGTGACAGATATTGAGGATTAACTTTGCCCTCCAGTAGCAGACAGGGTACCTTCCAGTATTATGAACTCTGGTTAGTAGGGTGAAGAGTCTAGCTAGACCCCGGCTCAACCTCTCCCACTGTGATGACAGAAGTGTTACCATCAGAAATCAGTCCTGAACATCAGATTGTGTAGACCAACCAATAGTCTTGACACAAGCCTGTGACAGTTGAGGCTTCCTATAGGACCCTATGGTTAATGACTCAGCAGTTTGTTACCCATTCCTGTTACTGGAGGTGAAATTGTGTGACACAAGATGTCTAGGTGGAGCCTTGTGTCCTCTGTTAGTTTTTGGCTCCGTATGTATTCCCTTGGCGCATGCATGCATATATATATAAAAATATATATGTGTATATATATATATATGTATTTATATATGTTTTTTTTTCATTTGTTTTTTTAACTTGGTGACAAATATTAAACTGTTATACTTGGCACTTTTTGCTTTTGTTCGCTGAGAGAAATGTAGAATAAACCCACAGTGTTTTTGGAATAGGTGAATGATTGCCTTTTAAGGTGACTGGCATTGACAGTAGTGGAAAAATAAATAACCACAAAATAACATACATGTATTAATAAATCCTGTCAGGGAGAAAAGTACTGAGACAGAGGTCACAGAGACTTCTCGGTGATGAAAAGAGAAGTGGCCTCGATCCTGGACATGCTTGGGGCGTTTACCTCCCTGGCCGTTTTGAGACTGTCCATTCTAACCAGTGCTGGAGGACTCCTCCCCCCATCCATGTACTTCTGCTTCTGGAGCTGTTGTGGGCATTCACCAAGATGGCGGATGTGAGACTTGCTCCGTCTGGGCTGTCCAGCGTGGGTGAACCCCACATCAGCGGACTTCCAGAACAAGCCCGATCCTTAAAGGCTTTGTGGTCTCTCGGGGCTGTCTGTCAGAACCAACAACTGCAGGATGGAGGTGCGGTCATCTCCACAAGGACTTCATCTGCTCAAGAGGTAAAGGGGCAGCACGCAAGTCTGGAGTTTAGGAAGGAAGGATTTGGCCTGTGATACACAAGGAGCAAAGGCAGCCCTCACATACATCCCCTGTTTTCCTGCCTCATTACAAACAGCTCTGTAGCATCACATAAATCAGTCAGCAACCATTCTACAAGGGCTCACAGAAGACATCTGAAGCAGATGACACCGTCTCTGGGAAGGTAACTTACTACTTCTGAGATAGAATCTCACTTTGTGGGCAGCCTGGTCTACAGAGAAACCCTGGCTCAAAACACCAAACCAAAGTAAAACCCCCAAAACATTAGCAGAGCCCAGGCAATCTCACAAGTCTCTGCAGCACCATTTACCAAACAGCAAGTCAAGGCGTTCTGCTGCTCTCCCTAGCTGCTTGTCTCTCTTCAGGATCCCTAAGCATCCTTTTCATGATGGGTACCAGGTGACCCATGATTTGAAGACAGAGCCCAAGCCTGGGGACTCCTGAGTCTATACCTGCTGAATGCTCTTAGTCATATGGGACCTCCACCCTGTGTGACAGCAGGTCCTAGGCCTTAATGAAACTACCTAATTTTATTTTTATGTATAACTTAAGTTGTGTAAACATACAAAAAGGCACACAGATACAGACACACATGCACACGGGCAAACACACACACACACACACACACACACACACACACACACACACACACACACACACACAATCGTTTTACCTCTGTGTATTTTCTGTGTACCATGTGTGGTAGAACATGGTGCTGGTTCCCCTGGGGCTGCAGCCATAAACAGTTGTGAGCTGCCCTGTGTGTTCTAGCAATCAGAACTGAGTGTTATTCAAACCAAAACTAGAGCTGGTCACTGCCATGCCCCCATGTAGATTTTCTTTTTGTTTTTCCTATTTTTGTTCTTTTTGTTCTTTTTTCTTTTTTCTTAGATATTTTATGTATTTACATTTCAAATGTTATCCCCATTCCCCCTCCATAACCCCTGATTCTATGAAGACTTTACTAATATGTAGAGCATTAATTATAATAGACAGCACTCGAAAATTTATCATAAGACAAATTGTCAACTTTAGGGCAATATCAATAATGAATATTAGATCAACATTACCTGTTTGCTAATGGATAAAAGACATTTTGAACAGGAACTGTGACCATGTCCCCCTCACAGAAGGTGAGTGAGGACCTTCTGTTCTGTTGATTTTGCACTGATATACATGTGAAGGTTAGAGATTGCCATTGTCTTTCTCTCACTTTCCAGTGCCCCACACATGTGGAGCTAAGTGTGTAGTGGTCAGAGGACAGAGCCAACTGATGGTTCTGTTCTGGCTTCTGAGGACTGAACTCAGGCCATCAGGCCTCCCTGTGGGTTCCACCCCTGGTCCCTCTGTTCTAGAGACAAACCTCACCCAGCCACATCCCTCATGTGATTGATTTATTATCTTTCAGCACATTGATATTCACACTTGCAGGCAAGTAAGCCTTGGGGCTCCCCTTATCCCCACATCTACAGTCGGGTTTTCAGGGCAAATGTTTTACCAAGTGAGGTTTACCAACCGCAAAAGCGCTTCATTATTTTTCGGGGGGGGGGCGATTTTTTCCTTTTCTTTTATTTTCCCGGTCAATATTAAATTGGATGTATCTTATTTACATTTCAATTGTTATTCCCTTTCCCGGTTTCCAGGCCAACATCCCCCGAAGCCCTCCTCCTCCTCTTCTATATGGGTGTTCCCCTCCCCATTCTCCCCCCCCATTACCTCACCCCAAGAATCCCATTATTTAAGGGTCCAGCCTTGGCAGGACCAATGGCTTCCCCTTCCACTGATGACCTTACTAGGCTATTCATTGCTACCTATGATGTTGGAGCCCAGGGTCAGTCCATGTATAGTCTTTGGGTAGTGGCTTAGTCCTTGGAAGCTCAGGTTGCTTGGCATTGTTGTACATATGGGGTCTTGAGCCCCTTCAAGCTCTTCCAGTTCTTTCTCTGATTCCTTCAACGGGGGTCCCGTTCTCAGTTCAGTGGTTCGCTGCTGGCATCCACTTATGTATTTGCTGTATTCTGGCTGTGTTTCTCAAGAGAGATCTACATCTGGTTCCTGTCAGCCTGCACTTCTTTGCTTCATCCATCTTATCTAGTTTGGTGGCTGTATATGTATGGGCCACATGTGGGGCAGACTCTGAATGGGTGTTCCTTCTGCGTCTATTCTAAACTTAGCCTCCCTATTCTGGGGGTGGGGGGATTTTTATTTGATATTTTTGGTTCCCATTTCAAATGTTATCCCCTTTCCTAGTTTCCCATCCATGAACCGCCTATCACATTGCCCCTCCCCCTCTTCTATTAGGGTGTTTTCCCACCCATCCACTCACCCCTTCCCACCTCCCTGTCTTAGCATTCCCTTACACTGGGAGTTGGAGCCTTGGCAAGACCAAGGGCTTCTCCTCTCATTGGTTCCCAAAAAGGTCATCCTCTGCTACATATGACCTGAAGACATGAGTGTGTCAATGTGTACTTTGTACACGGAGGGACATCTGGGTTCTTTCCAGTTCCAGGCAATTACAAAAAGGGTGCTATGATCATAATTTGAGCATGTGTCTTTGTTATATGTTGGAGCCCCTTTTAGATGTATGCCCAGGATGGGGTATAGCTGGGTCCTTAGGTAGTACTATGCCCAATTTTCTGAGGAACATGCTAAGTAATTTCTAGAGTTGTACCAGCTTGCTCTCCCACCTACAAGGAGGAGTGTTCCTCTTTCTCCACATCCTCACCAACATCTGTTGTCACCTGAGATTTTGTTCTTAGTCATTCTACTGGTGTGAGGTGGAATCTCTTCATTTTCTTGATTTACATTTCCCTGATGATTAAGGATATTCAATAGTTCCTTAGGAGTTTCTGGGCCATTTGATATTCCTCAGTTTAGAATTCTTTATTTAAGTTTGCACCTCCTCATTTTGTAATAGAGCTATTTGATTCTCTGGAGTCTAAACATAGATTTCTTTGTATACGTTGCATATTAGCCTTCTATCAGATGTAGGAGTCGTAAAGATCTTTTTCTAATCTGTTAGTTTCCATTTTGTCCTAATGACAGTGTCCTTTTCCTTGCATAATCTTTGCAATTTTTTGAGGTCTCATTTTTTGATACTTGAAATTGGAGCCTAAGCTATTGGTGTTCTATTCAGGAAAATTTCCCCAGTGCCCATGTGGTCCAGGCTCTTCCCCAATTTTCCTTTTATTATTTTGAGTGTATCTGCTTCTATGTGGAGATCCTCAATTCACGTGGACTTTAGCTGTGTACAGGGTGACAAGAAAAGTTTGATTTGCATTCTACATGCTGACTGCCAGTTGATTCAACAGCATTTGCTGGAAATGCTGTCTTTTTTCCACTGAATGACTTCAGTGTCTTTGTCAAACATCAAGTGACCAAAGTTGTGTGGGTTCATTTCTCTGTCTCCAATTCTACTCCCTTGATCAACCTGCTTGTCTGTGTACTAAACCATGCAGTTTTTATCACTATTGATATGTAATACAGCCTGACGCCTGGGATGGTGAGTCTCCCAGAAGTTCTTTCATTTTTGAGGACAGTTGATTCTTTGTATAGTCCTTTTTGTTTCTACTTGGCTGATTTCAGCTCTGAGTTTCATTATTTCCTGCGTTCTACTCCTCCTGGGTGTATTTGCTCCTTTTTGTTCTAGAGCTTTTAGGTGTGCTGTCAAGCTGTTGACCTATGCTCTCTCCTGTGTCTTTCTGCAGGCACTCAGAGCTATGAGTTTTCCTCTTAGCACAACTTTCGTTTTGTCCCATAAGTTTGGGTATGTTGTACCCTCATTTTCATTAAATTCTAAGAAGTCTTTAATTTCTTTATTTCTTCCTTTTCTAGGATATCATTGAGTAGAGCATCGCTCATCTTTAATTTCTTTCTTCAGAAGCTTGAAGTTCTTATCATACAGATCTTTCTCTTGCTTGGTTAAAGTCACACCGAGTTATTTTATATCAATTCGGACTATTATGAAGGGTGTCATTTCCCTAATTTCTTTCTCGGCTTGTTTCTTTTTTGTATAGAGGAAGGCTACGGATTTCTTTGAGTTAATTTCATACCCAGCCACTTTGCTGGAGGTGTTTATGTATTTTATGTATTTACATTTCAAATGTTATCCCCTTCTTTGCCTCTCCCATTCCTCTCCACAACCCCTGATTCTATGAAGACTTTCTTAATATACAGAGCATTAATGTTAATAGACAGTACTGGAAAATTAATCATAAGACAAATTGTCAACTTTGGGACAAAAATATCAATAATGAATATTAGATCAATATTACCTGTTTGCTAATGGATAAAAGACATTTTGAACAGGAACTGTGACCATGCCCCCTCACAGAAGGTGAGTGAGGACCTTCTGTACTGTTGATTTTGCACTGATATACTTGTGATGGTCAGAGATTGCCATTGACTTCCTCTCACTTTCCATACATGTGGAGCTAAGTGTGTAGTGGTCAGAGGGCAGAGCCAACTGACGGTTCTGTTCTACCACATTGTGGCTTCTGAGGACTGAACTCAGGCCATCAGGCCACCCTGTGGGTTCCACCTCTAGTCCCTCTGTTCTGGAGACAAACTTTACTCACCCACGTTCCTGGTGTGATTGATTTACTATCTTGGAGCACATTGATACTCACACTTGCAGGCAAGTAAGCTTTGGGGCTCCCCTTATCCCCACATCTACAGTCAGTTTCTCAGGGCAAATGTTTTACCAAGTGAGTTTTACTTGCCACCACAACCCTTCATTTTTTTGGGAGGGGTTTGTTTGATTTTTTTTATTTCCATTTCAAATGTTATCTCCTTTCCTGGTTTCCCATCCCTGTACAGCCTATCACATCACCCCTTCCCAATTTCTATGTGGGTTTTCCCCCACCCATCTACTCACCTCTTCCCACCTCACTGCTTTAGCATTTTCTTACACTGGGGGATAGAGCCTTGGCAAGACCAAGGGCTTCTCCTCCAATTAGTTCCCATCAAGGCCATCCTCTGCTACATATGCACCTGAGGCCATGGGTCAGCCAATGTGTACTCTGTAGATGGAGGGACATCTGAATTCTTTCCAGCTCCTGGCATTTACAAATAAGGGTTCTATGAACAAAATGGAGCATGTTTCCCTGCTATATTTTGGAGCCCCTTTTGGGTATATGCCCACTAGGGGGTATAGCTGGGTCCTCAGGTAGTACTATGTCCAATTTTCTGAGGAACTTACAAACTAATTTCCAGAATTATTTTGCCAGCTTGCTCTCCCACATACAGTGGAGGAGTGTTCCTCTTTCTCCACATCCCCGTCAACATTTGTTGTCACCTTAGATTTTGTCCTTAGTCATTCTGAGTGGTGTGAGGTCAAATCTCAGCATTTTCTTGGTTTGATTTTTGCTGATGATTAAGGATGTTTAATAGTTCCTTAGGAGCTTCAGGGCCATTTGATATTCCTCAGCTTAGAATTCTTTGTTTAGCTCTGTACCTCATTTTGTAGTAGAGTTATTTGATTTTCTGCAGTCTAAACTTCTAGATTTCTTTATATATATTACATATTACCCTTCTATCAGATATAGGATTGGTAAAGATCTTTTCCCAATCTGTTGTTTTCTATTTTGTCCTAATGACAGTGTCCTTTTCCTTGCATAATCTTTGCAATTTTTTGAGGTCCCATTTGTTGAATCTTGATCTTAAAGCATAAGCTATTGGTGTTCTATTCAGGAAATTTTCCCTAGTGCCCACGTGTTCCAGGGTCTTCCCCAATTTTCCTTTTATTATTTGGAGTGTATCTTCTTCTATGTGGAGATCCTCAATTCGCTTGGATTTTAGCTGTGTACGGGGTGATAAGAAACATTTGATTTGCATTGTCCATGCTGACTGCTGGTTGATCCAGCAACATTTGTTCAAAATGCTATATTTTTTCCAGTGGATGTTTTTAGGTCCTTTGTCAAACATCAAGGGCCCATAGGTGTGTGGGCTCATTTCTGGGTCTCCACTTCTATTCCATTGATCTGCCTGTCTGAATCTGTACCAAACCATACAGGTTTTATCACTATTGCTATATAATACAGCTTGAGGCCTGGGATGGTGATTCTCCCAGAAATTCTTTTATAGTTGAAGATAGTTTTCACTATCCTGGATTTCTTGTCATTTCAAACGAATTTGCAAATTGCTCTTTCTACCTCTATGAAGAATAGAGTTGAAATTTTCATGGGGATTACATTGAATTTGTAAATTCCCTTTGGTCAGATGGCCATTTTACATTTTTATTCCCGTCAATCCATGAGCATGGGAGATCTTCCCATCTTATGAGATCTTTTTCAAATTCTTTCTTCAGAAACTTGAAGGTCTTGTCAAAGAGATCATTCACTTGCTTGGTTAGAGTAACACCGAGGTATTTTTTTTAACATCTGTTACTATTGTGAAGTGCATTATTTCCCGATTTCTTTTTGAGCCTGTTTATCCTTTGAATAGAGGAAGGCTACTGATTTTAGTGGTATTTCTTCAAGTTTATCTCCATTTAGTTTGATGTTGGCTACTGGTTTGCTGTATATTGTTTTTACTATGTTTAGATTTGGGACTTGAATTCCTGATCTTTCCAAGACTTTTAAAATGAAGGCTAGCCTTCATTCTTTTTTTTTAACTTTAAATATATTATAGCTTTTATTAGATACAAGTTTATTTAGATTTGTTTTGACTGTGGCAAACTTAACTAGCTCCAGAGATAATGTTGGCAATTTTGAATCAATCCCTTTCTGTGAGCACACAGTGGCATTACTGAGCTAATTAATGTTCTGGAGCCATCTGGAGCTAGACAGGATTAGTGTCTCAAGAGGGACAGATAAAAGCCCTTTTGGAGGCTTCTATCCTATTCTACAGTGCCCGTATCTAAAACAAACCACGAACAGCAAAATCCCATAAATCAGTTAGTCAGTAAATAGATAATGTGATACCTAGAAAAGCAATACATGTGTATCAAGCTACTCTTTGGTTGGTGTTTTAGTCTCTGGGGACTCTGCGATTCTGGTTGGTTGATAGTGTTGTTCTTCCTGTGGTGTTGAAACCCCTTCAGCTCCTCCAGTCTGTTTCCTCCTCCTCCTTCTCCTCCTCAGGCTGCTGCTGCTGCTGCTTTATTCCCTTTCCTAGTTTCCTCTCTATATGCCCCCGTCCCCTCCCCCTTCCCTATAAGGGTATTCTCCCCCCAAACCCACACCCTTTACAACCTACCCCTATATTCCCCTGCACTGTGGGTCCACCCAGGGTAGGACCAAGGGTTTCCCCTTCCACTAGTGTTCAACAAGTCTATTCTCTGATACATAAGCAGTTGGAGCCCTGGGTCCATGTATACTCTTTGGGTAGTGGTTTAGTCCCTGGGCATCTCTGACATTGTTGTTCTTATCGGCTTGCAAGCACCTTCAGCTCTTTCAATCCTTTCTCTAATTCCCCAAAAGGGAGTCCTGTTCTAAGTTCAGTAGTTTGCTGTTAGTGTTCACCTCTGCATTTGACATGCTCTGTGTGTCTCTCAGGAGACATCTATATCCGGTCCGTGTCATCACACATTTCTTAGCTTCATCAGTCAAATGTAGTTTTGGTGGCTGTATATGTATGGGCCACATGTGGGGCAGGCTCTGAATGGCTGTTCCTTCAGGCTCTGCTCTAAACTTTGCCTCTATTTCCCTCCTATGGATATTTTTGTTATCCCATTTCAGAAGGAGTGGAAGCATCTGTATTTTATTCATCCTTTGTCATGAGCTTCATGTGGTCTGTGGATTGCATCTAGAGTAATTCGAGGTTTTCGGCTAATATCCACTTATGAATGAGTGCATACCATGTGTGTTTTTCTGTGATTGGGTTACTTCACTCAGGATGATATTTTCTAGTTCATTCCATTTGCCTATGAATTTCATGAAGTCATTGTTTTTGATTGCTGAGTAGTACTCCATTGTGTAGATGTACCTTATTTTCTGAATCCATTCCCCTGTTGAAGGGCATCTGGGTTCTTTCCAGCTTCTGGCTATTATAAATAAGGCTGCTATGAACATAGTGGAGCGTGTTTCCTGGTTGTTTGTTGGGGCATATATTGGGTATATGCCCAGGAGAGGTGTGGCTGGGTCCTCAGGTAGTGGAAATTTCTCAGGAACCTCCTGGCTGATTTCCAGAGTGGTTGTACCAGTCAGCAATCCTACCAACAATGGAAGAGTTTTCCTCTTTATCCACATCCTGGCCAGCATCTGCTGTCACCTGAGTTTTTTTATCGTAGCCATTCTTACTGGTGTGAGTGGAATCTCAGGGTTTTTTGATTTGTACACCCCTGATGACTAAGTATGCTAAACATTTCTATAGGTGCTTCTCAGCCATTTGATATTCCTCAGCTGAGAATTCTTTGTTTAGCTCTGAACCCAAATTTTAATAGGGTTATTTGGCTCTCTGGACTCTAAGTTCTTGTTTTTGTTTTTTGTTTTTTTTTTTTTTGTATATTTTCGATATTAGCCCTGCATCAGATGTAATATTGGTAAAGATCTTTTCCAAATCTGTTGGTTGATGTTCTGTTCTATTGAAAAGTATCCATTGCATTACAGAAGCTTTGCAGTTTTATGAGGTTCCATTTGTCAATTTTTGACCTTAGCACATAAGCCATTGTTGTTTTGTTTAGGAAAATTTCCCCAGTGCCCATTTGTGTGAGTCTATTCTCCAGTTTTTCTTCTATTAGTTCCAGTGTATATGTTTTAATGTTGATGTTCTTGATCCACTTGGACTTAAGCTTTGTACAGGGAGATAAGAATTGTTTGATTTGTATCTTTTACATGCTAACCTATTGAATGAGCACCATATATTGAAAATGCTATCTTTTTACAAATGGATGGTTTTTGCTCTTTGTCAAAGATCAATTGACCAAAGGTGGGTGGGTTCAGGTCTGGGTCTTCAAATATATTTCACTGATCTGTCTAGCTGTCTATGTTACTAAACCATACAGTTTTTTTTTCCACTATTGCTCTGTAATACTGCTTGAGGTCAGGAATGATGATTTCCCCAGAAGTTCTTTTATCATTGAGTATAGGTTTTGCTATCCTGGTTTTTTTTTTATTCCAAATGAATTAGTAAATTGCTCTTTCTATGTCTGAAGAATTGAGTTGGATTTTTGATGGGGATTGCAGTGAATTTGTAGATTGCTTTTGGCAAAATGGCCACTTTTACTATATTAATCCTGCTAATCCATGAGAATGTGAGGCCGTTCCATCTTCTGATATCTTCTTCAATGTCTTTTCAGAGACTTGAAGTTCTTGTTATACAGATCTTTCACTTATTTCGTTAAAGTCACACTGAGGTATTTTATATTATTGCGACTATTGTGAAGGGTGTCATTTCCCTAATTTTACTCAGCCTGTTTTTCCTTTGAGTGGAGGAAGGCTACTAATTTTTTTTGAGTCATTTTGTACCCAAAAATTTGCTGAAGTTAATATCAGGTTTTGTAATTCTCTGGTGGACCTTTTGGCGTCACTTAAATATACTATCCTATCGTTGGCAAATAGCCATATTGTGACATCTTCCCTCCCACTTTGTATCCCTTGACCTCCTTTTGTTGTCTGACTGCTCTGGCTCGGAATTCCAGGGCTGTATTGAATAAGTAGTTACAGTGCAGGCAGCCTTATCTAGTCCCTGATTTTAGTGGGATTTCATCAAGTTCCTCTCCATTTAGTTTGATGTTAGTTACTGGTTCACTGTATATTGTTTTTACTATGTTTAGTTATGGGTTTTGATTTCCTGATCTTTCCAGGACTTTTTTTTTGTTGTTTTCTCTTTATTACAAAATATAACATTTATGCAATGAAATATTGTATCTGAGCCATACCTTTTACATAATAAAGTATCAAATGTATGTGCTACTGAAAAAGATGAGTTCATTATCATATAATGGATAGAAGTTATATAATAATTATAAGATAAAACCATTAAATACACATATACTTTATAGTAGAGAAAACAATCTTTGAATTTTAGAAATGGTCCTGGGGTTAGAAACTTGTTGAAGTCAAATTTTTTTTATTAATTTGAGTATTTCTTATTTACATTTCGAGTGTTATTTCCTTCCCCGGTTTCCGGGCAAACATCCCCCTAATCCCTCCCCCTCCCCTTCACTATGGGTGTTCCCCCTCCCCATCCTTCCCCCATTGCTGCCCTCCTCCCAACAATCACTTTCACTGGGGGTTCAGTCTTAGCAGGACCCAGGGCTTCCCCTTACACTGGTGCTCTTACTAGGATATTCATTGCTTCCTATGAGGTCAGAGTCCAGGGTCAGTCCATGTATAGTCTTTAGGTAGTAGCTTAGACCCTGGAAGCTCTGGTTGCTTGGCAGTGTTGTTCATAAGGGGTCTTGAGCCCCTTCGAGCTCTTCCAGTTCTTTCTCTGATTCCTTCAATGGGGTCCTATTCTCAGTTCAGTGGTTTGCTGCTGGCATTCGCCTATGTATTTGCTGTACTCTGGCTGTGTCTCTCAGGAGAGATCTACATCCCGCACCTGTCAGCCTGCCCTTCATTGCTTCATCCATCTTGTCTAATTGGGTGGCTGTATATGTATGGGCCACATGTGGGGCAGGCTCTGAATGGGTGTTCCTTCTGTCTCTCTTTTAATCTTTGCCTCTCTATTCCCTGCCAAGGGTATTCTCGTTCCACATTTAAAGAAGGAGTGAAGCATTCACGTTTTGATCATCTGTCTTGAGTTTCATGTGTTCTAGGCATCTAGGGTAATTCAAGCATTTGGGCTAATAGCCACTTGTCAATGAGTGCATACCATGTGTGTTTTTCTGTGATTGGGTTACCTCACTCAGGATGATATTTTCCAGTTCCAACCATTTGCCTACGAATTTCATAAAGTCATTGTTTTTGATAGCTGAGTAATAATATTCCATTGTGTAGATGTACCACATTTTCTGTATCCATTCCTCTGTTGAAGGGCATCTGGGTTCTTTCCAGCTTCTGGCTGTTATAAATAAGGCTGCTATGAACATAGTGGAGCACGTGTCTTTTTTATATGTTGGGGCATCTTATGGGTATATGCCCAAGAGAGGTATAGCTGGATCCTCAGGCAGTTCAATGTCCAATTTTCTGAGTAACCTCCAGACTGATATCCAGAATGGTTGTACCAGTCTGCAACTCCACCAACAATGGAGGAGTGTTCCTCTTTCTCCACATCCTCTCCAGCATCTGCTGTAACCTGAGTTTTTGATCTTTGATCTTAGCCATTCTCACTGGTGTGAGGTGAAATCTCAGGGTTGTTTTGATTTGCATTTCCCTTATGACTAAAGATGTTGAACATTTCTTTAGGTGTTTCTCAGCTATTCGGCATTCCTCAGCTGTGAATTCTTTGTTTAGCTCTGAACCCCATTGTTTAATAGGGTTATTTGTCTTCCTGTGGTCTAACTTCTTGAGTTCAGTGTATATTTTGGATATAAGGCCTCTATCTGTTGTAGGATTGGTAAAGATCTTTTCCCAATCTGCTGGTTGCCGTTTTATCCTAACCACAGTGTCCTTTGCCTTCCAGAAGCTTTGCAGTTTTATGAGATCCCATTTGTCGATTCTTGATCTTAGAGCATAAGCCATTGGTGTTTTGTTCTGGAAATTTTTTCCAGTGCCCATGTGTCCCAGATGCTCCCCTAGTTTTTCTTCTATTAGTTTGAGTGTATCTGGTTTGATGTGGAGGTCCTTGATCCACTTGGACTTAAGCTTTGTACAGGGTGATAAGCATGGATCGATCTGCATTCTTCTACATGTTTACCTCCAGTTGAACCAGCACCATTTGCTGAAAATGCTATCTTTTTTCCATTGGATGGTTTTGGCTCCTTTGTCAAAAATCAAGTGCCCATAGGTGTGTGGGTTCATTTCTGGGTCTTCAATTCTATTCCTTTGTTCTATCTGTCTGTCTGTGTACCAATACCATGCAGTTTTTATCAGTATTGCTCTGTAATACTGCTTGAATTCAGGGATAGTGATTCCCCCTGAAGTCCTTTTATTGTTGAGGATAAATTTAGCTATCCTGGGTTTTTTTGTTATTCCAGATGAATTTGAAAATTGTTCTGTCTAACTCTTTGAAGAATTGGATTGGTATTTTGATGGGGATTGCATTGAATCTGTGGATCGCTTTTGGTAAAATGGCCATTTTTGCTATGTTAATCCAGCCAATCCATGAGCATGGGAGATCTTTCCATCTTCTGAGGTCTTCTTCAATTACTTTCTTCAGTGTCTTGAAGTTCTTATTGTACAAATCTTTTACTCTTTGGTTAAAGTCACGCCGAGGTACTTTATATTATTTGGGTCTATTATGAAGGGTGTCGTTTCCCTAATTTCTTTCTCGGTTGTTTCTCTTTTGTGTAGAGGAAGGCTACTGATTTATTTGAGTTAATTTTATATCCAGCCACTTTACTGAAGTTGTTTATTAGCTTTAGTAGTTCTCTGGTGGAATTTTTGGGATCACTTAAATGTACTATCATATCATCTGAAAATAGTGATATTTTGACTTCTTCTATTCCAGTCTGTATCCCCTTGACCTCCTTTTGTTGTCTGATTGCTCTGGCTAGAACTTCAAGAACTGTGTTGAATAAGTAGGGAGAGAGTGGGCAGCCTTGTCTAGTCCCTGAGTTTAGTGGGATTGCTTCAAGTTTCTCTCCATTTAATTTAATGTTAGCAACTGGTTTGCTGTATATGGCTTTTACTATGTTTAGGTATGGGCCTTGAATTCCTATTCTTTCCCAGACTTTTATCATGAAGGGGTGTTGAATTTTGTCAAATGCTTTCTCAGCGTCTAATGAAATGATCATGTAGTTTTGTTCTTTCAGTTTGTTTATAAAATGGATCACGTTGATGGTTTTCCGTATATTAAACCATCCCTGCATGCCTGGGATGAAGCCTACCTGATCATGGTGGATGATTGTTTTGATGTGCTCTTGGATTCGGTTTGCCAGAATTTTATTGAGTATTTTTGTGTCTATATTAATAAGGGAAATTGATCTGAAGTTCTCTTTCTTTGTTGGGTCTTTGTGTGGTTTAGGAATAAGAGTAATTGTGGCTTCATAGAAGGAATTTGGTAGTGCTTCATCTGTTTCAATTTTGTGGAATAGTTTGGATAGTATTGGTATGAGGTCTTCTATGAAGGTCTGATAGAATTCTGCACTAAACCCGTCTGGACCTGGGCCCTTTTTGGTTGGGAGACCTTTAATGACTGCTTCTATTTCCTTAGGAGTTATGGGGTTGTTTAACCGGTTTATCTGTTCCTGATTTAACTTCAGTACCTGGTATCTGTCTAGGAAATTGTCCATTTCCTGCCGATTTTCAAGTTTTGTTGAATATAGGCTTTTATACTAAGATCTGATGATTTTTTTAATTTCCTCTGAATCTGTAGTTATGTCTCCCTTTTCATTTCTGATTTTGTTAATTTGGACACACTCTCTGTGTCCGCTCGTTAGTCTGGCTAAGGGTTTATCTGTCCCGTTGATTTTCTCAAAGAACCAACTTTTGGTTCTGTTGATTCTTTCTATGGTCCTCTTTTTTTCTACTTGGGTGATTTCAGCTCTGAGTTTGATTATTTCCTGCCTTCTACTCCTCCTGGGTGTATTTGCTTCTTTTTGTTCTAGAGCTTTTAGGTGTGCTGTCAAGCTGCTGATATAGGCTCTCTCCTGTTTCTTTCTGCAGGCACTAAGAACTATGAGTTTTCCTCTTAGCACAGCTTTAATTGTGTCCCATACGTGTGGGTATGTCGTACCTTCATTTTCATTAAATTCTAAGAAGTCTTTAATTTCTTTCTTTATTTCTTCCTTGCCCAGGTTATCGTTTAGTATATTGGACCATCCTTTCATCCTTGGGCTGAAGCCTAACTGATCATAATGGGTGATTATTTTGATGTGTTCTTGCATTCACTTTGCAAGATTTTTATTGAGTATTTTTACATCAATAATCATAAGGGTAAATGGTCTCAAGTTCTCTTTCTTTGTTGGATTTTTGTGTGGTTTAGTTATAAGAGTAACTGTCGTTTCAAAGAAGGAATTTGGTAGTGCTCTGCCTATTTCTGTTTTGGGAACTAATCTGGACAGTATTGATATGAGGTCTTCTATGAAGGCCTGATAGAATTCTGCAGTAAATTCATGGAGTCCTGGGTTCTCTTTGATTGGGAGACTCTTAATAACTGCTTCTACTTCTTTAGGAATTATGGTGTTGTTTAGATGTTTATCTGTTTCTGATTTAACTTTAGTACCTTGTATTTGTCTAGAAAATTGTCTATTTCCTCCAGATTTTCCAGTTTTGTTGAATATATGCTTTTGTAGTAGGATTTGTTGATATTTTTAATTTCCTCAGATTTTTTTCTTATGTCTCCCTTTTCCCTTCTGATTTTGTTAATTTGGATACACTCTGGGTATTCTTGCTAAGGGTTTATCTATCTTGTTGATTTTGTCGAAGAACCAGCTCCTGCTTTTGTTGATTCTTTGTGTACTCTTTTTTTTAAAAACTTGGATGATTTTAGCTCTTAGTTTTATTATTTCTTCCCTTCTATTCCTCTTGTGTGTATTTACTTCTTTTGGCTCTAGACTTTTTAGATGTGCTGTCAAGCTGCTGAGTATGCTCTCTCCTGTTTCTTTTGGCGGCACTCAGAGCTATGAGTTTTCCTTTTAGTACTGCTCTCACTGTGTCCTAAATGTTTGGGTGTGTTGTATCTTCATTTTCATTAAATTCTAAGAAATCTTTTTTTTTTTAAACTGGCATTATTTATTTATTTTTTGGCTTGTGAAACTTCCTTAATTTGTTGATGTAGCAAACAAATTTCAACTCTGCTATGCAAATGACAGAAGAAATCTGCTCAGCAATTAACTTTAGCGTTCAATTTCATAAAGGCAACATGCTATATGTGAAAAAATTACTAACTGAACTACAGGTATTAAATACTGAAAAAAATTAACAGTTTATTATAATTTATCTTATTTAACAATCTAAGAAGTTCACGGCCATCAGCAGTTCCAGTGCAATTTCAGGTGCAGTTGGGAATTCAGGAATTTCAGTGGAGCTGTTAGTATAGCGGACCTTGTAGGTAAAATACATGCACACTTTCGATAGCACATGTGAAGGGATCTCTCTAAAGTTGACCTCATTGGTTTCATTCTCCGCAAACTGACCTGGACCACTCAACATGGCCTTTATTGTTCCTGATGTTAATGCATGTTCTCTTTTTACAATAAATTCATGACCATCAGAAGATATTAATTTCACATACATGGCATCAGGGCCTTCACAGCCACCATAGGTTTTCTCCTCTCCATCCATTATGTTCTTATAAAATTCTATTTGATCCCAGAGGAAATAAATAGTTTCCTGGCGAGGCCGAGAAGCAGTCATCTAGTAACTTGCATCCGAAGGAAGTGCTAAGAAATCTTTAATTTCTATCATTAATTCTTCCTTGACCAAGTTTTCATTGAGTAGTGTGTTGTTAAACTTCAATGTATCTGAGGGCATTCTGCCATTATTGTTTTTATTGAAGACCAGCCTTTGTCCATGGTGATCTGATAGGACAAATAGAATTATTTCTATCTTCCTGTATCTATTGATGCCTATTTTTTTGACAAATTATATGGTCAATTTTCGAGGAGGTACTATGAGGTACTGAGAAGAATGTAAATCCTTTTGTTTTATTATTTAATGTTCTATAAATATTTGTTAAATCCATTTAGTATATAACTTCTGTTAGTTTCTCTATGTCGCTGTTTAATTTCTGTTTCTCTTATCTGTCCATTGATGAGAATGTGGTATTGAAAGTGGACAGATGTGTCTGTCTGTCCTGTGGTCTCAGGATGTTCCATACTTCTTGGTGTTTAGATCTCTTTTCCATGGGATTTGAGATCAGGGAGCAGTGTGATGGGCTAGGCCCTCATTCGTATTTCATATTTTTTTGCTTGAAGGGGAATTGATGGCACACCAGCATATTTTCCGAAGTCCACATGCTTCTTAATCATTTTGTTATTTTAAGGTGTTTATTAGTTGTTAAGGTAGAGCTTCATATAAATAATCCAAGAATGAATTATAGTTTGAAAATATTCTTATGCTTATTGAATATTTTCTTCAAACTCTGATTTGTCCAACTATAGTTTTTCATTCTGTCAGTCCATTTATTCCTCACATGTAATTAAATGTCTATTGTGTATAATACACATTTTAATATATCTCAAGGTCAGGTTGGGGATTTGGCTCAGTGGTAGAGCCCTTGCCTAGCAAGCACAAGGTCCTGGGTTCGGTCCCCAGCTCCGAAAAAAAAATATAACTCAAGGACTTCCCATTCTTAAACCTTTATGTTTCTCTGCCCAGTCAAGCTTCCTTACATCATATAAATGTAAATATAGCATGAAATGACCCTTGCTTTTTGGAACTCTCATTTCATTTTGCTGAAACCTTTTTGAATCTCATATATAGGAGATTGGATGCCATAGTTTATCTCCTTCTACTTATATTTACCAAATTTAGTGTAAGTCCAGGGATACATTGACCATTTTAAAACAAAATGCAAGGTCCTGCTTTGCTACATTTTTGCTCCCGGGTTAACATGGATACTTTATTTATTACCTAAGCAATATGTTGTGATCCTAATGGTAGCAAATATAGAAAGCTTAATCATGGGCATAAAAAATGAAATTTGGATTGAAAAAGTCAAAGTATTGGTGACTGGGGATTTCAATTTTCATTTGTTTATAAAATTTACAGTGAAACAATTGGTCTGTAGATCTGCATCTGTAGGTCATGCCTATGATGTATCAATCATCTAGCTTAAGAAGCACAACATGACAGTCACCCACAAGTCATACAGCTTATCAAAAATCTGTCCCCAACACCTACATCATCCAAAGTAAAAGCCCACAGCCTGGCTACCATCCATAAGAATTGCCCATGTCCTGTCAGTCATCCACTGGAAATCCCCTCACCCTGTCTATCATCTACCAGCAACTCACAAAACCTGTCAGTCATCCAGAAGAAATTATCACAGTCTGTCAATCAGACATAACAAATGGCCATAGTCTGTTAATCACCCACAGGACATGGCGACTAACTTATATACAAACCTCTCAGAGCCGGTCAGTCATACATTAGAAACTCCCATAGCCAGTCATTCAATGGAGAGACCCACAGCCTGTCAGTCTTTCACAACATATCTCAAAGCCTGTGGATTATTCATAGGTAGTGTCAACAGCCTATCACTCAGCCCCAGGAAACATATACCAACTTTGTCACTTGTCCAAAGGACAAGCCCACACTCTATCTGTCATTCATAGGAAATACCTACACCCTGTCCATCATTGATAAGAAATAGCCAAAGCCTGTCAACCATACATAGTATGTATCTACCATTGTTCAGTATGCATAACAAATATGCACAGACTTTCAGTCAGTCCTCCATGGTAAATGACTGCTACATGAAATCATCCATAGAAAGTACCCACAACCTGTAAGGCATTCATAGGAAAAACCAACAACCTGTCAATCATGTGTAGGAAAGAGTTGCCTGTTTGTCAGCTACATGGCACACCCCCAACTTGGTAGTCATCTGGGGGAAAAATCTACATCCTATCAATAACCCATAGGAATTGCCCATAGCCTTAGAACCATTTATAAGAAATTTCAATATCCTTTCAAACAGCCACAGTAAAGTCAACAGCCTCTCAGTCATCAATTAGAAACACGCACAGTCTGTCAGTCATCCACAGATCACATACATTGCGTGAGAGTCATCCATAGGAAAAGCTAAGTGCCTGTCATGCATACAAAGGAAATGAACACAACCAGTAAATCATGCATAGGAATCTTCAACAGTGTGTCAGTTATCAAGAGAAAATTCACACAGTCTTTCAATTATCCAACAGTATTCAATTAAGATTAAACAGAAAAATTTCCAAAATCCACAACCCTCACACACTGATATCATAAATAGGGACATGATAAACCTGGAGACAGCACACAATAAATCATGCCGAGAGCAAAGATCCATCTCTGCCTCAGGCTCCTCCTCCTACATCATTCAGACCTCAGGTTTGCCATGCAGAGCCGATCCTGTTACCATGCCTGCTTGAAATCAAATGGGGAGATGTTTGTGATGAGGAACTTCATCAATTTATTCTAATAGCTTTATAAAAATCATGTAGTGAAGGAAGCGCAGGATTTTGTTTCTGTTGACAGCACATTTTCAGAAGGGTTTAGTCCACGGTTTTTCTGCATACGGTAGCTAATTCTTCAGAGCTCCTGATAAAGCAGAAGAGTGTGTAATGTGAAAACAAGGCCCTGCCTTGTGTGTCCATTCAAGAGTCCAACCTCACCTTATTTCAATTATATTGACAATAGCAACAAGAAACGTCAGTAAAATGAAAGGAAATGCCTCATTGTGAATATGATCACATTTTACCATTGAAAGAAACACAGATGTTTAAACAATATGCACATAGAATTAATATTTAATTAATGAATTCTAGTGACAGGTTTACAACGTGCCTCAATGGTTTACATTCCTTTCTTTTATTCAGTATTTTTTCCTCCATCTTTATTAACTTGGGTATTTCTTATTTAAATTTCAACTGTTATTCCCTTTGCCAGTTTCTGGGCCAAATCCCCCAACCACTCCCCTTCCCCTACTATATGGGTGTTACCCTCCCCATCTTCCCCTGTTACTGCCCTCCCCCCAATAATCACGTTCACTGGGGGTTCAGTCATGGCAGGACCAAGGGCTTCCCCTTCCACTGGTGCTCTTACTAGGCTATTCATTGCTACCTATGCAGTTGGAGCCCAGAATCAGTCCATGTATAGTCTTTGGGTAGTGGCTTAGTCCCTGGAAGCTCTGGTTGGTTGGCATTGTTGTTCATATGGCGTCTCATCCCCTTCAATCTCTTTCAGTCCTTTCTCTGATTCCTTCAACGGGGGTCCTGTTCTCAGTTCAGTGGTTTGCTGTTCGCGTTCGCCAACGTATTTGCCTTATTCTGGCTGTGTCTCTCAGGAAAGATCTATATCTGGTTCCTTTCAGCCTGCACTTCTTTGCTTCATCCATCTTATCTAGTTTGGTGGCTGTATATTTATGGGCCACATGTGGGGCAGGCTCTGAATGGGTGTTCCTTCAGCCTCTGTTCTAAACTTTGCATCCCTATTCCCTCCCAAGGGTATTCTTGTTCCCCTTTTAAAGAAGGAGTGAAGCATTCACATTTTGGTCATCCCTCTGGAATTTCATGTGTTCTATGCATCTAGGGTAATTCGAGCATTTGGGCTAATATCTACTTATCAATGAGTGCATACATACCATGTGTGTTTTTCTGTGATTAGGTTACCTCACTCAGGATATTTTCCAGTTCCATCCACTTGCCTTTGAATTTCATAAAGTCATTGTTTTTTGATAGCTGAGTAGTCTACATGTTTACGTGAAGGCTGTTAGTTTAAGACTGACTGCCATGCAGCTAAGATCAGGGTCTTAAAGCCCACACCCACAGTGACATGCCTATTCCAACAGGGTCACAACTTCTAATACTGCTACTTCCTCGGCTTCACACATACAAACCATCAGACCCAGGATACAGTTCAATATAATAAAGACAAGATAAGAATGGTACACAGCAAATATCATTCTAAAATATTTATGCCAAGCATTCACACTAAATCAGAAATCAGAAATGTGAAAAGTATATTTGATCTTCCCCTGTTCAATAAAATCATTGAAGTCTTAGCTAGAATAACAGCACAAGTGAATGAGATAGATGTACACCCTTGAAAGAATGAAGCCAATGTCACTTTATTTAGGCCTGGGTGGTTGATATACACAAAAGACTCTAAAGCCTCCACCAAAATTCCCCTGCAGCTATTCAATTATTCAGCATTGTATTAGAGGAAAAGCAATGCATAAAACCAAGTTAGTTTCCTAAATCCAAATACCCAGCACACTCTGCAAATAAGCAAACTAACAGATTCTCACAGACATTATAGATTAAATATAACCAAGGAATTGAATGACTTGTACAGTTAAAAACTCTAAACTTAATGTAAATTAACAGAAGAAGATACAGTAATATGGAAAGGCCCCACGCTCCTAGGTCAGAAGGATTAATATGGTGGAGTTGGATGTGATGGTTTATATTTCCTTGGCTCAGGGGTGGCACTATTAGAAGCGTGGTCCTGTTGGAGTAGGAGTGGCCCTGTTGGAGTAGGTGTGCGACTGTGTGTAAGGGGTTTAACACACTCATCCTAGCTGCCTAGAAGGCCGTATTCTGCAGGACCATCCAGATGAAGATCTACAGCTCTCAGATCCTCCTTCACCATGTCTGATTGGTGGCTGCAGTGATCCTGCTGTGATGATAACAGGTCTGAACCTCTGAGGCTGTAAACCAGCCCTAATGAAATGGTTTCCTTTTAAGAGTTGCATTGGCCATGGTGTCTGTTCACACAACTAAAGTCCTACGTAAGACAGTGGCCATAACACAAAAATTCATCTAGATAGTCTGTGCAATCCCCTAAGAATACCAACACGATTCTTTAATGACATTTAGAAATCCATCATTAATTTAATAGGTCAATATAAAGGAGCCATGTAGGTCAGCACAGTCATCAACATTAGCGCAGCTTGAGCCCTCACCGACACAGATTTGGAGTTAATACACCATAGAGGTAAAGCAATAATGAAATCTGCAACAGTATTCAAAGGCTCATAGGTTGGGAAACGTAATTAAGCATCTGTTCATAATTTTGTACACAGACAGCCATGAGTCATTGAACACCCCTGTCTGGGTTCAGGTAAAGCAGATGTCTACCCTTCAAGAGACTAGAGGCTCCAGGAAGCTTATACATATGGTGGAGTTGCTGGGCTGGGGATATCCTTGTGGAGGAGACAAGGGGTAGGGGGAGGAGGTATGCAATATTGAGATGTGGAACTGTCAGGGGGTGGATTGGGAGGGGAATGAAATCTGAAGTGTAAAAGTAAATAAATAAAAAATGGCTATCTTGCTGATAGCAATCTACTGATTCAATACAATCTATCAAAATTCCAATTCAATCCTTCATAGAGTCAGAAAGATGAATTTGGAAATTCACTTGGAATAACAACAAAAAAAAACAAGGATAGAGAAAACTATCCTCAACATAAAGAAATAATAACAATAAAAGATAGAATCACCGTCCTTGACCTCAAGCTGTATTACAGAGCAATAGTTTTAAAAACTGTATGGTATTAAAAACAGAGACAAGCAGGTAGATCAATGTAATAGAATTGAAGACACCGAAATGAACAAATACTCCTATGGTCCCTTGATGTTTGACAAAGGAAATATAACCATACAGTAGAAAAAAGATAGCTTTTTCAATAATTGTTGCTGGATCAACTGGAAGTTCGCACCCAGAAGAATGCATATTGATCTTCTTCCCTAGTGCAAAGCTCAAGGGCAAGTGGATCAAGGACATCCACATAAAAAGAAAACACTCAAAGCCAGAGGGGAAACTGTGGAGAAAAGCCTCGAACGTAGGGACTCTGCGGAAATTTTCCTGAAAAGAAACACCAATGGCTTCTGCTCAAGGACTTTCAAATGGGACCTCATAATATTGCAAAGCTTCTCTAAGGCAAAGGATACTGTCTTTAGGACAACACGGCAACCAAGAGATTGGGAAAAGGTCTTTACCAATCCTACATTCAATAGAGGTCTAATATCCAATATGTACTAAGAACTCAAGAACTTAGACTCCAGAGAGCCAAATAATCCTATTAGAGAAATGGATATAGAACTAAACAGAGAAATCTCAGCTGAGGAATATCGAACAACTGAAAAGTACCTGTAGAAATGTTCTTCAACAATCTTAGTCATTAGGGGAATGCAAATCAAAACAATGCTGAGATTCTACTTCACACCCCTCAGAGTGGCTAGGAACAAAACTCAGGTGACCACAGATTCTGACAAGAATGTGGAGAAAGCAGAACACTCCTCCACTGTTACTTGGATAGCGAGCTGGTACAACTGCTCTGGTAATCAGCTGGGGGTTTCCTCAGAAAATTGGACATAGTACTACCTGAGGACCCAGGTATACCCATTTCTGGGCATAGAGCCAATAGATGCTCCAACATATAACAGACAAACATGCTCCAGTAAGTCCATGGCAGCCTTATTTTTAATAGCTAGAAGCTGGAAAGAACCCAGAAGTCCATCAACAAAAGAATGGATACAGAGAATGTGGTACAATTACACAAACGCAGTACTACTCAGCTATTAAAAAGCAATGACTTCATGAAATTCATAGGCAAAAGGATGGAACTAGAAAATATCATCTTGAGTGAGGTGACCCCAGAAAATAACACAGATGGTGTGCACTCACTGATAAGTGAATAGTAGCCCTGAAGCTCAGATGAGCCAAGGTGCAATCCACAGATCACATAAAGCTCAAGAAGAAGGACAACCAAAATGTGTTTGTGTCAGTATTTCTTAGAAGGGGGAACAAAAATATTTATAGCAGGAAATATGAAGCCAAAATTTGGAGAAGAGATTGAAGGAAAGTATATATTAATTAACTAATTAATTAAAAAATAAAAATTAAAAATAAATCCATGGTATATGGGGAATTGACAGCACGTTAACAAATTATACTGATGAATAGAGACAGCTTCATGGAGAAGACAGAAACTTGGTCCATTACACAGAACAAGCACAAAAGTCAATGCCACATGCATCATGGAACAAAACATAAGACTTCATACCACAGATGTGGCAGATGAGAAAATAGGAAATATGTTTGACTTCGCTGTGCAGAATGGTACTTCCTGAACATTACTCCTATAGCATAGAGAATAAAAACATCCATTCATAAATCATACCTCCTGAAATTTAAAACATGGCATCAATCAATGATCATCATCATTTAGCTGAATATGATGCCTCTACCATTCGTAAAAATCTTAATAGATTCCTATAAAAATAAGTATATTTACTCTATAAACACAAGAAAAGCCTTATCTATTAAGCTTCACACCTACCAAGTAGCATTCATGATATGTAAAGTAGTCTGCATGATTTCAGAACAGAAATGCAAACATGGTTATTCCAAAGCTACAAATACTGCAAAGTAAACCAGTTACTGGCTCGTAAGATGTTCTGGTACAGTAGTGGAACACATATTATGGAAATAATTCTATTTCCTGATTCTATTTCAGACACACTCTATGTGATGGAAGCCAGGCCTGAAACTGCTAAAGCAGCCAAAATCCTAAGAGTAGATATGTCCTGAGCCAAGAGGAAAACTCAGTACTCTTATCCGTATCAATGAAATGACTGTCATAGCTATAGATCTGTGTTTGGAACCCTCATTAGAAAAGCATCATCTTCTTGTAGGCTATAGACACTAACACAGAGACCCCAACCTGGAAAGTGTACAGAGAAGGTGGTAACTCCATTTTAAATGGTATGACTCCTTTACATCTCTCCCTCAAGACTTCATTATCTCTATAGCAAATAAACGTAGAGATTCTAAGAGATTGGGGTGATAGATTACTGTAGTGAGTGACTTACCGACATAATACCAAGTCCCTAGTAAAAGAGAAGAAAAAACAACATGGAATCTGAGAAGTAATACTAAGAAGTCAATAGGATTCAAACAAGGAATTGCTGAGTGGATGAAGGTAGAGGTCAGTACTTTCCCTTTCGTGCATTCAGAGGACCTGTGGGAGCATCACCTAAGGACAGCACAATGGCACCAGCCACCCTGTGTTTCCCTTTAGTATTTAGCTATTTTAGTAATATCTGCAATTTAATGAGTATAAATATCCTCCACTTGGGAAGACAGATGTGATGTTTGGATTCCACTGAGCATGGATGTTTGTTAAAATTTATACTCAGTCTAATAGGTCAGGTCTGCACCTGAAGGGTGCACTGTGCACTCACTGATTTTGGTGAACAGGATTTTATGTGTGAAAAGAACAAATACTTCTCACGCATTTACCAGATGATGCAATCCAGGAGATTGGAACCTTGATCAAGGAGAATCCATGTCTCTGTGACTGCAGTGTCCTGGAGGTGACTCATTTGTCCTTCTTTGCCATCGGGCAGGCAGCAGGCCAATACCATGACAGTAGATGTATCCATGTCCAAGGTGATCCTTAGTGAAGCTCAGTTTTTTTCAGAGATAAAGTGACGTCACGAACAGCAGATGACGTTTGCAGACATGAAGATTTATGGAGTCTGGTCTGCGTACGCTGTAAAGTTGTAAAAGAAAGCCAGCACAGCACTGTTAGTAAAACAGTCCAAGGAGAGCAGTGGGCCTCTGATTTGTGAGGGTTTATCATGACATTGCTAAGTAGGACTCCCTCTTGTCAAGGATTCTGCTGCTAGTCCTAGTGACTCATCCTATGAGTGTTGACCTAAACTGTTTGCCTTTTAATTAAGAGTTTCCCATTAAGAATATCCTTGTATTTCCCTTATGAGCTAACCCAATCACAGAAAGACATACATGGTATGCACTCATTGATAAGTGGCTATTAGCCCAAATGCTTGAATTACCCTAGATCCCTAGAACAAACGAAACTCAAGATGGATGATCAAAATGTGAATGCTTCACTCCTTCTTTAAATGAGGAAAAAGAATACCCTTGGCAGGGAAGGGAGAGGCAAAAATTAAAACAGAGACTGAAGGAACACCCAATCAGAGCCTGCCCCACATGTGGCCCATACATATACAGCCACCCAATTAGACAAGATGGATGAAGCAAAGAAGTGCAGACCGACAGGAGCCGGATGTAGATCGCTCCTGAGAGACACAGCCAGAATACAGCAAATACAGAGGCGAATGCCAGCAGCAAACCACTGAACTGAGAATAGGTCCCCCGTTGAAGGAATCAGAGAAAGAACTGGAAGAGCTTGAAGGGGCTCGAGACCCCAAAAGTACAACAATGCCAAGCAACCAGAGCTTCCAGGGACTAAGCCACTACCTAAAGACTATATATGGACTGACCCTGGACTCTGACCCCATAGGTAGCAATGAATATCCTAGTAAGAGCACCAGTGGAAGGGGAAGCCCTGGGTCCTGCTAAGACTGAACCCCCAGTGAACTAGACTATGGGGGGAGGGCGGCAATGGGGGGAGGGTTGGGAGGGGAACACCCATAAGGAAGGGGAGGGGGGAGGGGGATTTTGCCCGGAAACCGGGAAAGGGAATAACACTTGAAATGTATATAAGAAATACTCAAGTTAATAAAAAAAAAAAAAAAAAAAAAAAGAATATCCTTGTAAGAGCACCAGTGGAAGGGGAAGCCCTGGATCCTGCTAAGACTGAACCCCCAGTGAACTAGATTGTTGGGGGGAGTGCGGCAATGGGGGGAGGATGGGGAGGGGAACACCCATAAAGAAGGGGAGGGGCAGGGATTAGGGGGATGTTTTTCTGGAAACCAGGAAAGGGAATAACATTCGAAATGTATATAAGAAATACTCAAGTTAATTAAAAAAAAAGTTTCCCATTAAAATGTTCTAAGTGAAAGCCACAAGTTTCTATACTCTTTATTACATCAGTAGCTTTTTAGTGTATTTTTCAAGTGAAAACCAGTCTTCAACTGGTACCCTTTAAAACTTCAGGAGCTCCTTCCAGTACCTGATGGAATTAGGATGCCCCATTCTGTGTGGGGTGTTTTCAGCAAAGGTCCCTGTATTGGACTCATGACTGCTAGCATTTGTTCCATCCGGAAGACCTAGTTTTACAGGAATGCCCCCAAAATTCACTCTTCCATCCTCTCTGACTCTGCTCAACAGCAGCACTGGAGCCTTGGAGGCTAGGATGCTGGTTGATTTTAAGCAACTCTACAAAATGTGGATATAATCTGGGAAAAGTGAATCACAGTAGAGGTATCTTCTCCATCACATTGTCCTGAGGGCAAGTCTGAAGCTCATTTTTTTGTGATTGATGTATAATTGCCCTGCTAAGTGTAAAAGACAAAAGAGAGAACCCCAAATGGTCCAGCATGATGAACGGGTAAACAGAGTTTATCATATTGATACAATGGACTAGTCTCTAGAGATGGACAGAGGCATTGACAGTATCTTATGATAAAAGAAGCTATTATTTAATGACCAAGAAAGGGGATATTTCTATATTAGATGACTTCATTTTTGTTAAATACGCAAAATGACCTGGTTGGTGGGGGCATAGAAATTTATCCCAGCACTCAGGAGGCAGAGGCATGTAGATTTTCACGAGTTTGGGGCCAGCCTAGTCTACAGAGGTAGATTCAGGAGAGCCAGAGCTACACACACTCAAACACACACACACACACACACACACACACACACACACACACACACACACACACACAGAGAGAGAGAGAGAGAGAGAGAGAGAGAGAGAGAGAGAGAGAGAGAGAGAGGGAGAGAGAGAGGGAGAGAGAGAGAGAGAGAAAGGGGGTGGGCAGAGACAAACTTTCTTGAAAATCAACCAATCACTCACACAAGGAATCACTTAAACAAACAAAAACCTCAAAAAACCAGACGCCAAAAAACCAATCAATCTATCAAACAATGTCAGAAGCAACAGCAGCAGCAGCAGCAGCAACAACAACAACAACGACAACAACGACGACAACATCTACACCAAAAACCAACCGAATGAGACCAAATGTTAGATTGGATTGCAGCCAGTTTACTCATTAACTCAAAGCATCCATGAAACCCAGGCACATCATGGGCTATGGTGTGCTCTACACATCCTGATCTTAAGTTCCTATACTTAAAGTAACACTTCTGTCATTAAAGAGGGATAGGCTGAGCTGGTGCCTAACAAGTTGATAGGGGGTAGGATCTGGAGGAATAAAGAGTACCTTCTAATGGCCACAGAGTTTTCTCAAACTTAAAATATTTTTAAAACCAATAGTATAAGGGATGCATAATTTAATGACATAGTAAGAATGCACTCCTAGATTATATACTTGAAAAAGATGAATTTGCTGCATAAGTGTATTACATACCTGTAAACATGTTATTATTGAAAGATAATGCTTCTTTCACATGTATGAATGTTTTGCCTACGTGTCTGTGTGTGCACTATATGTATGTCTGGGCCTGTGAAGATATGAGAGTTCTAGATCGCCTATAATTAGATTTGAAGATGCCTTTGAGCTTCTTTGTAGGTGTTACTGTAGGTTTCAGGGTTTGAAGCTGACTGATGTTGAGGATTACCTTTGCCCTCCAGTAGCAGACAGGTTACCTTCCAGTATTATGAACTCTGGTTAGTAGTGTGAAGAGTCTAGTTAGACCCCGGCTCAACCTATCCCTCCCCCCCCTGTGATGACAGAAATGTTATCTTCAGAAGTCAGTCCTGAACATCAGATTGTGTAGAGCAACCAATAGTCTTGGCACTGGCTTGTGATGGTCAAGGTTTTCTATAGGACCCTTTGGGTAATGACTCAACAGGTTGTCACCCATTCCTGTTGCTGGATTTGTAACTTGGTGGCACAAGATGTCTAAGTGGAGCCTCGTGTCATGTTAGTTTTTGGCTCCATATGTATTCCATACATATAGGAAGCTAATAGAGTAGCAGATTTCCATTAATTTTTTTCAAAGGGACTTTAGTGTTTGTTGTCCCTCCCCTTATTTCCTACTTTACCTAGGCTTGCATGCCAGGGCTGTGGGTGCCTGGTTAAGAAAAAGAAACTGACCCTCTTCCTTATCAAGTATGAATCTGTATGCCCATTCCAACATGCAGCCAGCAGGTGACCAGGATACACTGGAGAGAGTGATCAACTCCAGTCAACATCATGTTGATGAATATGAAAGGAGGGTAATGGGGCTTGAAAAATGCGAGGGAGGTAGAAGTGTGTACCCTTTGCCTCTACCCATTTCTCCCGGTTCCCTCTCATTAACCCCTCCTATTCTAGCTTTTATCTCTTCCCAACACTATACACTCCTTCCTCTTCCTGGGGCGATATTCTTCTGCTCCCTAGTTCCCTAGTAGATAGTCAGGAATCCTGTGTGGTTATCCAGATTGTAGTTCTCCTATCAGATACTTAAAACCTAACATCCTTAACAGCAGACACATGAAATGTTTGTTGTTTTGGGTCTGGGTTTGCTAAATCAGGATGATTTTTTTAGGTCCATCAGGCCAGTCTTAGGGTTACAGATTGCAATGGCTTCCCTTACTGCCCTCAGTATTCCCTTTGAAGGCCATGCAAATGGATCTACTTCAGCGTCAACATTGACAGAGCTTTGAACAAGCACTGAGGGGGCTGGGCTCCTAACAGTGGAGTCTGAGGTGGGCACACATGGAGCATAAGGATAGGGTACAGTCCGTAAGCCAGCTCCATTGTGAGCTCAGAGCATGTCACTATGGTGGTGCCAGTGCAGCTGTGTTGCTAGGTGATGAAGTATAGTTCAGTTAACCCTGAACGAGCAGGTCTTGCCTACACTTCTTTGGCAAGAATTGGTGATTTTAGCAAACTCTTATCGTATAATTTGGGAGGTGGAGAGTAGCTAAATGGGAGGGAAGAGAGGGTAAGAAGGTCCTGGGCGGCCCTAGAGCTCCATAATGGAGGAAGATTTTGAATATGATGCTCTGGCATTGAAGTTCCCCAGAAGGGGACGCTGGTACACCCGTCTGTGGCGCTCCTGTCCTGGTTTTGGATGCCTGCGTCAAAAGAAAACGACGAAATTTCCCCTCTATCTGATTGGGTATGATCCCGTGGGTCGATTACAAAGAGCGGCCTGTGTTGGGGACGTGGAGAAAATTGAAAGTATGATCCATGAGTGTCATCATCATGTGGATGAATCTGATTGGAGGGGCAGGTAATGGGGCTTCAAATTGATGAGGGGAGTAAAAGGAGGAGGGTAGGAACTGTTAGGGACACTCAGGGCTAAGGAGGAAGACAAATCAACTTCCAGGGCTACAATCTGAGGGTAGAGAGTGGTCATACATAGGCTCATTTTCACTGGGGACCCCTGGGTTTTATACCTGCTAAATGCTCTTAGTCGTATGAGACCTCCACACTGTGGAACAGCAGCTCCTAGGCCTTAATGAAACTACATAGTTTTATTCTTATGTTAACCCTTACATTTTGTAAACATACAAAAAGACACACACACTCACACACATAAATACCGTTGTTTTGCCTCTGTGTATTTTCTGTGTACCATTGTGATAGAACCTGGTGCAGGATCCCCTGGAACTGCAGCTATAGACAGTTGTGAGCTGCCCTGTGTGTCTTAGCAATCAAACTGAGTTCTCTACTAAACAAAACTAGAGCTGTTATTGCCAAGACCCCTATCTAGATTTTCTTTCTTCTTTGTTGTTGTTGTTGTTTTCTGTTTTTTCATTTTTATTAGATAGTTCATACATTTACATTTCAATGTTATGTCCTGTCCTGCCTCTTCCATCCCACTTCCCACTCCCCCTGTTTCTATGACGACTTTCTTAATACATAATATGATGCAATATAATAATGTATAATATAATATAATGTATATGATACAATATAATAATATAGTATAAAATAATAATGGATCAAAGACATTTAGAACTGGAACTGTGACCATGCTCCCATGTAATCACCTTCTGTACTGTTGTTTTTACATCGATACACATGTGAAGGACAGAGATTGTCCTCATCTCACTTCCTGTGCCCCACACGTGTGGAGCTTAGGGTGTGGTGGTCAGAGACAATGTCGACTGCTAGTTATGTTGTACCACCATGGGGTTCTAAGGCCTGAGCTCAGGCAAGCAGGCCTCCCTGTGGGTTCCAGCCCATCGTCCCTCTGTTCTGGAGACTCCACTCAAGCAAGTCCATGGTGTGCTTTATTTACTGTCTTGGAGCACACTGATCCTCACACTTGTAGGCAAGTGAGCTTTGTGGATCCCCTTATCCCAAGATCAGCAGTCAGGTTTTCAGGACAAATGCTTTACCAATTGAGTTTTAACAACTACCCCAGCCCCTCATTCCTTTTTCTCTGTGTGTGTGTGGGTTCTTACCATGAACCCCCTTGCTCATCGTCCCTCCTCCTCTTATATGAGGGTTCACCCCCACCCGTTTGCCCACTCCTTCCGGATTCCCTGCCTTAGCATTCCGTTCCACTGGGGCTAGAGCCTTGGCAGGACCACGAGCTTCTCCTCTTATTGGTGCCCAACAAGGCCATCCTCTGCTACATATGCAATTGAAGCCAGGGGTCTTTCCATGTGAACTCTTTAGATGAACGGATATCTGGGTTCTCTCCAGCTCCTGGCTATTGTAAATAAGGCTGTTGTGAATGTAATGGAATATGTTTCTTTGTTTTATGTTGGAGCCCTTTTTGTGTATATGCACAGGAGTGTGTAAAGCTGGGTCCTCCAAACAGATTTCCAGAGTTGTCCCAGCTTGCTCTCCCACCTACAAAGGAGGAGTGTTCCTCCTTCTCCAAATCCTCGCCTACCTCTGTTGCCTGAGTTTTGATCTTAGCCATTCTGACTGGTGTGGCATTGAATCACAGGGTGGTACTGATTTGCATTTTCTCTGATGACTAAAGATGTTGACCAGTCCTTTAGGTTCTTTTTGGCCATTTGATATTCCTCAATTGAGAATTCTTTGTTTAGCTCTGCTCCCCATTTTGTAATAGAGTAATTTGATTCTCTGGAGTCCAACTATTTGAATTCTATGTGTATATTGGATGTAAGCCTTCTATCAGATGTAGGATTCATAAAAATCTTTTCCAATCTGTTAGTAGCCATTTTTTTCTAATGACAGTACTCTTTGCCTTACAGAAGCTTTGCAATTTGATGAGGTCCCATTTGTTGATTCTTGATCTTGGAGAATAAACTATTGCTGTTCTGTTCAGGAAATTTTCCCAAGTATTCCAGGCTCATGTATTCTAGGCTCTTCCCCATGTTTTCTTCTTTTAAGTTGAGTATATCTGGTTTTATGTGGAGATCCTTGATTTGCTTGGATTTTAACTGTGTACAGGGTGATAAGAAAGGTTTGATTTGCAGTCTACATGCTGAGTGCCAGTTGATTCAGCACCAGTTGTTGAAAAAGCTATCTTTTTCCCACTAGATGGTTTTAGTTCTTTTGTTAAAAATCAAGTGACCATAGGTAGGTGTATGGGTTCATTTCTGGGTCTCCTATTCTATTCCATTGATCTACTTGCCTATCGCTGTACCAGTATCATAACATTTTTATCACTATTGCTCTGTAATACAGCTTAAGGTTAGGGAGGGTGATTCCCCCAGAATTTTTTTTTCTTGTTGAGTATAGTTCTCAGGATCCTGTTTTTTTGTTAATGCAAGTGAATTTCCAAATCGCTCTTTCTACCTCCATGGGGAATGGAGTTAGAATTTTGATGGAGATTGCGTCGAATCAGTAGATTGCTTTTGGACAGATGGCCAATTTTATAATGTTAATCCTGCCAATCTGTGAGAATGGGAGATCTTTCCATCTTATGAGATCTTCTATTCTTTCTTCAGAGACTTGAAGTTCTTACCGAACAGGATTTTCACTTGCTTGGTTAGAGTCACACTGGGTTATTTTATTTTATTTGTGATTATTCTGAAGGTGTTGTTTCCCTAATTCCTTTCTTAGCCTATTCATCCTTTGAATAGAGAAAGGCTACTGATTTGTTTGAGTTAATTTTGTATCCAGCCACTTTGCTGAATTTGTTTAAGGGGGCATCCTTGACTACTCCCTGATTTTAGTGGTATTCCTTCAACTTTCTCTCAATTTAGTTTGATGTAGGCTATTGGTTTGCTGTATATTGCTTTTCCTATGTTTATAGTAAGCTTTGAATTCCTGATTTTTCCAAGACTTTTAAAGGTTAGCACCTCATTCTTATATCCTGTCTTTATGGTTGAAGGGGAATCGATGACACACCAGCATATTTTCCCTAGTTCACATGCTTCTTGATCATTTTGTTATTCTAAGATGTTAATTAGTCTTTAAGGTGGAGCTTCATATAAAGAATACAAGAATGAAGTTTAGTTTTAAAATATTCTTCTGTTCATTGAATATTTTCTTTAAAAACACTGAATTGTCCAATGGTAATTTTTCATTCTGTCAGTCCATTTATTCCCCACATGTAACTTAGATATCCCCTGTGTAGAATACACATTCTAATATCTCTCAAGATCTTCCCATTTGTAAAACTTCATTTCTCTGCCCAGTCAAGCTTCCTTACATTCTATAAATTTAAATATAACATGAAATGAACATTACTCTTTGGAACCCTCCTTTCATTTTACTGAACCTCTATGAATCTCAAGCAAGGCAGCTATGCCACCATAGGTTATTACCTTGTAGCAATATTTACCTGATTTTGGTGTGAGTCCATGGGCACATTGATCAATATACGGCAAAGCATGAGGTCCTGGTTTCTATACCGAGTATAGAAGTGTTACATATGGGCATAAAAAATGAAATGTGAAAATAAAAATAAAAGAAAGTATTGAGGACTGAGGGCTTATATTTTGTTCACTGTTAAAAATGTACATAGATGCAAGTGACCGGTAAAATTGCCACTTACCTGTTGATTGTGACATATTTTGTTTAATGTAGGCCACAATGGGTTGCATGATAATTACCTTTAATTTTGTAAAGTGCTAAAAGTATTGCTAATTATAGTTGTAAAATAATAAAAAGGATAAATGACCTTCCATTCTTAGAGAGGGTAAAATGTGAATGAAAATGAAGGTAACCACAATGGATAAGATAGGAGGATTAAGAAATGTAAACTTCTTTTATATGAATTTTTTTATGTGTACTGCTGATAAAATCCTGTTTTTCTCTCACAGAATAGTTCTGTTTGTTATCACTAGGAAGAGAAATCATTACCATGATCAGGAAATGCTGAGCTCTCAGGAGCTGGAAATGCTTGTAGTGTTGTAGCAGATTTCTTCCCCATTCGAACTGAAACATCAGAGTAGCCCCTATTAAGATATGTTTAATGTTCATCCCTTGGATGGGGACATGGAGTCATGGAGCTCCTGAAAATACCGAGGAGTAACTAGTAAGTTCCAGATATTAGAGTATGAGTTAAATTCAAGCTGAGATCAATTTGGGAACTTTTCTAGGATTCAGACAGGCTGCTTTGAGCAGCGAAGAAGGTCAGGATAGAACACCTGCCTTAAATAGGAAGAGTCATGTACCATATCCCTAGCACAGTAAATGAACATTCGAGTAGACCTCAATAAATAAGAACATTGTAGTTACTTTCTTCCATCAGATAGAAATCACCTTCATATTATGTAGTACTTACAGGTGATGATAGTCTTACTGGGAATTCAGAGATGTTGCTAAATGTGTTTTCAATTTGCAGGACATCGCTGCATTATGCGAGTGCCCACAACCATCCAGATGTAGTGACACTGTTATTAGAAAATAAGTCCAACATTAACATCCAGGATGATGAAGGCTGCACACCGTTGATTAAGGTAGCTATTGGCCATCTGTTTTGGTATGAAATGGATTAGAGGTGTCCTTGTTTGGTTTCTGTTGTTGTGAGAAAACACAGACCAAAACTTACTCAGGAGAGGAAAAAGTTATTTAGCTTACATTTATTCATCCCAGTTGATCCTCATGGGAAACCTGGTCAGGAACTCAAATCAGGAACTGGGGGGAAGAACTAAACTAGAGATCAGGGGAGAATGCAGCTTTCCATGGCTTTTACCCAGGTTTGGTCAGCTTTTTTTTATACAACTTTGAACTCAGGCATGCCCCTACCACAAGACCTTGGGCTTTCCTACTTCTGTCTAAATAAAAAAAAAAATAGTTCCACACAGTGCCCCAGAGGCCAGTCCAATTCCTCAAGTGAGGATCTTTCCAGGTGTATTAAGCATGTATCACATTGGCAAAAAGAACAAAATCTAAGCAAACAAGCAATCTCTGCATTGTGACAGCCAACCAGCACAGACCTGAGTGCTTAGGACATCTAGGTGGGTTGGTAGAACCCCTTAATTCTACCACTTGGAAAAAGATGTGGTGGGGAGATCATTAAATGAGTCAAGCCTGGAGTATTTAAGAAGACCTTGTGTCAAAATGGAGGGAAAATATGAATAACTAAAACTCTGTCTGATTTCAGAGAAACTATTCAGTGCCATTGTAGAAATGTCTCCCTTGGCTTCCTTGAAGTGAAGATGTATTTCTTTGTACAATTTCCACAGGCTGCGCAGCGGGACAACACACATTGTGTTTGTGTATTGCTCAGGCACAATGCTAATCCAAATTTGATGGATTACAGTGGGAATACAGCCTTTCACCATGCCATTTCCAGGGGCAGCATAGCAATTGTAAAGATGCTCCTGGAGTACAACGTAGATATTGAAGCCAAAACAGAGGTAAAGGTCATTCAACTTCATTCCCAATGCACTTCTAGCTACTTCTAGCTGGGACACTCAGACCTATTTTCTACATGCAGAACTTCAAGCATTCTCACTGAATGTGTTCAGAGGAACGCTTTTTCTCTTTAAATATGTGTGTGTGTGTGTGTGTGTGTGTGTGTGTGTGTGTATTTATAATTAGTGCCAAAAAACCCACAGAATAGCATATTTTGTCTCAGCGTTGACTTTAAGTTTGAAATTCAAGATTATAGGCTTTAGGATTACACACAGACACACACAGACACACACAGACACACACAGACACACACACACATACACACACACATCACATCACATCTACACCAACAAGAAAAAGAAATACATTTCAAGTTTAATGATTATAGAATATATAGAACTGGGTTGCTGCTAAGAAGGTATTGATGTGTGTTTGGCTCAGGGATGAGGGCAGACTGGGAAAGGAGAGAGGTGTCAGGCAAATTAGAAAATCTGATCATTGAGAAAATATACAAAACATTTTTATGATTTTCAAAAGTTTTGGTATTCATAGAAGATGCTATTGCCCTTGGGAGATAATTTTTAGTTTAGAAAAGAAATATATTTGGAGTGCAGATTGAGAAACTCTGCTCCAGATACCTCTTGAGCACACTCCTTCAACAGGGGCATACCAAACTTTATATTTTGGGGTTGTGTCCATGGAGGTCCTAGTCTTTGGAGCTAAGAAGATTGGAACCATTGAGTGTTTGGGGAAAATTCTGGAAGGGATTGGTGTTCATATGCAGTGTTGTGTAGACAAAAGATGTGTCAAAGGGAAGAAGAGAGCTGTGTGTGGAAAGCACAGCAGGTGTTGTAGGAAAAATGATGCCTTGTGACTCAGTACAGTGTGTGTTTATGTTCACAAAATCTGTGATGAACTTTCAGTTGAGAAACAAGTTGTTTTATAAAATGTAATATTGTTTTCTTTACAGTATGGCTTGACACCACTGCAACTTGCAACATATGAAAATCAGACTGAAATGATAAACTTCTTAGAATCAATGAGTGCAGATGCACAGGCCGTGCAAGTGTCAAACAGGTACAGTTTCTTCTCTTCTACAATCTTAGTGTTGTTCTTGATGGTGAGAATTGCTTAAGTCAGGAATATTAATATGATATTAAATGATTTGAAAAACTCAGAGAAATATTTAGAAAGCTTATTACACACGAAATATGAGCTAGAAAAGAGACTGTTCCAACACAACAAAAGAACAGCAGTACCAGGAGTGCTACATAGCTCAGTAGTTCAGTTCGTGAGTCATGAACCAAGACAAAGAATAAGCTAGATCAGCTGTTGGTCCACTTCAGTATTTTTTATTTTGACACAGTTTGCCACTGAATTAAAGGTCATGTGTGTCATTGGCAAATGTTCTACCATGAATAAACACCCCCAGTCCCTGAGTCTGAAATTTTATAATTTCTGACCTTAAAAATGACAGTATAAGCCATATCTTTAGAATTATATGTTACATAATCACAGGTAATAAATAGTGTTTCCTAATGATCTGTTTGAAATGTCCAATGCAGTAGAAAACTACCTTTTGCTAGGAGGTGTTCGGTAAACTTTCATCCCGTAATTAACTAGCAATGTTGGTGATATTGCAGTCCAAGACATTTTTGTGTCACATTTCAGATGGAGCTTTTAATGTGGATATATAAATAGTTCATTTCCTTCCACATATTCTGGTATTTTAGAATTATAAATCTTCTCCTAGATTTTGTGAATGTTTAGCTCTAAAAAAATTGATCTTACAAAGCTATATTCCCTTCCATATGAAATAAAATTATTATGCTGAAATTCCCTGTTTAGTACACATGTTTACCTAATGTTTATGTTGAGCCATTATTTCCAGACAACAGATCTGTGCTTTAAGGTGAGCCTTTCTAGAGAGAGCTCACTCTCCTTTCAAAACTTAATGCTCTTTGAAATATTTAATTTTATTTTTTCTTATTCATTTTACATCAAACTCACTGACCCTGTCTCAGTCTCCCTATTCCACAGTCCTTTCCGGTTCCCCTTCCCCTTCACCTCCGAGCAGTCATGGATCCCCTATGTATCCCCACACCCTGGCACTTCAAGTCTCTGCAAGGGTAGACACTTCCTCTCTCTCCAAGGTCAGACAATGCAACTCAGCTAGAAGGAGGTATCCCATGTATAAGCAACAGCTTTTTGATAGGCCCCATCCCAGTTGACTGGGACCCATATGAAAACCTAGCTGCTCTTCTGCTACATATGAGTGGGAAGGTGTGAGTCCAGCCCGTGTATGTTCTGTGGTTGGTGGTTCAGTCTCTGAGAGCCCCAGGCGTCCAGGTTATTTCACTTTGTTGTTTGTCCTCTGGGGTTCTTATCTCCTTGCAGACCTGGAATCTTTCCTCCTAGTGTTCCCTAAGAGTCTACTGCCATACATCCCTGAGCAAGGCAAATATTCTCTTTAGAGTTTTTAAGAGGGAGGGAGGAGAGAGAGAGAGAGAGAGAGAGAGAGAGAGAGAGAGAGAGAGACAGAGAGAGAGAGACAGAGAGAGAGAGACAGAGAGAGAGAGATTGATTGATTGTGTGTATGCATGCTTGAGCCTTTTAGTTTGTGTTCTATTTAAAAGCTAACCATGCCTCATGTTTTCTCTTGAGAAAGTCGCAAGGATACCAGTCAACAGTCATAGTGAATTGCTGAAAAATAAATTCAAAATTGTTTGACTAGACCTGTAGTTCCATGAATTACATCCCAGACTGTGGGAGGTAGGAGACACACAGACCTTTGTGAGTTAAGTCCAACATGGTCTATGGGGTGGGTTTCAGACCAGCATGGCTACATAGTGAGATCCGGTTTCAAAAAACATTGTTTGTGAACATCTAAACTAAGATACAGGGGACTGAAATATAAAGGGCTTCAAATGCTCGCTAAATGTTTTTCTTATGAATAGTACAATAACCATAACTTATAAATCTATGCCACAGTGCAAGAACACCAGCACATAAAAAAGAAGTGAAGCATGTAAGATTTTTGGAAGGTAAGATTTTTATATCATATATAAATTTACTATATTGTAGCTGGTCTTATTCACCCTAGATAAAATAGTGCAGACATTTTAGCTCCTCTCCTACTGTGACCACACAAGGCAGCCCAGCTAGCAGAAAGGAATCCAAATGCAGGCAACAGAATGAGAACCTGCCCTCACTTCAGTAAACCAGGAGTCCACATGAAGAGCACGTGAAGCTGCACGTCTGCTACCTCTGAATATGGGGTGTATGTGCAGCCCTGACGTGCTCTTTGATAGGTGGTTCAGTCCCTGTGAGCCCTCATGGGCCCCTGTTGGTTAATCTGTAGGTTTTCTTGTTGTGTTTCTGAACCTTCAATGGCACTGTCCTCCTTTGAATTCAATATCCTTCCCCCAACTCTTTCACAAGACGCCCCAACCTCCACCTGATATTTATTTGGCTGTGGGTGTGTACATCTGTTTCTATCCAGGGCTTGATGAAGACTCTCAGAAGAATTATCCAAGGCTTCTGTCTGCAAGCATAGCAAAATATCATTAATGGAGTCAAAGACTGGCTCTCTCCCACAGGGTGGGTCTCAAGTTGGTCCAGTTATTGGTTTGGTATCTCCTTAATGTCCGTTCCATTTTAACCTGCATATCTTGGTGGTAGGATAAATTTTGGGTTGATGTTTTTCTGAGTGCTTTGGTGTTCTCCTCCTTCTCCTGGAAGTCTCCCCTGGTACAGAAGATGACCACTGAAAACTGCATATCACCTGCTGCTAGTAGGCTCTGCAAGTCTCAGCTCCATAGATAGACTGCTAAGAGCCCCCATGGTTCCTGGTCTTTGTTTCACCACAGAGATGCCTCTCCACTGGTATCTTCTGTCCTAGCTCCCACACCACACCTGCTCTGCACCTTAGTTCCCCTCCCCATCCTACAAATTTCCCTCCCTCAATCGAATCCTGATATCTATTTCATTTTCCCTCCTGAGTGAGATTCACGCATCTTCCCTTGGGCCCTCATTACTTAGCTTCTTTAGGTCTGTGCACTGTAGCCTGGTTATTCTGTAATTTATGGCTGCTAAGGTCCTCACCTTTAAGTGAGTACATTCCATGCCTGTCCTTCTCAGTTTCAGTTACCTCATCCAGTATGATGTTTGCCAATCCCATCCATTTGCCTGCAATTTTCTCAAATTCCATGTTTTTCATAGCCGAGTATTATTTCATTGTGCAAATATACCACATTTCCTTAATCAGTTTTTCAGTTGTCTCCTGTCCATGGTTATTACAAGGAGAGGTTTTATGAACATAGTTAAGCAAGTGTGCTTGGGTGGTATGGTGGAGCAAGTTTGGGGTATATGCCCATGATTGACATAGTTGTGTCTTAAGGTAAAAACTATTTCAAAATTTTTGGAAAAAAAACCCGCCAAATTGCTTTTCAAAAGGGATTTTAGGGGTTGGGAATTTAGCTCAGTGGTAGAGCATTTGCCTAGCAAGCGCAAGGCCCTGGGTTCGGTCCACAGCTCTGAAAAAAAGAAAAAAAAAAGAAAAGGGATTTTAATGTCTCTCCCACCAACAATGGAGGAATATTCCCTTTGCTCAATATCCTTGTCAGCATGGCTGTCACTTGAGGTTTTGATTCTGGCTGCTCTGACTGGTGTAGGATGGACTCAGGGTCCTTCTGATCTGCATTCAGTGATGACTGTAGATGAGCATTTGATGTCTCTCGGCCTCCTGAGCATCCTCGGCTGGGAATGCTTCGTTTACCACTGTACACCATATTCAGATTGGTTTATTGCTGTCTAACTTTTTGGGCTTTTTATATATTTTAACCATTATTTCTCTGTGAAGTGTAAGACTGATGACGATCTTTTCCCAAAATGTAGGCTTCTCTTTTGTCCTTTTGATGGTGCCCTTTGCTTTACAGAGGTTTTTAAGTTTTGTGAGTCCCCATTTATCAATCGTTGATCTCAGAGGCTGGGACAGTGGTGTGCTGTTCAGGAAATTGTCTACTGTACTGTCCTCAGTATATTGAAGTTCCTGCTTCAATGTCAAGGTCTTTCATCCACATGAACTTGAGTTTTGTGCAGGTTGAGAAATACAGATCTATTTGCATTCTTCTTCATGCAGACATACAGTTACACCTGCACCATTTGTTGAAGAAACTTTCCTATTTTCCCCATTGTGTGGTTTTGCCTTTGTCAAAATCATGTGTTGGTAGGTATGTGTGTTTTTTCTTTGATTTGATTCCATCGGTCAACTTTTTGTTTCTATACTAATTCTATACAGCTTTTGTTATGATTGCTCTGTGATATGTCTTGATATCAGGGATGATGATACCTCCAAAAATTATTTAATTATTCAAGATATCTATCTATCTATCATCTATCTATCTATCTATGTATCTATCATCTATCTATCATCTATCTGTCAGCTATCATGGGTTTTTTGTTTTTTAAAGAATTGCTCTTTCAAGGTCTGTAAATAATGGTCTTGCAATTTTGAAGAGAAATGCATTGACTGTGAAGATGCTTTTTGTAAGATGGCCATTTTCACCTTGTTAATCCTATCCATCTGTAGTATAGGAGACCTTTCCATCTTCAGATGTCCTGTTAATTCCTTTTTCAGAGACATAAAGTTTTTGACAGGCAGGTCTTTAAGTAGCTTGATTAGAGTTGTACTGGGCTATTTAATGTTATCTGTGGTTACTGTAAAGGGTTTTGCTTGACTAAATTTTTCTTATCCCTTTTAACTGTTGCATGAGGAAGGGCTGCTGGTTATTTGAGTTAATCTTGCATTCAGACACTTTTCTGTAAGGGTTTATCACCTTTGGTGTAGGAGTTCTTTGGTAGATTTTGTGAGGTCTCTTTTGTATGTGGGCAGCTTTGCTTACTCTCTGGTTTTAAGTTTCTCTGCATATAAGTTGTTAGTGTTTATTGGCTGGTTCAGGTATGCAAATTTGATCACTGAGGTCTCTAAGACTTTTAACATGAAGGGGTGCTTGATTTTATCAACGGCTTTATCAGCATCTAATGTGATGACCAAGTGAATTTTTTTGACATCTCCACCCCTGCCAGCTGCAGCTATCCATTCATTTTCATGGCTGTCAAGCCATCTCCCCTGTATCTCCCCAGACCGGATCCTGAAACACTCAGTTGTCTCAAATTTACCCACTCCCACCTAGTTCTTTCCTTCCTCTGCCTCCTCTGATTATTTTCTGGTATGTTCTAAGTTAGATTCAAAATCCTCTCTTGGTCCTTTCTTCTTCATCTTCTTTTGGTCCTGAGTATAGTAGTGATATCCTGTACTTTATTGCTAATATCCACTTAGAAGTGAGTATACGCCATCCATGTCTTTTGGGTCTGGGTTATGTCACTCAGGAAGATATTCTCAAGTTCTATTCATTCACCTGCAAAGGTCATTATGTCTTTGTCTTTAGTAGGTGAATAGTATCCCACATTGTCTTTTTTCATTAAAAAAAAAAAACTTCACCCTTGTCAGTTGCAGATTTCCATTCACTTTCAGGACCATCCATCCATCTCTCCTCTTCCTTACCCACACCTGATTCCAAACCCATCCCATAGCCCTCCGTATCTCTTCTCTATTCAGTTCACTCCCTCCGTCTTCCTCTTAGGACTGCTTTGTGCACTCCTTTAAGTGAGATTCAGGCATCCTCACTTGTGCATTCCTTCTTGTGTAGCTTTTCTGAGTCTGTGGATAATAGCATGGTGTCTGTATTTTTGGCCAATAACCATCTATAAGTGAGTACATAACACACATGTCCTGTTTGAACTCCGGAGGATATTCTCAAGTTCCATTGATTTACCTGCAAAATTCATTCTGCCTTTGTTTGTAATAGTGGGATAATATGCCATTTTGAAAGTATACATCACTTTCTTTTTTTTATTAACTTATGTATTTCTTATTTACATTTCAAGTGTTATTCCCTTTCCCAGTTTCCGGGCCAAAATCTCCGTGGCCCCTCCCACTCCCCTTCTTTATGGATGTTCCCCTCCCATTCCTCCCCTATTGCCGCCCTCCCCCCAACAATCACGTTCACTGGGGGTTCAGTCTTCGCAGGACCCAGGGCTTCCCCTTCCACTGGTGCTCTTACTAGGCCATTCATTGCTACCTATGAGGTCGGAGTCCAGGGTCAGTCCATGTATAGTCTTTAGGTAGTGGCTTAGTCCCTGGAAGCTCTGGTTGCTTGGCATTGTTGTTCATATGGCATCTCGTCCCCTTCAATCTCTTTCAGTCCTTTCTCTGATTCCTTCAACGGGGGTCCTGTTCTCAGTTCAGTGGTTTGATGCTGGCATTTACCTCTGTATTTCCTGTATTCTGGCTGTGTCTCTCAGGAGAGATCTACATCCGGCTCCTGTCGGTCTGCACTTCTTTGCTTCATCCATCTTGTCTAATTGGGTGGCTGTATATGTATGGGCCACATGTGGGGCAGGCACTTAATGGGTGTTACTTCAGTCTCTGTTTTAATCTTTGCCTCTCTATTCCCTGCCAAGGACATTCTTGTTCCCCTTTCAAAGAAGGAGTGAAGTATTCACATTTTGATCATCCATCTTGAGTTTCATGTGTTCTATGCATCTAGGGTAATTCAAGCATTTGGGCTAATATCCACTTATCAATGAGTGCATACCATATGTGTTTTTCTGTGATTGGGTTAGCTCACTCAGGATGATATTTTCCAGTTCCAACCACTTGCCTATGAATTTCACAAAGGCATTGTTTTTGATAGCTGAGTAATATTCCATTGTGTAGATGTACCACATTTTCTGTATCCATTCCTCTGTTGAAGGGCATCTGGGTTCTTTCCAGCTTCTGGCTATTATAAATAAGGCTGCTATGAATGTAGTGGAGCACGTGTCTTTTTTATATGTTGGGGCATCTTTTGGGTATATGCCCAAGAGAGGTATAGCTGGGTCCTCGGGTAGTTCAATGTCCAATTTTCTGAGGATCCTCCAGACTGATTTCCAGATTGGTTGTACCAGTCTGCAATCCCACCAACAATGGAGGAGTGTTCCTCTTTCTCTGCATCCTTGCCAGCATCTGCTGTCACCTGACTTTTTGATCTTAGCCATTCTCACTGGTGTGAGGTGAAATCTCAGGGTTGTTTTGATTTGCATTTCCCTTATGACTAAAGATGTTGAGCATTTCTTTAGGTGTTTCTCAGCCATTCGGCATTCCTCAGCTGTGAATTCTTTGTTTAGCTCTGAACCCCATTTTTTAATAGGGTTATTTGTCTCCCTGCGGTCTAACTTCTTGAGTTCTTTGTTTATTTTGGATATAAGGCCTCTATCTGTTGTAGGATTGGTAAAGATCTTTTCCCAATCTGTTGGTTGCCGATTTGTCGAACCACAGTGTCCTTTGCCTTACAGAAGCTTTGCAGTTTTATGAGATCCCATTTGTCGATTCTTGATCTTAGAGCATAAGCCATTGGTGTTTTGTTCAGGAAATTTTTTCCAGTGCCCATGTGTTCCAGATGCTTCCCTAGTTTTTCTTCTATTAGTTTGAGTGTATCAGGTTTGATGTGGAGGTCCTTGATCCACTTGGACTTAAACTTTGTACAGGGTGATAAGCATGGATCAATCTGCATTCTTCTACATGTTGACCTCCAGTTGAACCAGCACCATTTGCTGAAAATGCTATCTTTTTTCCATTGGATGGTTTTGGCTCCTTTGTCAAAAATCATGTGCCCATAGGTGTGTGGGTTCATTTCTGGGTCTTCAGTTCTGTTCCATTGTTCTATCTGTCTGTCTCTGTACCAATACCATGCAGTTTTTATCACTATTGCTCTGTAATACTGCTTGAGTTCAGGGATAGTGATTCCCCCTGAAGTCCTTTTATTGTTGAGGATAGTTTTAGCTATCCTGGGTTTTTGGTTATTCCAGATGAATTTGCAAATTGTTCTTTCTAACTCCTTGAAGAATTGGATTGGTATTTTGATGGGGATTGCATTGAATCTGTGGATCGCTTTTGGTAAAATGGCCATTTTTGCTATGTTAATCCTGCCAATCCATGAGCATGGGAGATCTTTCCATCTTCTGAGGTCTTCTTCAATTACTTTCTTCAGTGTCTTGAAGTTCTTATTGTACAAATCTTTTACTTGCTTGGTTAAAGTCACGCCGAGGTACTTTATATTATTTGGGTCTATTATGAAGGGTGTCGTTTCCCTAATTTCTTTCTTGGTTGTTTCTCTTTTGTGTAGAGGAAGGCTACTGATTTATTTGAGTTAATTTTATATCCAGCCACTTTACTGAAGTTGTTTATTAGCTTTAGTAGTTCTCTGGTGGAACTTTTGGGATCACTTAAGTGTACTATCATATCATCTGCAAATAGTGATATTTTGACTTCTTCTATTCCAATCTGTATCCCCTTGACCTCCTTTTGTTGTCTGATTGCTCTGGCTAGAATTTCAAGAACTGTGTTGAATAAGTAGGGAGAGAGTGGGCAGCCTTGTCTGGTCCCTGATTTTAGTGGGATTGCTTCAAGTTTCTCTCCATTTAGTTTAATGTTAGCAACTGGTTTGCTGTATATGGCTTTTACTATGTTTAGGTATGGGCCTTGAATTCCTATTCTTTCCAGGACTTTTATCATGAAGGGGTGTTGAATTTTGTCAAATGCTTTCTCAGCATCTAATGAAATGATCATGTGGTTCTGTTCTTTCAGTTTGTTTATATAATGGATCACATTGATGGTTTTCCGTATACTAAACCATCCCTGCATGCCTGGGATGAAGCCGACTTGATCATGGTGGATGATTGTTTTGATGTGCTCTTGAATTCGGTTTGCCAGAATTTTATTGAGTATTTTTGCGTCGATATTCATAAGGGAAATTGGTCTGAAGTTCTCTTTCTTTGTTGTGTCTTTGTGTGGTTTAGGTATAAGAGTAATTGTGGCTTCGTAGAAGGAATTCGGTAGGGCTCCATCTGTTTCAATTTTGTGGAATAGTTTGGATAATATTGGTATGAGGTCTTCTATGAAGGTTTGATAGAATTCTGCACTAAACCCGTCTGGACCTGGACTCTTTTTGGTTGGGAGACCTTTAATGACTGCTTCTATTTCCTTAGGATTTATGGGGTTGTTTAACTGGTTTATCTGTTCCTGATTTAACTTCGGTACCTGGTATCTGTCTAGGAAATTGTCCATTTCCTGAAGATTTTCAAATTTTGTTGAATATAGGTTTTTATAGTAAGATCTGATGATTTTTTGAATTTCCTCTGAATCTGTAGTTATGTCTCCCTTTTCATTTCTGATTTTGTTAATTTGGACGCACTCTCTGTGTCCTCTCGTTAGTCTGGTTAAGGGTTTATCTATCTTGTTGATTTTCTCAAAGAACCAACTTTTGGTTCTGTTGATTCTTTCTATGGTCCTTTTTCTTTCTACTTGGTTGATTTCAGCTCTGAGTTTGATTATTTCCTGCCTTCTGCTCCTCCTGGGTGTATTTGCTTCTTTCTGTTCTAGAGCTTTTAGGTGTGCTGTCAAGCTGCTGACATATGCTCTTTCCTGTTTCTTTCTGCAGGCACTCAGCGCTATGAGTTTTCCTCTTAGCACAGCTTTCATTGTGTCCCATAAGTTTGAGTATATTGTATCTTCATTTTCATTAAATTCTAAAAAGTTTTTAATTTCTTTCTTTATTTCTTCCTTGACCAGGTTATCATTGAGTAGAGCATTGTTCAATTTCCACGTATATGTGGGCATTCTTCCCTTATTGTTATTGAAGACCAGTTTTAGGCCGTGGTGGTCCGATAGCACGCACGGGATTATTTCTATCTTTCTGTACCTGTTGAGGCCCGTTTTTTGACCAATTATATGGTCAATTTTGGAGAAAGTACCATGAGGAGCTGAGAAGAAGGTATATCCTTTTGCTTTAGGATAGAATGTTCTATAAATATCCGTTAAGTCCATTTGGCTCATGACTTCTCTTAGTCTGTCGACATCACTGTTTAATTTCTGTTTCCATGATCTGTCCATTGATGAGAGTGGGGTGTTGAAATCTCCCACTATTATTGTGTGAGGTGCAATGTGTGTTTTGAGCTTTAGTAAGGTTTCTTTTACGTATGTAGGTGCCCTTGTATTTGGGGCATAGATATTTAGGATTGAGAGTTCATCTTGGTGGATTTTTCCTTTGATGAATATGAAGTGTCCTTCCTTACCTTTTTTGATGACTTTTAGTTGGAAATTGATTTTATTTAATATTAGAATGACTACTCCAGCTTGTTTCTTCTGTCCATTTGCTTGGAAAGTTGTTTTCCAGCCTTTCACTCTGAGGTAGTGTCTGTCTTTGTCTCTGAGGTGTGTTTCCTGTAGGCAGCAGAATGCAGGGTCCTCGTTGCGTATGCAGTTTGTTAATCTATGTCTTTTTATTGGGGAGTTGAGGCCATTGATATTGAGAGATATTAAGGAATAGTGATTATTGTTTCCCTTTATATTCATATTTGGATGTGAGGTTATGTTTGTGTGCTTTCATTCTCTTTGTTTTGTTGCCAAGACGATTAGTTTCTTGCTTCTTCTAGGGTATAGCTTGCCTCCTTATGTTGGGCTTTACCATTTATTATCCTTTGTAGTGCTGGATTTGTAGAAAGATATTGTGTAAATTTGGTTTTGTCATGGAATATCTTGGTTTCTCCATCAATGTTAATTGAGAGTTTTGCTGGATTCAGTAACCTGGGCTGGCATTTGTGTTCTCTTAGGGTCTGTATGACATCAGTCCAGGATCTTCTGGCCTTCATAGTTTCTGGCGAGAAGTCTGGTGTGATTCTGATAGGTCTCCCTTTATATGTTACTTGACCTTTTTCCCTTACTGCTTTTAATATTCTTTCTTTATTTTGTGCGTTTGGTGTTTTGACAATTATGTGACGGGAGGTGTTTCTTTTCTGGTCCAATCTATTTGGAGTTCTGTAGGCTTCTTGTATGTCTATGGGTATCTCTTTTTTTAGGTTAGGGAAGTTTTCTTCTATGATTTTGTTGAAGATATTTACTGGTCCTTTGAGCTGGGAGTCTTCACTCTCTTCTATACCTATTATCCTTAGGTTTGATCTTCTCATTGAGTCCTGGATTTCCTGTATGTTTTGGACCAGTAGCTTTTTCCGCTTTACATTATCTTTGACAGTTGAGTCAATGATTTCTATGGAATCTTCTGCTCCTGACATTCTCTCTTCCATCTCTTGTATTCTGTTGTTAAAGCTTGTATCTACAGCTCCTTGTCTCTTCTTTTGGTTTTCTATATCCAGGGTTGTTTCCATGTGTTCTTTCTTGATTGCTTCTATTTCCATTTTTAATTCCTTCAACTGTTTGATTGTGTTTTCCTGGAATTCTTTCAGGGATTTTTGCGATTCCTCTCTGTAGGTTCTACTTGTTTATTAATGTTTTCCTGTGTTTCCCTAAGTGTGTTCATGTCCTTCTTGAAGTCCTCCAGCATCATGATCAAATATGATTTTGAAACTAGATCTTGCTTTTCTGGTGTGTTTGGATATTCCATGTTTGTTTTGGTGGGAGAATTGGGCTCCGATGATGGCATGTAGTCTTGGTTTCTGTTGCTTGGGTTCCTGCGCTTGCCTCTCGCCATCAGATTATCTCTAGTGTTACTTTGTTCTGCTATTTCTGACAGTGGCTAGACTGTCCTATAAGCCTGTGTGTCAGGAGTGCTGTAGACCTGTTTTCCTCTCTTTCAGTCAGTTATGGGGACAGAGTGTTCTGCTTTCGGGCGTGTAGTTTTTCCTCTCTACAGGTCTTCAGCTGTTCCTTTGGGCCTGTGTCTTGAGTTCACCAGGCAGCTTCCTTGCAGCAGAATATTTGGTCTTACCTGTGGTCCTGAGGCTCAAGTTCGCTCGTGGGGTGCTGCCCAGGGGCTCTCTGCAGCGGCAGCAACCCGGAAGACCTGTGCCGCCCCTTCCGGGAGCTTCAGTGCACCAGGGTTCCAGATGGTCTTTGGCTTTTTCCTCTGGCGTCCGAGATGTGCGTGCAGTCAGCAGTCTCTTCTGGTTTCCCAGGCTTGTCTGCCTCTTTGAAGGTTTAGCTCTCCCTCCCACGGGATTTGGGTGCAGAGAACTGTTTATCCGGTCTGTTTCTTTTAGGTTCAGGCGTTGTCTCAGGCAGGTGTCCTGCCGCTCCTGGGAAAACTGATATTCTTAGCATTCAATGAAAGCAGCCTCCATATGGGCTACTCTGACAGCACCTTTTCCCTGTAGTTCTATTAATTAGCAAAAGATATAGTGATACTTGATTTATATGCTGCAAGACATAATTTCCAGTAAAAAAAAAAACATTGGCACAGTAGATGGAAGGTTGAAAAACCACATCATTCTCCAGTACACAGCACTGAATGATCCCTTGATTGAGTCTGAATAAGATTAGATTCCAACAGTGGGAGAAGCACCACAGAATTTATCCTTTCAGCAACCTACACCACAGCATCTCTCATACCTACTTTGGAGAGAGCCAGCCAGAGAATAGTGTAGAGGAACCTAAATGACCCTCTTCACATAACCCTGAGGGAAACAGAATTATCATAATGTGGGTGTCTTTTTTTAAAATGTATTTCAGCACTGGAGTTTTGTTTGTGTTGTCGAGGACTGAAAGAGGCCCCACACATGCTGAGCATACGGTCCACCATAGAGACATTTTCTCAGCCCATTTGTTGATAGGACAAAAACTTGCTCTGGTCATGGGCAATGCCAAGGGGTGTGCAGTGGAGTTTTACATACTGTAAAGGAAATGAACTAGGGTTGTTCATTCTCTGAAGCATGTTTCGAGGACAGGCTTTATCCAGAGAGTGAAACTTGAGACACTCTACGGTTTATATATGGAAATATATTTTTAAAATGTTTTATGTGTGATTGCTGCTCTATCTGCAAGTTTCTTTCATTCTTCTCTCTGGAGTAATAATTCATGTTGCATAACTACTAAGGAAGTCTTTCCAGTTGCTCTTGCCATGGCCGGCAATGGAAGTTGATGTTGAACTTCTTTTTGCTGGAAATGAGCTAGGGGTCAATGCTAGATCTGAGGGCCCTTAACATCTTCTTCAGAAGATCTCGACTACAGTAACACACTGATCTCTCAAGAGCTTTGTCACACTTGCAGCTGGAAATACTTTGTAAAGGTCTTTGGGTCTCCTATATTTGACTATGCTGCAACGACAGTCACCAGAGTCTGTGCTTCCCGGTGGTAGCAATGAATGTTCCCCTACAGTGAAGGAAGTTCAAGTCAACCTTTGTAGCAGCCCCTTTTACTACTGTACGAGATGAGCATGCTCACCTAGAGTGCTGCAAACATCCCTAGTCCAGAGGCAAAAAGCAGCAGTGGCAACATGACGCTGTCCTTTTAACCCTTCACTATGGGACAACAGTTCAGGCTAAGATGATAATTTCTGTGTCTGATAGTGATCAGGATCATAGGTAATTTGCACAACAATTTTTATAAGTAGTAACTTTTGATGAAATTTTCTCTTTGTCTTTAAAATATACTAGGAAAGGGGAAGAAAGGTTTTTGCATATATTTATTATTTACCAATAATTATTCACTTTAAAGGCTTTTCATAAATGGTGCCAAAGGATATAGGGCCACAAATATTAGCCTTTGTACTTATTGTCATGTTTCCTATAGTTGTTTTGTGACAAATTTTGCTTCCCTCTTTAGAAGCTGGTAAGAGACTGACAGGAACATCACCATGGTAAGAATGTGTGCATTTTACAATAAATTAATCTGTAAAAAGTATAATGTTCAGAACCTGACATTCTCTTTGCCTCTGTGTACTACGATTTCAGCTTCTTTATTTCTTCTATAATCACAAGCTGAACAATTATCTCCCACACAGCATGAGTTATGGACAAACATCCTTAGGAAGGGAGATGATTCAGTGGATAAAGTGCTTGCCATGAGTCTGTGAGAATGGAAGTTTGGATTCTCAGAATCCACATGAGGTCTTGAGGATCTCATGTGCATCTGAATCCTGGGGCACTTATGGTGAGGCAGGAGGTGGTGAGAGAGAATCCCCTGAAGTTTACTGGATAGTTTGCCTGGGTTTCTTATTCATGAAGAAGGGATTGAGCCACAAAACCAAGGTTGGAAGAATGTTGCATGCTGTTATTCTAAAGGCTCCCTGACAAGCCCTCCTTTCTTGTTCCTAGGTGTGTGAATGTGGATAATGTCAGCTCTACCTCCTCTGTGAAGGTAAAATTCTTCTTTGTGAATTTAATTTTCTTATGAATTTTGTTACAATTCAGCAATAGTGTAACTATCCCAGTTTTATATGGAAAGATTGTTCAAGGGAGTCCACATTGTAGATGTGGAGATTTCTACAAACTGCAAGTGAGCAGTAAGTCCTTGTGGGTAGTGGTGGCCAATAAGAGAATGGACTCAAAAGACATAGTGAGTGGAAGACTGAGCGCAGTCCTCGTACAATAGAAGATGTCTGATGTTTGACAAGTATTGTTTGCAGAAATGAGTACATGTTCGACTGATTTTAAAATGTGACTGTTACTAGACCATAATATTTCTTTTTTAAAAAATTTTTATTAGATATATTTCTTTACTTACTTTTCCAATGTTTTTCCCCTTCCTGGTTTCCGGTCCATGAGCCCCCATCCCTTTTCCCTCACCCTCTCCCATATCGGTTTTCCTGGGCTGGAGAGATGGCTCAGTGGTTAAGAGCACTGACTGAAAGAACCAAAAAAAAAAAACAAAAAAAACCAAAAAAAAAAAAAGAGCACTGATTGCTCTTCCAGAGGTCTTGATGAATCCAATTCCCTGCAACCACATGTTGACTGACGACTATCTATAATGAGATATGATGATCTCTCCTGGTGTGTCTGATGATAGCTACTGTATACTTATATATAATAAGTACTTCTTAGTAAGTCCAGACATTTCTATAATCCATGAATCTCCTAAGTGACTTTACCCTCAGGAAAATGCATGCAATTTTTATCTACCTTTGGACACTGCTATTTTAGGATCCTATATGAGAGCATCTCCTTGGTTTCTCTATTTCATGTGTATTTACACTAAGGAGAAATTGTGGCTATGTAGCAGTTTGTAATATGTTCATCAAGTTTGTCTTCTGAGAATAGAGCATTTTCTATTTGATTCTATGAGGGTATGTTGAAAGCTCTTCATCTAGAAAAACAACAAGTGTTTTTCCCAATTATCCAGCATTTTTAGATGCAGGGAGTCAATTACTGTATATTTCCATTTAAGTTCTTCTTTATGGATTTTAAAATAATATAAACTTATATTCTTTGTGCCACATTCAAACAGTTAAAATATTGTAGTGCTTTACTTAGATATTTCCATATCCAGTCTGAGGCTGCTTTATCACTGTGAGCTGCTCAAGGTTAAGAAACCTGTCTCTATATAACCTATAGCCCTATAGTGAGGGGCTGTGTGAATGAAGAGTGGCAATTTAATGATTTTTGAATGTGACTCAGTGGACCAATGTGTTTCTATAAAGCAGTTTCACCGGTTCTATGGTATGGACAGTGCTAGCAATTAAATTGCCATTTATTTGTAAATGAAAACTGTGCATTTTGTGATTCCCCACAATGGAAGAGTAAGACTGTTAGAAGGGGCCTCATTAATATTAATAATCATCTTAAACTAGAAGCAGAATAATTGACTGATAATGAATTAAGCTTAGTCTCAACAAGAACAAGGTCAAGTTTGTCAGTTAATGATTTTCTCTTAATCTAGGCTAGCATAAATATTTTAACTTCTTGATGGTATCCTATTAAGTTGTAAATAGGCATATAAGAAGATATTTTATATTTAATAATTTTGATTTTCATGTGTCAATATCCTGTGATTCCTAAAGAACATTGTTGATTTGAAAGGATGCATCCTAAAAGAATAGAGTTAATTTCAAGACCAAATAAAAAGTAAACTCTCTTCTCTGCATTGCAGGGAGAATCGGGAAGAAAATTCCATATAATACCTAAGAAGATCCAAAACATTTTTAGAAAATCTGGAGTTTATGTGTGTTCTCGAGGAGAGCCAGTACCTGATGTATGGAAAGCAAAAAAATCCATAATGGTAATTCCCCTAATTTGAGAAGTAACCTATTTCCTTTTGTGAAGGGGAGTGATGGGTGTTTGTGCCTATGCCTTCCTAGAGCAAGTAGTGAACGAGTAGAGAAAGATCAGCCTTGAGCATTCCCTTCACACTCTCCATATCCTCACTCCTTGCCAGTCACTGCATTAGGCAGTGCTTCTCAACCTTCCTAATGCTGTGACCTTTAATACAGTTCCTCATGCTGTGGTGATTCCCAACCATACAACTGTTATGTTGCTACTGCATCAGTGTCAGATTGATAATATCATCAACTGTAATGTCGTATTGGTATTTTCAGAAGGTCTTTGCCAACCTGTGTGAGACTGTTCTATGCCTTCCTCCAATAGGGTATGACAGACAGGTTGAGAATCACTGTCATAAAATGTAATAATAGTAAATTAGACTATGGAAACAGAAGAAAAAACAGAAAATGAGCATGTTTTTAACTCACTGAGGAGAAGTCATAAAAATACAGAAACCAAATAGTACATGCTCCTGGAAATAGGTACAGTCAACATGAAAGCTTCATTTACTTTGTGCTTCATTTACTTTGGATTGACTGACTTTATGTGTGTGAATGTTTTGCGTGTATTCTGTCTGTATACCATGTGCGTGTGCTTCCCACAAAAATCAGAAGAGGTCATTTCATCCTTTGTTCTTGTTGTTCCAGAATTTTGTCAACCAATATTATGTGTTTTACAAAGCAAAGCCAGGTGTCCTGGAGGAGCAATGAATGTTTTAAACTCCTCAGCCCCTTTTCCAGCACACAGATTTAATATGTTTGATAGGCAAAAAGATTAAAATTATCATCAGGGGAAATAAGTCAGTCTTCTGATATTTCTTAACTTCCTGGACAGGACCTCAGCATTCTGGTTTTACCCATTGAAGTCCAAAGTACTTATAGGCGGGGTGCCCACAACAGGAGGCTGGGTATGTTTGTGTACACAGTTAATTCATGAACTCATAAATCAGGCAGGATGGTCTCTGTCAGTTCAAGGACATTCTGTACTTAATTTATTTGGGGAGTAGGAGAATGTAAGTTGAATTGTAGGTATCAAAAGATAACTTGTATGAATCAATCTTTCCCTTCCTCTGTTTCCAGTCTCAGGTATCAAATTCAAGTTATCAGTCAGGCTGCCAAGTAGGTTTATCACATTGGTAGTGTGATTTACACTTTGGTTAGCATTAACAGACAAACAGTAGATAAACTCTGCATGTGTGTGTGTGTGGGGGGGGGGTTATTTAACATTAACACAAATGCTAAGCAGTGCATGGGAGGATCAGACAAAGAGATGGGAGTTCATGTGATTGAACACTTGGCCACTGATGGGAGATTGTTTAACTTTCGGGGTCTGGCCTTGCTAGCAGAAGGTTTTCAGTGGTAGATTTTAATGGCTATGACTACTTGTGGTACCAGTACTGTGTTATCTGCTTCCCGGTCTACCAGCATGTGAGAACCAACAATGTACTGCCAAAAGTCAGGCCTCCCTGTTCCTTCCTTGAAATAAGTGACTGGTTTTCCCCATCAGATATTTTGTCACAGAAAGTACAGAAACAAATTCAAAAGTAACAGCCATCTTTCCTGTTTAAATCCCCTTTCAGAAGTTACAAAGCAAGCAGAAGGGTGTGTCTGCTGATCTTACACACACTACTTACTCCTTACTCCACTGCATACTGTCAACACGTAGCTAACTACCTTCCTCTAGACCTCTAATTTCATCATTAGGAAAGAGGAAGTTCAGATATAATTATTACACATAATGGAATCATTAGAAACTGTAATTTACAGAAACCAAACTCAAATGCTCTTCGTTTATGCCTAGATCAATTTGGTTTCCAATTAACTACTACAGGTGATGAACCTGAGTAATTTTTATTCTAGGAAGACCTTAGCAAAGACATAGAACTCAGGTACTTTAATAAAGAGAAATTCACTCGGCAATCACCTTCTATTGCAGTGAAAAGTCATTAGAATTTTCTAAACTAAAATTTCTAATGCAAACACATTTTATCCTAACTAGAATTTTATGATGCTATGGAATGTACAAATAATTGTGATGAATATAGTAACTAAATTTTATATGCCCATGATTAGAATACAATCCACAATATCATTACAGCAGTGGGATCTTACAGAGACAACTAAGACAAAGGTAGTTTCCATTCTCCAAGGAATAAATGTCACTGAAGTAAAACTAAACATCATTTCTGATGTTAAATTTGAATAAAACCAAACGAACACAAGACTTCCCACAAGACTACATGGAAAATGCGGTGTAATGAGTATAAAATAAAAAAATGAAAGACCTTAGCTAGTTAATACCAGTTCTCTACCCCATGCTAGCGGAATACTAGGTATAAGTCATTATAAACAAGTACAGCCAGCAGGATTTACAATGACACAGGCACATTTCAAAGGTGATGCCTAGTTTGGCTGAAAGAAAAAGATCACATGAATGAGAAATTCACACTTACTACATTTCATTTTTATTCTAAACGGCTATACACCAATCTCTCTCCTTTTATTTTAAAAGCAGTAAATATATATACATATATATACATATATACATATACTTGCATATATATGCATGTATACACATCTTCTCACGTACACATATGTAGTTACAAATACATACATGCGTATAAGTGCACACACATGTGTATATGCATATTTGGCAGCCAGATGGTTCAATGGGGTAGTGATAAGTAGTCTGGTAACACATTGCATATGAAAACATGACTATGTGTGTAACATACCCCATGGTTTGCTATATTCAAGTCTGTCTTTCTCAGGAAATCCAAGGAACTTAAATTCTCTCATGATCCATTTTAATAGTGTGAACACTAAGAGGAAATGCATGCTTCTTCAACATTATTCTTTGATCAACAGTCCTCCTTCACCTGTTCTGTTGAATCTTCTCTGTGATATATTGCTTGTTGATGCAGAGAATGTTTGACGTGTCAGTCTTGCAAGTAAGAAACGTAAATCATCCTCAAACCTGGCACTGAAAGTCAAAAGTAGACTGCCATGTTATGGGTTTCCCTGAGGTGTAAGGAAGAACAAACATGTGAAGATCTTATTTCTTATGCAGTATGAGTCAATGAGGCTTCCCATTTACAATGCAGCATCAAACCCATTCACAAGCCCAACTTCCTGAATTTATCTATTTAAATCAACGAGTGTTCCGGGCATCCTATCTAAGCTAGCTTTATGGAATTTGATAACACATTTTGTGACCAAATCCCCTGGGTAACACCACTTCACAGCTTTGAATGAATCCTTCAGACTCTGTTAAATACACTCTTATTGTAACTAGCTGATGCTTATGTTAGTCACTTTCTATAGTTGTAAAAAATATCATGGGAAAGAAAATGTTTAGAAGAAAGAGATGGTGTGAAGTGGGTCTCTTGGTTAAATTGGATACAGAAATCACCATCATGATTCAGGCAGACAAGCATGACGATGAAGCAGCAGCTGAGAGATCACATCTTGACCTACACAGGAGAGAGAGAACTTAGTGGAAATGGCACCAGTCTATTGAAATCTTTTTTTTATTAACTTGAGTATTTCTTATTTACATTTCGAGTGTTATTCCCTTTCCTGGTTTCTAGGCCAACATCCCCCTAATCCCTCCCCCTCCCCTTCTTTATGGGTGTTCCCCTCCCCATCCTCCCCCCATTGCTGCCCTCCCCCCAACAATCACGTTCACTGGGGGTTCAGTCTTAGCAGGACCAAGGGCTTCCCCTTCCACTGGTGATCTTACTAGAATATTTATTGCTACCTATGAGGTCAGAGTCCAGAGTCCAGGGTCAGTCCATGTATAGTCTTTAGGTAGTGGCTTAGTCCCTGGAAGCTCTGGTTGCTTGGCATTGTTGTTCATAAGGGTTCTCGAGCTCCTTTGAGCTCTTCGAGTTCTTTCTCTGATTCCTTCAACGGGGGTCCCGTTCTCAGTTCAGTGGTTTGCTGCTGGCATTCGGCTATGTATTTGCTGTATTCTGGCTGTGTCTCTCAGGAGAGATCTACATCCGTATCCTGACGGCATGCACTTCATCGCTTTATCCATATTGTCTAATTGGGTGGCTGTATATGATTGGGCCACATGTGGGGCAGGCTCTGAATGGGTGTTCCTTCTGTGTCTGTTTTAATCTTTGCCTCTCTATTCCCTGCCAAGGGTATTCTTGTTCCCCTTTTAAAGAAGGAGTGAAGCATTCACATTTTGATCATCCGTCTTGAGTTTCATTTGTTCTATGCATCTAGGGTAATTCAAGCATTTGGGCTAATAGCCACTTATCAATGAGTGCATACCATGTGTGTTTTTCTGTGATTGGGTTGCCTCACTCAGGATGATATTTTCCAGTTGCAGCCATTTGCCTACGAATTTCATAAAGTCATTGTTTTTGATAGCTGAGTAATATTCCATTGTGTAGATGTACCATATTTTCTGTGTCCATTCCTCTGTTGAAGGGCATCTGGGTTCTTTCCAGCTTCTGGCTATTATAAATAAGGCTGCTATGAACATAGTGGAGCACGTGTCTTTTTTATATGTCGGGGCAACTTTTCGGTATGTGCCCAAGAGAGGTATAGCTGGATCCTCAGGCAGTTCAATGTCCAATTTTCTGAGGAACCTCCAGACTGATTTCCAGAATGGTTGCACCAGTCTGCTTTCCCACCAACAATGGAGGAGTGTTCCTCTTTCTCCACATCCTCGCCAGCATTTGCTGTCACCTGAGTTTTTGATCTTACCCATTCTCACTGGTGTGAGGTGAAATCTCAGGGTTGTTTTGATTTGCATTTCCATTATGACTAAAGATGTTGAACATTACTTTAGGTGTTTCTCAGCCATTTCGCCTTCCTCAGCTGTGAATTCTTTGTTTAGCTCTGAACCCCAATTTTTAATAGGGTTATTTGTCTCGCTGCGGTCTAACTTCTTGAGTTCTTTGTATATTTTGGATGTAAGGCCTCTATCTGTTGTAGGATTGGTAAAGATCTTTTCCCAATCTGTTGGTGGCCATTTTGTCCTACCCACAGTGTCCTTTGCCTTACAGAAGCTTTGCAGTTTTATGAGATCCCATTTGTCGATTCTTGATCTTAGAGCATAAGCCATTGGTGTTTTGTTCAGGAAATTTTTTCCAGTGCCCATGTGTTCCAGATGCTTCCCTAGTTTTTCTTCTATTAGTTTGAGTGTATCTGGTTTGATGTGGAGGTCCTTTATACACTTGGACTTAAGCTTTGTACAGGGTGATAAGCATGGATCGATCTGCATTCTTCTACATGTTGACCTCCAGTTGAACCAGCACCATTTGCTGAAAATGCTATCTTTTTTCCATTGGATGGTTTTGGCTCCTTTGTCAAAAATCAAGTGCCCATAGGTGTGTGGGTTCATTTCTGGGTCTTCAATTCTGTTTCATTGGTCTATCTGTCTGTCTCTGTTCCAATACCATGCAGTTTTTATCATTATTGCTCTGTAATAGTGCTTGAGTTCAGGGATAGTGATTCCTCCTGAAGTCCTTTTATTGTTGAGGATAGTTTTAGCTATCTTGGGCTTTTTGTTGATGAATTTGCAAATTGTTCTTTCTAACTCTTTGAAGAACTGGATTGGTATTTTGATGGGGATTGCATTGAATCTGTAGATTGCTTTTGGTAAGATGGCCATTTTTACTATATTAATCCTGCCAATCCATGAGCATGGAAGATCTTTCCATCTTCTGAGGTCTTCTTCAATTTCTTTCTTCAGAGTCTTGAAGTTCTTATTGTACAGATCTTTTACTTGCTTGGATAAAGTCACACCGAGGTACTTTATATTATTTGATCTATTATGAAGGGTGTTATTTCCCTAATTTCTTTCTCAGCTTTTTCTCTTTTGTGTAGAGGAAGGCTACTGATTTATTTGAGTTAATTTTATACCCAACCACTTTGCTGAAGTTGTTTATCAGCTTTTGTAGTTCGTTTTGGGATCACTTAAATGTACTATCATATCATCTGCAAATAGTGATATTTTGACTTCTTCTTTTCCCATCTGTATCCCCTTGACCTCCATTTGTTGTCTGATTGCTCTGGCGAGAACTTCAATAACTATATTGAATAAGTAGGGAGAGAGTGGGCAGCCTTGTCTAGTCCCTGATTTTAGTGGGATTGCTTCAAGTTTCTCTCCACATTGTTTAATGTTAGCAACTGGTTTGCTGTATATGGCTTTTACTATGTTTAGGTATGGGCCTTGAATTCCTATTCTTTCCAGGACTTTTATCATGAAGTGGTGTTGAATTTTGTCAAATGCTTTCTCAGCATCTAATGAAATGATCATGTGGTTCTGTTCTTTCAGTTTGTTTATATAATGGATCACGTTGATGGTTTTCCGTATATTAAACAATCCCTGCATGCCTGGGATGAAGCCTACTTGATCATGGTGGATAATTGTTTTGATGTGCTCTTGGATTTGGTTTGCCAGATATTTATTGAGTATTCTTGGGTCGATATTCATAAGGGAAATTGTTCTGAGGTTATCTTTCTTTGTTGGGTCTTTGTGTGGTTTAGGTATAAGAGTAATTGTGGCTTCATAGAAGGAATTCGGTAGTGCTCCATTTGTTTCATTTTTGTGGAATAGTTTGGAGAATATTGGTATGAGGTCTTCTATGAAGGTCTGATAGAATTCTGCACTGAATCCTTTTGGACCTGGGCCCTTTTTGGTTGGGAGACCTTTAATGACTGCTTCTATTTCCTTAGGAGTTATGGGGTTGTTTATCTGGTTTATCTGTTCCTGATTTAACTTTGGTACCTGGTATCTGTCTAGGAAATTGTCCATTTCCTGAAGATTTTCAAGTTTTGTTGAATACAGGCTTTTATACTAAGATCTGATGATTTTTTGAATTTCCTCTGAATCTGTAGTTATGTCTCCCTTTTCATTTCTGATTTTGTTAATTTGGACACACTCTCTGTGTCCTCTAGTTAGTCTGGCTAACGGTTTATCTATCTTGTTGATTTTCTCAAAGAACCAACTTTTGGTTCTGTTGATTCTTTCTATGTTCCTTTTTGTTTGTACTTGGTTGATTTCAGCTCTGAGTTTGATTATTTCCTGCATTCTACTCCTCCTGGGTGTGTTTGCTTCTTTTTGTTCTAGAGCGTTTAGGGGTGTTGTCAAGCTGCTGACATATGCTCTTTCCTGTTTTTTTCTTCAGGCACTCAGCGTTATGAGTTTCCTCATAGCACAGCTTTCATTGTGTCCCATAAGTTTGGGTATGTTGTACCTTCGTTTTCATTAAATTCTAAGCAATCTTTAATTTCTTTCTTTATTTCTTCCTTGACCTGGTTATCATTGAATAGAGCATTATTTTATTTCCACGTATATGTGGACATTCTTCCATTATTGTTATTGAAGACCAACATTAGGCCATGGTGGTCTGATAAGATGCATGGGATTATTTCTATCTTTCTGTACCTGTTGAGGCCCGTTTTTTGACCAATTATATGGTCAATTTTGGAGAAAGTACCATGAGGAGCTGAGAAGAAGGTATATCCTTTTGCTTTAGGATAGAATGTTCTATAAATATCCGTTAAGTCCATTTGGCTCATGAATTCTCTTAATCTGTCTAGGTCTCTGTTTAATTTCTTTTTCCATGATCTGTCCATTGATGAGAGTGGGGTGTTGAAATCTCCTACTATCATTGTGTGAGGTGCAATGTGTGTTTTGAGCTTTAGTAAGGTTTCTTTTATGTATGTAGGTGCCCTTGTATTTGGGGCATAGATATTTAGGATTGAGAGTTCATCTTGGTGGATTTTTCCTTTGATGAATATAAAGTTTCCTTCCTTATCTTTTTTGATGACTTTTGGTTGAAAATTGATTTTATTTGACATTAGAATGGCTACTCCAGCTTGCTTCTTCTGACCATTTGCTTGGAAAGTTGTTTTCCAGCCTTTCACTCTGAGGAAGTGTCTGTCTTTGTCTCTGAGGTGTGTTTCCTGTAGGCAGCAGAATGCAGGGTCCTCGTTGCGTATCCAGTTTGTTAATCTATGTCTTTTCATTGGGGAGTTGAGGCCATTGATGTTGAGAGATATTAAGGAATAGTGATTATTGCTTCCTGTTATATTCATATTTGGATATGAGGTTATGTTTGTGTGCTTTTCTTCTCTTTGTTTTGTTGCCAAGATGATTAGTTTCTTGCTTCGTCTAGGGTATCTCTTGCCTCCTTATGTTGGGCTTTACCATTTATTATCCTTTGTAGTGCTGGATTTGTAGAATGATATTGTGTAAATTTGGTTTTGTCCTGGAATATGTTGGTTTCTTCATCTATGTTAATTGAGAGTTTTGCAGGATGCAGTAACCTGGGCTGGCATTTGTGTTCTCTTAGGTTCTGTATGACATCTGTCCAGGATCTTCTGGATTTTATAGTTTCTGGCGAAAAGTCTGTGTGATTCTGATAGGTCTGCCTTTATGTTACTTGATCTTTTTCCCTTACTGCTTTTAATATTCTTTCTTTATTTTGTGCGTTTGGTGTTTTGACTATTATGTGACGGGAGCTGTTTCTTTTCTGGTCCAATCTATTTGGAGTTCTGTAGGCTTCTTGTATGCTTATGGGTATCTCTTTCTTTAGGTTAGGGAAGATTTCTTCTATGATTTTGTTGAAGATATTTACTGGTCCTTTGAGCTGGGAGTCTTCACTCTCTTCTATACCTATTATCCTTAGGTTTCATCTTCTCATTGAGTCCTGGATTTCCTGTATGTTTTGGACCAGTAGCTTTTTCCGCTTTACATTATCTTTGACTGTTGAGTCGATGATTTCTATGGAATCTTCTGCTCCTGAGATTCTCTCTTCCATATCTTGTATTCTGCTGGTGAAGCTCGTATCTACAGCTCCTTGTCTCTTCTTTAGGTTTTGTATTTCCAGGGTTGTTTCCATGTATTCTTTCTTGATTGCTTCTATTTCCATTTTCAATTCCTTCAACTGTTTGATTGTGTTTTCCTGGAATTCTTTCAGGGATTTTTGTGACTCCTCTCTATGGGCTTCTACTTGTTTATTTATGTTTTCCTGGAATTCTTTTAGGGATTTTTGTGATTCCTCTCTGTCGGCTTCTACTTGTTCTCTAAGGGAGTTATTCACGTCTTTCTGGAAGTTCTCCAGCATCATGATCAAATATGATTTTGAAACTAGATCTTGCTTTTCTTGTGTGTTTGGATATTCCGTGTTTGCTTTGGTGGGAGAATTGGGCTCCGATGATGCCATGTAGTCTTGGTTTCTGTTGCTTGGGTTCCTGTGCTTGCCTCTCGCCATCAGATTATCTCTAGTGTTACTTTGTTCTGCTATTTCTGACAGTGGCTAGACTGTCCTATATGCCTGTTTTTCAGGAGTGCTGTAGACCTGTTTTCCTGTTTTCTTTTAGCCAGTTATGGGAACAGAGTGTTCTGCTTTGGGGCGTGTAGTTTTTCCTATCTACAGGTCTTCAGCTGTTCCTGTGGGCCTGTGCCCTGAATTCACCAGGCAGGTCACTTGGAGCAGAAAAGTTGGTCTTACCTGTGATCCGGAGGCTCAAGGTTGCTCATGGGGTGTTGCTTATGAGCTCTCCGCGGCGGCAGCCACCAGGAAGTTCTGAGCCGCCCTTTCTGGGAGCTTCTGTGCACCAGGGTTCCAGATGGCGTTTGGTGTTTTCCTCTGGAGTCAGTAATGTGTGCAGAGTGCAGTCTCTTCTGGTTTCCCAGGCATGTCTGCCTCTCTGAAGGTTTAGCTCTCCCTCCCACGGGATTTGGGTGTAGAGAACTGTTTATATGGTCAGTCCCTTCAGGTTCTGGCGGTGTCTCAGATTCCAAAAGAAAGCACTGTTGTTCTACTCTGTTTCCAGCTCTGTCTCTCTATTGAAATCTTAAACCTCATCCTGGCAACAGTTTTACTACAAAACAGCCCCACCACCTACTCCTTTTGAAAATAATTCAGCGCTCTGCACAGCAAGCATAATGTGAGCCTATGGGGCTGTTGACATTCAAGCCACCACAGAGGTGCTGGATGAGGTCTTAATATACATCCTGTAAGTGTAGCAATAGTCATGATGTTACCGAATAGTTGACGATACTGTGCCCTCCTCCCAGATTGCGTTGTTTACTTATAAACAAATTTCTACTAATTGCTGTGGTTCAGCCTTTGCACAGACCTTTAATCTCTCAAACTGGAATGTAGACATTTCCTTAGTACCCACCCTTAATGCTAAGTAATCAATGTAACCTTAGTTTATAGAATGAAGCACCTCGTTTAAAAGTGATGCTTAATTGCATGAAAGAGAAGGTGATTATCCAGAGAAAGATTTGGTATAAAGAATATTCCCAACTCTCTCACGAAGGAATAAGAAAAGTGGCTACTTGAGGGGTAGTGCAGCAGAAAGTACAAAAAGACGGAGAGAGAGAGAGAGAGAGAGAGAGAGAGAGAGAGGAGGGAGGGAGGGGCGGAGGGAGGGAGGTGGCCTTTTTACTTGGAGAGTTTTAGAGAGAAATAGTGCAGAATGAACCATAGAATATGAAGGAAAGAGAATATTACAAAATCATTATTTAGAGGAAGAGCAGAGCAAAACATCAGAGGCCAAGAGTCACATTTTGTCCTTTCTATTTATATATTTCCATCTTACAAGGAAAAATGACTTCAGGTAGCAAAGAGCAGAAGAAATCTAAGTATAAACCTAAAGAGATCCACAGTAAAGACTTTGAAAAACTCTGGGCCAATTACTCAAGCAGACAGGAAGCAGACTTCACTGAATGTCACTGAATGTAGTGCTAACTTTCGACAGAATACACAAATAGTTTGGGGACTATGAATCCAGGTTCTGACATTATCAGAAGGGTGATAGAATGAATAAAATCAGTAAATTTTCAATCAAAAGTATCACTGCTAATTTTCGTTTTAGGATGAAAAATATAAAACAGATAATTTCTATGCTGTGTCTTCTGAGCATAGAAATTCTATTCCTAAGGCTACTGCTGATCGTGAAGCTTCCACCTCTACTGCTGACAGCCTGGATGCTGCCGAGCCTGACCCAACAAATTCTACAAATGCTACTGACTGTCTGGCTGCTCTTGAGCATGAGCTGACTAATTCCAACAACACTGCTGACTGTCTGGCTGACCTTGAGCCTGATCCGACGATTTCTACCAATGCCGCTGACTTTCAGGCTGCTGTTGCACCAGAGCCAACTATGTCCACCCACCCTGCTGACTGTCTGCCTGAAGTGGAACCAGAGCCAACTATGTCCACCCACCCTGCTGACACTCTGGCTGCTCTTGAGCCTGAGCTGACTACTTTCAACAACACTGCTGACTGTCTGGCTAACCTTGAGCCTGAGCCAAACATGTCCACCCACCCTGCTGACAGTCTGCCTGATGTGGAACCAGAGCCAACTATGTCCAATCACCCTGCTGACACTCTGGCTGCTCTTGAGCCTGAACTGACTAATTCCAACAACACTGCTGACTGTCTGGCTGACCTTGAGCCTGATCCGACGATTTCTACCAATGCCGCTGACTTTCAGGCTGCTGTTGCACCAGAGCCTGCTATGTCCACCAACCCTGCTGACAGTATGGCAGCTGTTGAGCCTGAGCCGACTATGTCCACCCACCCTGCTGACATTCTGACTGCTGATAAGCCTGAACATAATAATTCTACCAAAGCTGCTGACTGTCTGGCTGACCTTGAGCCTGAGCCAAACATGTCCACCCACCCTGCTGACAGTCTGCCTGATGTGGAACCAGAGCCAACTATGTCCACCCACCCTGCTGACACTCTGGCTGCTCTTGAGCCTGAGCTGACCAATTTCAACAACACTGCTGACTGTCTGGCTGACCTTGAGCCTGATCCGACTATTTCTACCAATGCCGCTGACTTTCAGGCTGCTGTTGCACCAGAGCCAACTATGTCCACCCACCCTGCTGACTGTCTGCCTGATATGGAACCAGAGCCAACTATGTCCACCCACCCTGCTGACACTCTGGCTGCTCTTGAGCCTGAGCTGACTAATTCCAACAACACTGCTGACTGTCTGGCTGACCTTGAGCCTGATCCAACGATTTCTACCAATGCCGCTGACTGTCGGGCTGCTGTTGCACCAGAGCCCGCTATGTCCACCAACCCTGCTGACAGTATGGCAGCTGTTGAGCCTGAGCCGACTATGTCCACCCACCCTGCTGACATTCTGACTGCTGATGAGCCTGAACATAATACTTCTACCAAAGCTGCTGACTGTCGGGCTGACCTTGAGCCTGAGCCAAACATGTCCACCCACCCTGCTGACAGTCTGCCTGATGTGGAAACAGAGCCAACTATGTCCACCCACCCTGCTGACACTCTGGCTGCTCTTGAGCCTGAGCTGACCAATTTTAACAACACTGCTGACTGGCTGGCTGACCTTGAGCCTGATCCGAGTATTTCTACCAATGCCGCTGACTTTCAGGCTGCTGTTGCACCAGAGCCAACTATGTCCACCTACCCTGCTGACTGTCTGCCAGATGTGGAACCAGAGCCAACTATGTCCACCCACCCTGCTGACACTCTGGCTGCTCTTGAGCCTGAGCTGACTAATTTCAACAACACTGCTGACTGTCTGGCTGACCTTGAGCCTGATCCGACTATTTCTACCAATGCCGCTGACTGTCGGGCTGCTGTTGCACCAGAGCCCGCTATGTCCACCCACCCTGCTGACACTCTGGCTGCTCTTGAGCCTGAGCTGACTAATTTCAACAACACTGCTGACTGTCTGGCTGACTTTGAGCCTGATCCGACTATTTCTACCAATGCCGCTGAGTGTCGGGCTGCCGTTGCACTAGAGCCCGCTATGTCCACCAACCCTGCTGACAGTATGGCAGCTGTTGAGCCTGAGCCGACTATGTCCACCCACCCTGCTGACATTCTGACTGCTGACGAGCCTGCACATAATACTTCTACCAAAGCTGCTGACTGTCTGGCTGACCTTGAGCCTGAGCCAAACATGTCCACCCACCCTGCTGACAGTCTGCCTGATGTGGAACCAGAGCCAACTATGTCCAATCACCCTGCTGACACACTGGCTGCTCTTGAGCCTGAGTCGACTAAATCCTCCAATGCTGCTGACTGTCTGGTCTATGTTGAGCCAGAGCCAGCTATGTCCACCCACCCTGCCGACAGTCTGGCTGATCTTGAGCATGAGCTGTCTCATGCCAACAAAGATGCTGACTGTCTGGCTTCTCTCAAGGCTGAGCTGATTAATTCCACCAATGCTACTGATTGTCTGGCTTCTGTTGGGACTGAGACAACCATGTCCACCCAGCCTACTGACAGTTCGGCAGCTGTTGAGACTGAACATAATTCCACCAATACTGCTGATGGTAAGGACTCTGTTGAACGAGAGCCAGCTAAGCCCACCTACCGAGCCGACAGTCTGGCTGCTCTTGAGCAGGAGCTGACTAATTCCAGCAACACTGATGACTGTCTGGCTTCTCAGAAGGCTGAGTCAATTGATTCTACCAATGCTACTGATTGTTTGGCTTCTGTTGGGACTGAGACAATTATGTCCACCCACCCTGCTGACAATATGGCTACGGATGAGCTTGAGCCTACACATTCCACCAATGCTGCTTACTTTCTGGCCGCTCTTGAGCCCCAGTCGACTAATTCCTCCAATGTTGCTGATATTCTGGCTTCTGTTGGGTCTGAGACAACCATGTCTACCCACCTTGCTGATATTCCTATTGCTCATGAGCCTGACTATAATGATTCTACCAATGCTGCTGACAGTCTGGACTCCGTTGAGCCAGAGCCAGCTATGTCCACCCACTGTGCCGAGAGTCTGGCTGCTCTTGAGCATGAGCTGTCTCATGCCAACAAAGCTGCTGACTGTCTGGCTTCTCTCAAGGCTGAGCCAACCATGTCCACCCAGCCTGCTGACAGTTCAGCAGCTGTTGAGCCTGAGCCTACAATTTCCATCAGAGCTGCTGATTGTCTGGCTAATGTTCTGCCTGAGCTAACTATGTCAACCCACCCTGCTGGCTGTCTGGACTCTGTTCAGCTTGAGTCATCTATGTCCACACACCCAGCTGATAATATGGCTACTGATGAGCTTGAGACTACAAATTCGACCAACGCTGCTTACTGTCTGGCTGCTCTTGAGCCTGAGTCGACTAAATCCTCCAATGCTGCTGACTGTCTGGCCTATGTTGAGCCAGAGCCAGGTATGTCCACCCACCGTGCCGACAGTCTGGCTGCTCTTGAGCATGAGCTGACTAATTCCAACAACACTGCTGACTGTCTGGCTTCTCAGAAGGCTGAGTCAATTGATTCTACCAATGCTACTGATTGTTTGGCTTCTGTTGGGACTGAGACAACTATGTCCACCCACCCTGCTGACAATATGGCTACGGATGAGCTTGAGCCTACACATTCCACCAATGCTCCTTACTTTCTGGCCGCTCTTGAGCCCCCATCGACTAATTCCTCCAATGTTGCTGATATTCTGGCTTCTGTTGGGTCTGAGACAACCATGTCTACCCACCTTGCTGATATTCCTATTGCTCATGAGCCTGACTATAATGATTCTACCAATGCTGCTGACAGTCTGGACTCCGTTGAGCCAGAGCCAGCTATGTCCACCCACCGTGCCGAGAGTCTGGCTGCTCTTGAGCATGAGCTGTCTCATGCCAGCAAAGCTGCTGACTGTCTGGCTTCTCTCAAGGATGAGCCAACCATGTCCACCCAGCCTGCTGACAGTTCGGCAGCTGTTGAGCCTGAGCCTACAATTTCCATCAGAGCTGCTGATTGTCTGGCTAATGTTCTGCCTGAGCTAACCATGTCAACCCACCCTGCTGGCTGTCTGGACTCTGTTCAGCTTGAGTCATCTATGTCCACACACTCAGCTGATAATATGGCTACTGATGAGCTTGAGACTACAAATTCGACCAACGCTGCTTACTGTCTGGCTGCTCTTGAGCCTGAGTCGACTAAATCCTCCAATGCTGCTGACTGTCTGGCCTATGTTGAGCCAGAGCCAGGTATGTCCACCCACCGTGCCGACAGTCTGGCTGCTCTTGAGCATGAGCTGTCTCATGCCAACAAACATGCTGACTGTCTGGCTTCTCTCAAGGCTGAGCTGATTAATTCCACCAATGCTACTGATTGTCTGGCTTCTGTTGGGACTGAGACAACCATGTCCACCCAGCCTACTGACAGTTCGGCAGCTGTTGAGACTGAACATAATTCCACCAATACTGCTGATGGTAAGGACTCTGTTGAACAAGAGCCAGCTAAGCCCACCTACCGTGCCGACAGTCTGGCTGCTCTTGAGCATGAGCTGACTAATTCCAACAACACTGCTGACTGTCTGGCTTCTCAGAAGGCTGAGTCAATTGATTCTACCAATGCTACTGATTGTTTGGCTTCTGTTGGGACTGAGACAACTATGTCCACATACCCTGCTGAAAATATGGCTACGGATGAGCTTGAGCCTTCACATTCCACCAATGCTGCTTACTTTCTGGCCGCTCTTGAGCCCCAGTCGACTAATTCCTCCAATGTTGCTGATATTCTGGCTTCTGTTGGGTCTGAGACAACCATGTCTACCCACCTTGCTGATATTCCTATTGCTCATGAGCCTGACTATAATGATTCTACCAATGCTGCTGACAGTCTGGACTCCGTTGAGCCAGAGCCAGCTATGTCCACCCACCGTGCCGAGAGTCTGGCTGCTCTTGAGCATGAGCTGTCTCATGCCAACAAAGCTGCTGACTGTCTGGCTTCTCTCAAGGCTGAGCCAACCATGTCCACCCAGCCTGCTGACAGTTCGGCAGCTGTTGAGCCTGAGCCTACAATTTCCACCAGAGCTGCTGATTGTCTGGCTACTGTTCCGCCGGAGCTAACTAGGTCAACCCACCCTGCTGACTGTCTGGACTCTGTTCAGCCTGAGTCATCTATGTCCACACACCCTGCTGATAATATGGCTACTGATGAGCTTGAGCCTACAAATTCGACCAACGCTGCTTACTGTCTGGCTGCTCTTGAGCCTGAGTCGACTAAATCCTCCAATGCTGCTGACTGTCTGGCCTATGTTGAGCCAGAGCCAGGTATGTCCACCCACCGTGCTGACAGTCTGGCTGCTCTTGAGCATGAGCTGTCTCATGCCAACAAAGATGCTGACTGTCTGCCTTCTCTCAAGGCTGAGCTGATTAATTCCATCAATGCTACTGATTGTCTGGCTTCTGTTGGGCCTGAGACAACCATGTCCACCCAGCCTGCTGACAGTGTGGCAGCTGTTGAGCCTGAACATAATAGTTCCACCAATGCTGCTGACGGTCTGTACTCTGTTGAACAAGAGCCAGCTAAGCCCACCCACCGTGCCGACAGTCTGGCTGCTCTTGAGCATGAGCTGACTAATTCCAACAACACTGCTGACTGTCTGGCTTCTCAGAAGGCTGAGTCAATTGATTCTACCAATGCTACTGATTGTTTGGCTTCTGTTGGGACTGAGACCACTATGTCCACCCACCCTGCTGCCAATATGGCTACGGATGAGCTTGAGCCTACACATTCCACCAATGCTGCTTACTTTCTGGCCGCTCTTGAGCCCCAGTCGACTAATTCCTCCAATGCTGCTGATATTCTGGCTTCTGTTGGGTCTGAGACAACCATGTCTACCCACCTTGCTGATATTCCTATTGCTCATGAGCCTGACTATAATGATTCTACCAATGCTGCTGACAGTCTGGACTCCGTTGAGCCAGAGCCAGCTATGTCCACCCACCGTGCCGAGAGTCTGGCTGCTCTTGAGCATGAGCTGTCTCATGCCAACAAAGCTGCTGACTGTCTGGCTTCTCTCAAGGCTGAGCCAACCATGTCCACCCAGCCTGCTGACAGTTCGGCAGCTGTTGAGCCTGAGCCTACAATTTCCACCAGAGCTGCTGATTGTCTGGCTACTGTTCTGCCAGAGCTAACTAGGTCAAGCCACCCTGCTGACTGTCTGGACTCTGTTCAGCCTGAGTCATCTATGTCCACACACCCTGCTGATAATATGGCTACTGATGAGCTTGAGCCTACAAATTCGACCAACGCTGCTTACTGTCTGGCTGCTCTTGAGCCTGAGTCGACTAAATCCTCCAATGCTGCTGACTGTCTGGCCTATGTTGAGCCAGAGCCAGGTATGTCCACCCACCGTGCCGACAGTCTGGCTGCTCTTGAGCATGAGCTGTCTCATGTCAACAAAGATGCTGACTGTCTGGCTTCTCTCAAGGCTGAGCTGATTAATTCCATCAATGCTACTGATTGTCTGGCTTCTGTTGGGACTGAGACAACCATGTCCACCCAGCCTACTGACAGTTTGGCAGCTGTTGAGCCTGAACATAATAGTTCCACCAATGCTGCTGACGGTCTGTACTCTGTTGAACAAGAGCCAGCTAAGCCCACCCACCGTGCCGACAGTCTGGCTGCTCTTGAGCATGAGCTGACTAATTCCAACAACACTGCTGACTGTCTGGCTTCTCAGAAGGCTGAGTCAATTGATTCTACCAATGCTACTGATTGTTTGGCTTCTGTTGGGACTGAGACCACTATGTCCACCCACCCTGCTGCCAATATGGCTACGGATGAGCTTGAGCCTACACATTCCACCAATGCTGCTTACTTTCTGGCCGCTCTTGAGCCCCAGTCGACTAATTCCTCCAATGCTGCTGATATTCTGGCTTCTGTTGGGTCTGAGACAACCATGTCTACCCACCTTGCTGATATTCCTATTGCTCATGAGCCTGACTATAATGATTCTACCAATGCTGCTGACAGTCTGGACTCCGTTGAGCCAGAGCCAGCTATGTCCACCCACCGTGCCGAGAGTCTGGCTGCTCTTGAGCATGAGCTGTCTCATGCCAACAAAGCTGCTGACTGTCTGGCTTCTCTCAAGGCTGAGCCAACCATGTCCACCCAGCCTGCTGACAGTTCGGCAGCTGTTGAGCCTGAGCCTACAATTTCCACCAGAGCTGCTGATTGTCTGGCTACTGTTCTGCCAGAGCTAACTAGGTCAAGCCACCCTGCTGACTGTCTGGACTCTGTTCAGCCTGAGTCATCTATGTCCACACACCCTGCTGATAATATGGCTACTGATGAGCTTGAGCCTACAAATTCGACCAACGCTGCTTACTGTCTGGCTGCTCTTGAGCCTGAGTCGACTAAATCCTCCAGTGCTGCTGACTGCCTGGCCTATGTTGAGCCAGAGCCAGCTATGTCCACCCACCGTGCCGACAGTCTGGCTGCTCTTGAGCATGAGCTGTCTCATGCCAACAAAGATGCTGGCTGTCTGGCTTCTCTCAAGGCTGAGCTGATTAATTCCACCAATGCTACTGATTGTCTGGCTTCTGTTGGGACTGAGACAAACATGTCCACCCAGCCTGCTGACAGTTTGGCAGCTGTTGAGCCTGAACATAATAATTCTACCAATGCTGCTGACGGTCTGGACTCTATTGAACAAGAGCCAGCTATGCCCACCCCCCGTTCCGACAGTCTGGCTGCTCTTGAGCATGAGCTGTCTCATGCCAATAAAGCTGCTGACTGTCTGGCTTCTCTCAAGGCTGAGCCAACCATGTCCACCCAGCCTGCTGACACTTTGGCATCTGTTGAGCCTGAGCCTACTTTTTCCACCAAAGCTGCTGATTGTCTGGCTACTGTTCAGCCTGAGCTAACTAGGTCAAACCACCCTGCTGAATGTCTGGATTCTGTTCAGCCTGAGTCATCTATGTCCCCACACCCTGCTGACAGTTTGGTAGCTATTGAGCCTGAACTGACTAATTCCACCAAAGCTGCTGACTGTCTGGACTCTGCTGAGCCAGAGCCAACTATGGCCACCCACCATGCTGACATTCTGACTGCTGTTGAGCCTGAACATACTAATTGCTCCAGTACTGCTGACTGTCTGCCTGCTGTTCAGCCTGAGTCCAGTATGTCCACCCACCCTGCTGACAGTATGGCTGCTATTGATGCTGAGCCTACAGATCCTGCCATTGTTGCTGACTGTCTGGCTGCTCTTGAACCTCGGCTGTCTGTTACATGTGCTGCTGACAGTAGTGTGTTAGTTGAGAGTCATGACTCAGGACCAGCTAGTCACATTGGATTGGATTATGTAGTTGATTTACCTCTTTACAAGGAGAGTACAAGGTACAAACCCCATGCTGACCCAGAGCCCACTCCTGGTTCCTGCACTTGTTATTCCCTTGACTCCATTCAAATGACTAACCTGACTCTTTTGATATCCCTTAGTGAAGAAGAAATATTTGATTCTGCTACTTCAGATGAGGAATCTTCTTTTACTCCTGACGTAGAAGAAGGTCTGCCTGCTACTCAGGGTGCTGAGGATATTTTTCATGCTTCCGCACGAGCTGAACCAATAAACCACAGCTTGATCCTTCTCAGGGAGAGTGGATATCTTCGGGCAACAGAGATACCACGCATACCTTTTTTGCTCTTCATATGGCTTATATCCTCACTCTTATCCATCATAACATGGATGAAAATCCAAATTCAACAAGCATGGCATGAAGAAAATGGCCAAGGAGCTCCCACTAAGAAGAGAGTCGGACCAGGTAAGTTAAACTAAAATAGTAGCTTAAAATAGATTAAGATTGTTTTACTAGAAACCTAGGTCTCTTTTGTTAATAAATTTCATACTTCTATAGGGCTATTTACGCATAACCTAGAACCTGAAAAATTTATTTTTTCTCAATTTATAGAAAATAATTTTCATAATGTAACAAATCCAGTTTAGAGAAATACAACTGACCAGGTAATATTTTTTCCTACTTGGATGTTTCCTATTCTAGAATGAGGAGATTATTGTCACTTCCAGTGAAAACATGTGTTTCCTGAATGACTAAGCCGGGAAAACTTCCTGTTAAATGTTATTGTCTATTTATCGCTGTCATTCTGAACTCTGACTTCTGAAGTTAGCATAGCCTTTGACCGCAACATTCCAAAAGAAGCAACTTCTGAGATTAAAAATAACAAGAGAAGCATCCACCTTCTCACTGTTTCTCTCTACATTGATATGTCTACATTGATATCTACATGAATATGACACTGATGTTGTTGATGCTGGGCATGACAATATCACCAGTGATGTGCCTGATGATACTGTTAATAATTCTTCTTTTTCTTCTAGTGGCTGCGGCTCCTGATCCCTAGACCCTTGATGCTCCTCCAGGATCGATTGGAATATCAAAACACAGTCTGTGTGGGAGAATTGATCATATATATAAATTTTAAAATAAAATGTTCAGTCTGATTGTAGACTGAAGTAAAAATTGATTGTTTCATTGGAGTCTCAGTTGTGCCATGTGATGCTTCCTGGAAACTTTTTTCAATTATTTTCAATTTTAATATTTTCAATTTTAATATTTACTTATTTACTTTACATCCTGCTCACTGCCCCCTCCCTGTCAGCCTCTCCCATAATTGTTCCCTTGTGCCCCACTCTCCTTCTCCTCTCAGTGGGTAGGGGCCATTTGGTTATCTTCCCACCCTGGAACATGAAGTCTCTGTGAGACTAATCCCTTCCTCTCCCACTGAGTCAGAGGACACAATCCAGCTAGAAGAACCTATTCTGCATACAGGTAACATCCTTTAGGATAACCCATGCTGTAATTGTTTGGGACTCACACAAAGATCAAGCTGCACATCTCCTACCTATGTGTGTGGAGGCTTAGGACCAGCCTCTGTATGTTCTTTGGTTGGTGGTTCAGTCTCTAAGAGCCCTAAGAGTCCAGGTCAGGTGATTTGGTTAGTCTTCCTGTGGCGTTCTTATCGTCTGAGGGACTGCAATCCTTCCACTTATTTTTCCATGACAGTCTTCAAGATCCATCCAATTTTAGCTGGGAGTGTTCATCTAAGTCAGCTTCTGGGTGAACCCTCTCATGGGACAGCCTATGCTAGACTCTGTCTGCAAGCATAACAGGATATCATTAATAGTGTCAGGGACTGTTGCTTGACAATGCGATGGGTTTCAAGTTGGGTAGGCTGGTGGTTGGCTTTTCCCTCAGTCTCTCCTCCAGCCCTGTTCCTTCATTGACTGTAGACAGGAAAAAAATTGGATTTAAAGTTTTGTGGTTGGGTTGATGTTCGAATTGCTCCAGTGGGCTTCCTGCGTAGCTAGAAGAGCCAGTCACCCCAGGCTCTGTATCCCCAAGGCTATGATTCACAACCTCCACTGATTCTTGTGTGCCTCCCCTATCCCATTCTCTGTCTCTCTCTCTGAGGTTGTACCCTCACTCAACACCCTTACAAGTTACAGATCTCCATTCATTATCATGGTTCCCTCCTCCTTCCCACACTGAACCCTGCCTGACCCTATCCCTTTCTATCTCCTTTCTTAATCAGCTCCTTTCATCCATCCATATGCCTTCCATGACCATTCTATATTCTCAAATATCCTTTCTTGTGCCCTTCTTTTTCTACCTTCTTGGGTCTGTAGAGTCTATCATGGGCATCCTGTATTTTATGGGCTGCCTCCTGAGAGGGAGGGGTCATGCTTACCTTCCTTTTCACTGAGCCCCACTGGATTGCATTCCTATTTAGGGCTCCTAGGCATAAGAGGCCTGTATAACTAAAGAGAGCCAATCCTAGGCCTTCTATAAGAAAACATAATCATTGAATCAAGTCATAAATACTTTTCCAATGTTTCTTTTAGAGCCCATCTATTCAGCACTTTAACATGTTTACGTTAAAGAAATTACATTTTGTTTCCTTTTTATATCATTAAATTGATTAGATTTATATGTAGGAGATTTTGCTACTGTGCATTTTCTATGCAGTATGTGTGATAGAATTCAGTACTGGTTCCCCTGGAATTGGAGTTACAGATAGTTGTGAGTGACCAGCAATGTGCTAGCAATTAAAACTGAGAGCTCTACAATCAAAACTAGAACTCTTAACAGCCCATCCATCTCTAAAGGTATATATATATATCTCAACATGGTAAATTTTATCATAAAATCTTATGAAATTTCAATACATTGTCTAGTTTATGTAAAAAAAATTCACTAAGAACATTTTACTCTAATATGACCTGTGTTTGCAGATGGGTCAAAGACATTTTGAATTGGATCTATGACCCTGAACCCCAGTACTCACATTGTGTACATGTGTACATCTTGTTTGTGCATTGATCCACATATGAAAGATAGAGACTGATATTGTCTTTCTCTCACTTTACCCCCCACACGTGGATTACTGTGTTTGGGCCAAAGGACAATGCCACTTTACAGTTCTGTTCTGCTATACTGTGGGTTCTAGGGACTGAATACAGACCATCAACCCTCATTTTCGTTCCACCCCTGGTCCCTCCATTTTGGAGACTGTTCACTCACTCAAATCCCTAGTGTGTTTGATTTTCTGTCCTGGAGCAAAATTATCTTCATACTTGCAGGAAAGTAAGCTTTGGGGATCCCATTATACCCACATCTGCAATGAGGTTTTCAGGACAAGTGTTTTGCCAATTGAGTTTTACCAAGCACCCCAGTCTCTATCCCTTATTTCCTATTTTTAGGCTGTACTAGCTTAGGAAGGAGAACCAGTAGCACAGTAGTAGACATTCTATTGTCCACATGCTTCTTGATCATCTTGTAGTTCTAAAGGCTTAATTAATTAGTCTTTAAGCTGCAGTTTCATATAAATAATAAATTATGCATTCTAATTCCAAAATATTCCTCTGTTTATTGAACATATTCTTTAAATACTCCGACTTGATGAACTGTAGTTTTTCATTCTGTCAGTCCATTTACTCCCCACATGTAACTTCCCACATGTACTGTGTAGAATCCCCATTCTACTATTTCTCAAGATTGTCCCATTCTTACACCTTTTTGTTTCTTTAGCCAGTCAAGATCCTTACAGTTCATAAATTTAAATATTATGAAATGAACCCTGGTCTTTGGGACCCTCATTTCATTTTGCTTAAACCATTTTGAATCTAAAATCCAGGAGCTGGGGTGCCATTGTTTCTCACCTCATAGTGATATTTACCAATTTTGGTGTAAGTCCAGGCACACACTGACCATTTTACCATAAAGCGTGAAGTCCTGCTTTGCTACCTTTTAGCCCCTGTGTTACCATTGATACTTTATCTATTACCTAAGAAGCATGTTGTGATCCTGATGGAAGCAAATACAGAAACATTACTCCTGGGCATAAAAAATGAAATTTGGAAATGAAAAAAAAAATCAAAGTACTAGTGACTGGGGGTTTCCTTGTTCATTTGTTGGTAAGAATTTACATAGATACACGTGGTCTGAAAACTGCATCCGTAGGTCATGTCTACATTGTGTCAATCATCCAGCCTAAGACCCACAGCCTGTCACTCATCCACAAGACACACAGCTTATCAAAAAATCTGTCCGCAAACCCTCCATAGTCTGTCAATTATCCATAGGGAAATCCCACAGCCTGGCAATCATCCATAAGAATTGCCTAAGTCCTGTCAATCATCCACTGGAAACCTCCTTGTCCTGTCAGTCATCTACAAGCAACTCTCAACTCTCTGTCATCCAGAAGAAATTTTCACAGCCTGTCAATCACGCATAAAAAATGGCCGTAGTCTGTTAATCATCCACAGGTCATGTCCACAAGCTTACATACAAACCTTACATGGAGATCTGTAACTTGTAAGGGTGTTGAGTGAGGGTACAACCTCAGAGAGAGAGACAGAGAATGGGATAGGGGAGGCACACAAGAATCAGTGGAGGTTGTGAATCATAGCCTTGGGGATACAGAACCTGGGGTGACTGGCGCTTCTAGCTACGCAGCAAGCCCACTGGAGCAATTCGAACATCGACCCAACCACAAAACTTTACATCCAATTATTTTCCTGTCTACAGTCAATGAAGGAACAGGGCTGGAGTGTAGAGGGCCGCAATAACATTCGCCACCACAAGATGGCGCTGGCCTCCGCCGCGCCAGCGACTTCCTTTCAGGAAGTTAACTGTGTGTGTATGTGCAAGAGTGCCTTCGTGCCAGGTCTTTGCCCACTCCGGGGCGTGCCTAATGAGATCTTGGGTAAGCGACCAATCAGGTGTGGATGTGCCACGTTAGGGTGTATATAAGCCCCGCCCTGCCGGCGTCCCGGGCCTCTCCTTAAGATTCAAAAAATGTTTAGCTGCAGTAAGAATTCGTGTGTTCCCAATGGCTTATGCTCTAAGATCAAGAATCGACAAATGGGATCTCATAAAACTGCAAAGCTTCTGTAAGGCAAAGGACACTGTGGTTAGGACAAAACGACAACCAACAGATTGGGAAAAGATCTTTACCAATCCTATAACAGATAGAGGCCTTATATCCAAAATATACAAAGAACTCAAGAAGTTAGACCGCAGGGAAACAAATAACCCTATTAAAAAATGGGGTTCAGAGCTGAACAAAGAATTCACAGCTGAGGAATGCCGAATGGCTGAGAAACACCTGAAGAAATGTTCAACATCTTTAGTCATAAGGGAAATGCAAATCAAAACAACCCTGAGATTTCACCTCACACCAGTGAGAATGGCTAAGATCAAAAACTCAGGTGACAGCAGATGCTGGCGAGGATGTGGAGAAAGAGGAACACTCCTCCATTGTTGGTGGGATTGCAGACTGGTAAAACCATTCTGGAAATCAGTCTGGAGGTTCCTCAGAAAATTGGACATTGAACTGCCTGAGGATCCAGCCATACCTCTCTTGGGCATATACCCAAAAGATGCCTCAACATATAAAAGAGACACGTGCTCCACTATGTTCATCGCAGCCTTATTTATAATAGCCAGAAACTGGAAAGAACCCAGATGCCCTTCAACAGAGGAATGGATACAGAAAATGTGGTACATCTACACAATGGAATATTACTCAGCTATCAAAAACAACGAGTTTATGAAATTCGTAGGCAAATGGTTGGAACTGGAAAATATCATCCTGAGTGAGCTAACCCACTCACAGAAAGACATACATGGTATGCACTCATTGATAAGTGGCTATTAGCCCAAATGCTTGAATTACCCTAGATCCCTAGAACAAAGGAAACTCAAGACGGATGATGAAAATGTGAATGCTTCACTCCTTCTTTAAATGAGGAAAAAGAATACCCTTGGCAGGGAAGGGAGAGGCAAAGATTAAAACAGAGACTGAAGGAACACCCATTCAGAGCCTGCCCCACAGGTGGCCCATACATATACAGCCACCCAATCAGACAAGATGGATGAAGCAAAGAAGTGCAGACCGACAGGAGCCGGATGTAGATCTCTCCTGAGAGACACAGCCAGAATACAGCAAATACAGAGGCGAATGCCAGCAGCAAACCACTGAACTGAGAATAGGTCCCCCGTTGAAGGAATCAGAGAAAGAACTGGAAGAGCTTGAAGGTGCTCGAGACCCCAAAAGTACAACAATGTCAAGCAACCAGAGCTTCCAGGGACTAAGCCACTACCTAAAGACTATACATGGACTGACCCTGGACTCTGTCCCCATAGGTAGCAATGAATATCCTAGTAAGAGCACCAGTGGAAGGGGAAGCCCTGGGTCCTGCTAAGACTGAACCCCCAGTGAACTAGACTATGCGGGGAGGGTGGCAATGGGGGGAGGTTTGGGAGGGGAACACCCACAAGGAAGGGGAGGGGGGAGGGTGATGTCTGTCCGGAAACCGGGAAAGGGAATAACACTTGAAATGTATATAAGAAATACTCAAGATAATAAAAAAAAAATAAAATAAAAAAAAAAAAAAAGAATTCGTGTGTTCCCATGTATTCTTGCTGGCGAGCTCGCGCGGGACACTGGAGGAGAGACTGAGGGAAAAGCCAACCACTAGCCTACCCAACTTGAAACCCATCACATTGTCAAGCAACAGTCCCTGACACTATTAATGATATCCTGTTATGCTTGCAGACAGAGTCTAGCATAGGCTGTCCCATGAGAGGGTTCACCCAGAAGCTGACTTAGATGAACACTCCCAGCTAAAATTGGATGGATCTTGAAGACTGTCATGGAAAAATAAGTGGAAGGATTGCAGTCCCTCAGACGATAAGAACGCCACAGGAAGACTAACAAAATCAACTGACCTGGACTGTTAGGGCTCTTAGAGACTGAACCACCAACCAAAGAACATACAGAGGCTGGTCCTAAGCCTCAACACACATAGGTAGGAGATGTGCAGCTTGATCTTTGTGTGAGTCCCAAACAATTACAGCATGGGTTATCCTAAAGGATGTTGCCTGTATGCAGAATAGGTTCTTTTTTTTTTTTTTTATTAACTTGAGTATTTCTTATATACATTTCGAGTGTTATTCCCTTTCCTGGTATCCAGGCAAGCATCCCCCTCCCCCCTCCCCTTCCTTATGGGTGTTCCCCTCCCAACCTTCCCCCCATTGCCGCCCTCCCCCCACCAGTCTAGTTCACTGGGGGTTCAGTCTTAGCAGGACCCAGGGCTTCCCCTTCCACTGGTGCTCTTACTAGGATATTCATCGCTACCTCTCCCTTCCCTACCATCTTAGTGTTGTTTTTGATGGTGACAATTACTTAAGTATGAATATTAAAATGATATTAAATGATTTGAAAAATTCAGAGACAAATATTTAGAAAGCTTATGACACAGGAAATACGGGGACTGTTCCAACACAACAAAAGAACAGCAGTACCAGGATTACTACATAGTTCAGTAGTTCAGTTCGTGAGTCATGAACCAAGACAAAGAATAAGCTAGATCAGCTGTTGGTCCACTTCAGTATTTTTTATTTTGACACAGTTTGCCACTGAATTAAAGGTCATGTGTGTCATTGGCAAATGTTCTACCATGAATAAACACTCCAAGTCCCTGAGTCTGAAATTTTATAATTTCTGACTCTAAAAATGACAGCATAAGCCACATGTTTAGAATTATACATACATAATCACAGGTAATAAATAGTGTTTCCTAATGATCTGTTTGAGTTTTGAAATGTCCAATGCAGCAGAAAACTACCTTTTGCTAGGAGGTTTTCTGTAAACTTTCATCCTGTAATGAACCAGCAATGTTCTTGATACTGCAGTCCAAGACATTTTTTTGTCATATTTCAGATGGAGCTTTCAATGTGGATATATAAATAGTTCATTTCCTTCCACATATTCTGGTATTGTAGAATTATAAATCTTGTCCTAGACTTTGTTAATGTTTAGCTCTACAAAATGATCTTACAAAGCTATATTCCTTTCCATATGAAATAAAATTGTTTATTCTGAAATTCCCTGTTTAGTACACATGTTTACCTATTGTTTATGTTGAGCCATTATTTCCAGACAACAGATCTGTGCTTTAAGGTGAGCCTTTCTAGAGAGAGCTCACTCTCATTTCAAAACTTTAATGCTCTTTGAAATATTTAATTTTATTTTTTCTTATTCACTTTACATCAAACTCACTGACCCTGTCTCAGTCTCCCTATTCTACAGTCCTTTCCGGTTCCCCTTCCCCTTTACCTCTGAGCAGTCATGGATCCCCTATATATCCCCACACCCAGGCACTTCAAGTCTCTGCAAGGGTAGACACTTCCTCTCTCTCCAAGGTCAGACAAGGCAGCTCAGCTAGAAGGAGGTATCCCATGTATAAGGAACAGCTTTTTGATAGGCCCCATCCCAGTTGACTGGGACCTATATGAAAATCCAGCTACTCTTCTGCTACATATGAGTGGGAAGGTGTGAGTCCAGCCCGTGTATGTTCTGTGGTTGGTGGTTCAGGCTCTGAGAGCCCCAGGTGTCCAGGTTATTTCACTCTGTTGTTTGTCCTCTGGAGTTCTTATCTCCTTGCAGACCTGGAATCTTTCCTCCTAGTGTTCCCTAAGAGTCTACTGCCATACATCCCTGAGCAAGGCAAATCTTGTCATTAGAGTTTTTAAGTGGGAGGAAGGGAGGGAGGGAGGGAGGGAGGGAGGGAGGGAGGGAGGGAGGGAGGGAGGAAGGGAGGGAAAGAGGGAAAGATTGTGTGTATGCTTTCTCGAGCCTTTTAGTTTGTGCTCTATTTAAAACTTAACCATGCCTCATGTTTTCTCTTGTGAAATTCGGGAGGATACCAGTCAATAAACATAATCATTTGCTGAAAAATGAATTAAAGATTATTTGCCTAGACCTGTAGTTCCATGAATTACATCCCAGACTGTGGGAGGTAGGAGACACATAGACCTTTGTGAGTTAAGTCCAACATGGTCTATGGGGTGGGTTTCAGACCAGCATGGCTACATAGTGAGATCCGGTTTCAAAAAAGAATGTTTGTAAACATCTAAACTAAGACACAGGGGACTCAAATATAAAGGGCTTCAAATGCTCGCTAAATGTTTTTCTTATGAATAGTACGATAACCATAACTTTAAAATCTATGCCACAGTGCAAGAAGACCAGCACATAAAAAAAAAGTGAAGCATGTCAGATTTAACAAAGGTAAGATTTTTATATCATATATAAATTTACTATATTGTAGCTGGTCTTATTCACCCTAGATAAAATAGTGCAGACATTTTAGCTCCTCTCCTACTGTGACCACACAAGGCAGCCCAGCTAGCAGAAAGGAATCCAAATGTGAACAGAATGTGAACCTGCCCTCACTTCAGTAAACCAGGAGTCCACATGAAGAGCACATGAAGCTGCACGTCTGCTACCTGTGAATATGGGGTCTATGTGCAGCCTTGCGTGCTCTTTGATTGGTGGTTCAGTCCCTGTGAGCCCTCATGGTCCCCTGTTGGTTAATCTGTAGGTTTTCTTGTTGTGTTTCTGAACCTTCAATGGCACTGTCCTCCTTTGAATTCAATATCCTTCACCCAACTCTTTCACAAGACGCCCCAACCTCCACCTGATATTTATTTGGCTGTGGGTGTGCACATCTGTTTCTATCCAGGGCTTGATGAAGACTCTCAGAACAATTAGCCAAGGTTTCTGTCTGCAAGCATAGCAAAATATCATTAATGGAGTCAAAGATTGGCTCTCTTCCACAGGGTGGGTCTCAAGTTGGTCCAGTTATTGGTTTGGTATCTCCTTAATGTCCGTTCCATTTTAACCTGCCTATCTTGCTGGTAGGATAAATTTTGGGTTGATGTTTTTCTAAGTGCTTTGGTGTTCTCCTCCTTCTCCTGGAAGTCTCCCCTGTGTACAGAAGATGACCACTGAAAGCTGCATATCACCTGCTGCTAGTAGGCTCCGCGAGTCTCAGCTCCATAGATAGACTGCTAAGAGCCCCCATGGTTCCTGGTCTTTGTTTCACGACAGAGATGCCTCTCCACTGGTATCTTCTGTCCCAGCTCCCACACCACACCTGCTCTGCACCTTAGTTCCCCTCCCCATCTCCCACAAATTTCCCTCCCTCAATCGAATCCTGATATCTATTTCATTTTCTCTCCTGAGTGAAATTCACGCATCTTCCCTTGGGCCCTCATTACTTAGCTTCTTTAGGTCTGTGCACTGTGGCCTGGTTATTCTGTAATTTATGGCTGCTAAGGTCCTCACCTTTAAGTGAGTACATACCATGCCTGTCCTTCTCGGTTTCAGTTACCTCATCCATTATGATGTTTGCCAATCCCATCCATTCTTAATTTTTAGAAAAAAAACTGTCAAGTTCCTTTTCAAAGGGGGTTGTAAATGTGTCCTCCCACCAACAATGGAGGAGTGTTTCCTTTGCTCAATATCCTTGCCAGCATGTGCTGTCACTTGTGTTTTCTATTTTAGCCATTCTGACTGGGGTAGGATGGAATCTAAGAGTTCTTTTTATTTGCATTCAGTGATGACTGAAGACTGAACATTTACTATTTCTCTGCCTCCTGAGATTCCTCTGTTGAGAATTCTCCATCTACCACTTTACCTCACTTTCCAATTGGTTTATTGGTGTCTAACTCCTTGGGTTTTTATATATAATTTGACCATTATTTCTCTTTCAAGTGCAGGACTGGTGAAGATCTTTTCCCAATGCGTAGGCTTCTGTTTTGTCCTTTAATGGTTTCCTTTGCTTTACAGAAGGTTTTCAGTTTCATGAGTCCCCATTTATCAGTTGTTGGTCTTAGAGGCTGGGACATTGGTGTTCTGTTTAGGAAATTGTCCACTGTATTAATGTTCCAAGGATATTAATGTTTCTGCTTCAATGCTGAGGTCTTTCATCCATGTGAACTTGAGTTTTGTGCAGGGTGATAAATACTCATCTATTTGCATTCTTCTTCATGCCGACATCCAGTTACACCTGCATCATTTGTTGAAGATACTTTCATTTTTCCCCCATTGTATGGTTTTGCCTTCTTTGTCATAATCATGTGTTGGTAGATATGTGTGTCTTTTCTTTGATTTGATTCCACCTATCAACTTTTTGTTTCTGTACTAATTCTATACAACTTTTGTTATGATTGCTTTGTGATATGTCTTGAGATCAGGGATGGTGTTACCTCCAAGAATTATTTTATTATTCAAGATCTATATCTATATCGATATCTAACTCTATCTATCTATCTATCTATCTATCTATCTATCTATCTATCTATCTATCTATGTCTTAGCGATCTTGGGTTTTTTTTTTTTTGAAAGAATTGCTCTTTCAAGGTCTGTAAATAACTGTCTTGCAATTTTGATGGGAAGTGCAGTGAATGTGATGATGCTTTTTATAAGATGGCCATTTTCACCTTGTTAATCCTATCCATCTGTAGCATAGGAGACCTTTCCATCTTCAGATGTCCTGTTAATTCCTTTTTCAGAGACATAATGTTTTTGACAGACAGGACTTTAAGTAGCTTGATTAGAGTTGTACTGGGCTATTTAATGTTCCCTGTGGTTACTGTGAAGGGTTTTGCTTGGCTAAATTTTTTCTTATCTCTTTTAACTATTGTATGAGGGAGGGCTGCTGGTTTCGGAGTTAATCTTGTATCCAGACACTTTTCTGTAAGGGTTTATCACCTTTGGTGTAGGTGTACTTTGGTAGATTTTGCGAGGTCTCCTTTGTATGTGGGCAGCTTTGCTTACTCTCTGGTTTTAAGTTTCTCTGCATTTAAGTTGTTATTGTCTATTGGCTGGTTTAGGTATGCAAATTTGATCACTGAGGTCTCTAAGACTTTTAACATGAAGGGGTGTTTGTTTTTATATGGCTTTATCAGCATCTAATGTGATGATCAAGTAAAATTTTTCCATAACCCCACCCCTACCAGCTGCAGCTATCCATTCATTTTCATGGCTGTCAAGCCATCTCCTCTGTATCTCCCCAGACCCGATCCTGAAACACTCACTTGTCCCAAATTTACCCACTCCCATCTAGTTCCTTCCTTCCTCTGCCTCCTCTGACTATTTTACAGTATGTTCTAAGTTAGATTCAAAATCCTCTCTTGGTTCTTTCTTGCTCATCTTCTTTTGGTCCTGAGTATAGTAGTGATATCCTGTACTTTATTGCTAATATCCACTTAGAAGTGAGTATACACCATCCATGTCTTTTGGGTCTGGGTTATGTCACTCAGGAAGATACTCTCAAGTTCTATTCATTCACCAGCAAAATTCATTATCTTTGTCCTTAGTAGGTGAATGGTATCCCACATTGTCTTTTTTCATTTTAAAAATTTATTTTTTTAAGATTTATTTTATTTATATGAGTACACTGTAGCTGTCTTCAGACACACAGAAGAGGGCATCGGATCCCATTTCAGATAGTTATGAGCCACAATGTGGATGCTGGGAATCGAACTCAGGACCTCTGGAAGAGCAGACAGTGCTCTTAACTGCTGAGCCAACTCTCCAGCCCATAGTAGCCTTATTTATAATAGCCAGAAGCTGGAAAGAACCCAGATGCCCTTCAACAGAGGAATGGATACAGAAAATGTGGTACATCTACACAATGGAATATTACTTACCTATCAAAAACAATGCCTTTATGAAATTCAAGGGGCAAATGGTTGGACCTGGAAAATATCATCCTGAGTGAGGTAACCCAATCACAGAAAAACACACATGGTATGCACTCATTGATAAGTGGCTATTAACCCAAATGCTTGAATTACCCTAGATGCCTAGAACACATGAAACTCAAGACGGATGATCAAAATGTGAATGCTTCACTCCTTCTTTAAAAGGGGAACAAGAATACCCTTGGCAGGGAATAGAGAGGCAAAGATTAAAAGAGAGACAGAAGGAACACCCATTCAGAGCCTGCCCCACATGTGGCCCATACATATACAGCCACCCAATTAAACAAGAGGGATGAAGCAAAGAAGTGCAGGCCGACAGGCGCTGGATGTAGATCTCTCCTGAGAGACACAGCCAGAATACAGCAAATACAGAGGCGAATGCCAGCAGCAAACCACTGAACTGAGAATAGGACCCTTATTGAAGGAATCAGAGAAAGAACTGGAAGAGCTTGAAGGTGCTCGAGACCCCATATGAACTACAATGCCAAGCAACCAGAGCTTCCAGGGACTAAGCCACTACCTAAAGACTATACATGGACTGACCCTGGACTCTGACCTCATGGGTAGCATTGAATATCCTAGTAAGATCACCAGTGTAAGGGGAAGCCCTGGGTTCTGCTAAGACTGAACCCCCAGTAAACGTGATTGTTGGGGGGAGGGCGGCAATGGGGGGAGGATGGTGAGGGGAACACCCATAAAGAAGGGGAGGAGGAGGGGTTAGGGGGATGTTGGCCCGGATACCGGGAAAGGGAATAACATTCGAAATGTAAGTAAGAAATACTCAAGTTAATAAAAAAAAAAAGTATGTGTACATGTGACCTATGAAGCCAGAAGTAGTCATTCTCATAGAGTTGGAGTAAGAGTTTTAGAGACGGGACTGAGAACTGAACTGTAGTCCTCTGGAAGAGCACCACGTGTGCTTAAATGCTGACCCATATCTCAGGTCTATAAATTATTATTCTTACTTAATATAATTTTTCTTTACTTATTCACTTTAAATTCAGCTCATCGATTGTCTCCTGGTCACTCCTTTTACACAATCCTTCCTCCATCTCCCACTCCTTCTCCCCTGAGTGGGTAGGAGACTTGCACTTGACGTGTCTGCAAGGCTAGGTGCTTCCTTTCCCATTGAGTCCCGACGAATCAGCCGAGTTAGAACAACATATCCCAAGGATATGCAATAGCTTTTGGGATAGCCCTCGCTCCAGTTCTTTGGACCCACATGATGACCAAGATGCATGTCTGCTATGTAGGTCGGGGAGGCCTAGGCCCAGCCCATGTATGTACTTTGGTTGGTGGTCCCTAGCCTAAGAGCCTCAAGGGTCCTGGTTAGTTTACTCTGTTGGTTTTCCTGTGGAATTGCTATCCCATTTTGGGTACTCAGTACT